>NW_021636223.1:0-373596 GCF_004799145.2 Neltuma alba
GGTAAGAAATGGTGAATGTTGTATATCAGTGCGACATTGTGATAAGTGTGCTATTATGAACATTCAGATTTCAGAGTTTCAAGTTTCAAGTCATTGCCCTTTATTGTGAATAACCCATTCTAATAAACTTTACTGGAAGTTGGGCTAAATAAGAGAAAGTTGTTGGAAGCATGAATGAGTTAGTCGCTTTGCTTTGTAGCTATTTGATTTAGGTTCCCCTTTGCTTTGTATTCTGTAACATATTCCCTTTTGGCTTTGGTCTTCGTGTGCATATAATTGTTGCTTTTGAAGTTCTTTTCTTTAGCTTATAGTGCTTTTACCATAGTTACTTTAGTTGGAAAAGTAAGATATGCCGACACCTAAATCTTCAGTACATATATCTTCTGTAATACCTTAAGTTTATACCAAATAACTTGCCTTGCGGAAGCATTTGCAAATCATGTTTGAAGACTACAAGTTAGAAAAGGCTTAAAATTGAAACCTTTTCATTTTCCCAGTTCAGGTTGCAGCTTAGTGCTTCTAGGTCATGACTTGAAGTCACAGAGGCCATTTCTGCCTCCAAGTCGCGACCTCAACTTCTCAGGTTGCGACCTCAAGTCACAGAATGCTTCTGTGCACTATTCACATTTCACTAAAATCTTTGCTAACTTTAAAAATTCATAACTAATTGTAAAAAAATCGAAATTGAGTGATTTTAAGTTCTATGGAAAGCTCTTTGGACACCCTTTTGAGGAAAAATAGTTTCTGGACTGATTGCCTTGAAATTTGAGCCTAATTTTCTTTGAAAAATTTACTATTCATTTGGTCATTTTCAAAATTTTACTTTATTTTTGCCTAACTTTGGAAAGGCACAACTTTCTGCTTGGTTATCAGAATCAGGTAAACTACCCTTATTTTAAAGATAAAAACCAGATCTCTTTGCTTGTCAAATTTCATAACCTAACTCACTCATTTACTCAAATGGTCATTGGTCAAATTTTAATCCCTTTCAGCTGACTTTTTACCCCCTTTAGAAGGGTAACTTAACTTAATTGACCATTTACCATCATAACATACTTTCATTATTTATATTAGCTAATTCTAACCATGCTTGTATACTTCTAACCTAAGTCATTCTATTGGAAACTTAAAGCATGCTTAATATTACATTTTTTTTCCAAAATAGAAAGGTTCAAAGCCATATAAAGTCACTATGGCTTACTACCTCTTCAAATAAGAGCCAACTCCTTTCCTTTGCCCTTGGTTGTTGAAGACCCTAGGGTTTGTTTAAATATTGGGGTAAGATTCTTGGAGAATCTTAGTAGCAATTGCATACATTATCAAGGTCACACAATACATTGTAAATCAACCTACATGCATGCATACTCCAACTTTATGTTCATGCTATGGCAAGGACATATCATCGTAAACATTCATGGCACTCAACATAGCATAAGCCAAGGCATAATTTTCATGGAGGCAACATCATATAACATAACATTCTCATCCACCTCATAGCATAACAAGTTAGCAAAACACATAGCCATAATCATACAAAGTAAGGTGACACTCTAATATAATGAATTGCAAAGCTACCTTGTTGGCTTTCCTTCCTTGAATTTCTCTTCTTCCTTGCTAACCTTTCCTTCTCTTGTTGTGTATGGCCTAGTAGGTAACCAATGACACAACATTAAGTATTATTACAACTTCATAACTTAACATAACTTCTTAAACCCCTTTTTCTTGATTTTTAGGTTTTATTTTTCTCGCTTTGATTCTTGAACTTTCTTGGGCCTTTCCTACATAATTTTTTCATGTAGAATCCATTTATCATATTAGTTTTATGAAAATCCAATCTCTTCCCATTGAACTTGACTTGGCCGAATCATATATATAATTATAGGAAGAAGGATTTTCATCAAAACTAACATGTAATCACCTAACCCTTAACCTTTAACCATGCTTAATCTTAATCATACTTCATCTAAACCATACATAACCGAAACCCTTCTTATCCATTTGAGGAAATTTGGGCAGCACTTTCCCTTAGAAAAATGACTTTCCATCATCATTAAAATAGCCTAAAACTAACATACCATCATTATAACTTGAAATAGAAGAGTTGTAGAAGCTTACCTTGCTTCCAATGTTTCTCTCTCACCAGAACTCTCCTTTCTCTCTCTACACGAAAATTTGCAAGAGGTTTACTACTTGAAAGGTCTTGCATGAAATGAACATGTGAGGGGGTATTTATAAGCTTCAAATTTCACTAATTCCACATATGCCCTTCTTGCATAAGACTTAATCTTAGCCCTCCAATTTTTACTTCTTTCCACATGTAGAAATCTTAGGCTATGTGGGTTAATATGTTGACACTTGGATGGTGAGTCACTAGGGCTTATGTCATCTCTTCTTATCCATTAAGATTAATTAGGCTTTAATCAAGGTTAACTCTCTTAATTCCTGGATTAACTTGGCTAATTACCCTTCTAGAAACTTTTGAATTTTTAAAGATAGATGGTTAAATCCTAACTATCCAATGAACTATGTTTGTCATGTGTCACGATCCTACGGAAGATGGCTTAACCTTAATCATCTTACTTATCTCTAATTAGATTTTAATCTAACTTGATTTATTATTTTCTTTTCCTTTTTCTTTTTATTTTCTTTTTCCCTTACTTGACCAATTTGGGCGTGACAGGTGTCCATGGCAATTTGTAAGAAATTTTATCACCCCTGTTGTCCTGACAGTCCACCAAGTCTTAATATAGTACTGGTTTATTTTATCTGATAGCTGAAAAATTCTAGTATCTCAAAATTCTTATATCAGCTCACCATTAATTATATCTCAGTAAAGGAAACTTTTCTGATTAATTTCATAATTTTTCTCCCTCTATAACTTCTTAAATTGCCATTTCTGTAAAAACACACAATCTACTGATATTAATTTAGCTCTAAATTCAATTAAAGCTAACCTCCTCATCATTTAGGGTTGGAAATAATTTTATAAATTTCCATAATTCCTAAATGAATCTTCCTTAATTTTTCATAATTTTCTGAGATCTCTGGGTATTTTAAATAATTAATATTGGCTAATTTTCCCTAATTTAGCCAAAATATTAATAATTGAAAATAATTCTTTAATAAATTATTTTCAACATGTACTTACTTCCTAGACCTCAAATACCATTCCACAACATTAATTCTATTTTTCATGATTTACTGGAAATTTTTAGGATTTTCGGACACTAATTACGATAATATCCTTTATAGACCAATTATTTTAAAAATGACAATTTGGTCCTTTTCCAGTTATCACTTCAATTGTTGTGCTGTTTATCTATCTTTTATTTCACCTGGCCTTGGTCAACCCTAACTCCTTCATTAATCATGCTAAAAATATCAGGATATAACATATTTTTCTATTTCTAGGCTAGAAATTTTGGGATGTTGCATTTTCAACTTTCACCCTGCCTATACTGAGACAAATCTAGCTTCAACAATGAAAAAGAAAAATTTACGAACTTTATTTCTCAATGTTTAAATAATTGCATTTGTTTA
Organism: Neltuma alba; assembly: GCF_004799145.2. Lineage (NCBI taxonomy): Eukaryota > Viridiplantae > Streptophyta > Magnoliopsida > Fabales > Fabaceae > Neltuma > Neltuma alba. The sequence continues at coordinate 3,541 of NW_021636223.1, forward strand.
TACATCTTGAATTTTGTTTCTGATCAGTGATAATGTTATCCACACTAACCCATTATGCAGAACACATTATGCATAAGATGTATTGGAGTAGTCGACGTATATTTGCCTTTTTGGTTACGGATTACTGAATCTAAACTTCTACAGTTCTTAGTACCTCAATGAAAGTTTATCCCTTGACCAGGAAAATGATACATCATTTGCCTCAACCTGGTCGTCCACCATTTGCTATCTAAACGCATGGTTCATAATTAGTACTACTAGTTAATTGGGATGAAATCTAAAGTCTTGGTTTTTGTTTGATTTGATTTTCATAATATTTGATAATAGTTTTCAGCACTATCTATACTCCAATTTATCTATTTGAAGTAAAAGTGTATATTTTTTTATCTAATTTTTCCATTTTAGAATGATTTTTCAATATCTTATCATTCTCTAATTCCCCACGAGAATTTTTAGTTGGGAGACATTAGCGTCACGTCTTCGGATTAAAATAGAACTCTCTCATTTGATCTATTAAATTATAAGAGTGGAACAAATTACCAAGTTCATTCTCTGATTCTAAAGTTGTGCACTCTAATTTTCTTGTTTAATTGTAGTTGTTGGTGACTTGACAGCAAGTTGTATGCAAGGAACTTTGGGACAAGTAATGGCTGGAATTTCAGGCTGCCTTGTGGAATTTTAGGGAAAAAACTTGCGTCATTCTTCACCAGCAATGTCAAATCTTTTCTTTGACTGAATCTATTATGGATTGCTTGCTAAAGTGCTGAATGCTATTGTGATATTTTGGGTTACCTGTTTAATTTTTACCATGTGATGGTGCGGTGTTGAATGTCTTCCTCTTCATATTGCTGGTTTTTGCTCTCAGATAGTGGTTCTTTTTGTTCATTGACAGTGTTTTATGATGGTTCTTCTAGCATATTTACAATTTTGTGGGGGTTTTGGTCTTTTCATAGATATTAAATTTTGGGAGAATTGCAACTACATATTTACAACTTGTTATTGACTTTTTAATAATTATTTTGTCTCACAATATATGTAGTGTGTAATAAAATATATTTGATTTTGGAATTTTAAACTTTTATTACACCTTTCAAATATCCAAATTCTTTGTACAAAAAGAGCCCAAAAAATAATTAATTCCCACTATTTAGACTTCTTGTGTGTACTAGGCTAGAATAATATTTGAAAAAAAAAAGCCTAATAACCGAATAAGCCCATTAACCGAACCGAAGATATTTTGGTTATTTCGGTTCGATTAGTTTACTATGTTCGGTTTCAGTTCAGTTTCTTAATTGTGGTCATTTCGTTATTCGGTTATTTCAGTTATTGACAGTAACCGAACTGATTAACCAATTACTCAGCCCTACCAATTAATTAACCAATTAATAGACCACAAACTATTAAATTATAATATTTTCCCCATTTTGTATTAAATAAATTTTTTCGTTTTTATTCGTATTGCATTCTTAAGGATACTTTATTTTCTTTTTAATATTGGTGGGTCTTTTTTCCAAAAAAAATGATAACTTTCCTGTTGGCAAAAAAAAAAAAAAAAAGCGGAAGATGGTTAATTTCACCGCACCAATATCAAAGAATGCTTTAAAAATAATAACACAAATATGTTAAGTGCAACACGGATAAAAGGCTCGTCAACTTCAATTGGTTTTTTTCAAAAGCTTAAAAGACTTTTAAAATATCCATTACTGTGTTTGGAGAATTCATAACTACTAATTTGAAATTGTTGCATTTAAGAATGCTTTGATGTTTGCTAAAAACGATTGCTTTGATGCATGTAAGTAGCTATTATCTGGAAAAGAAGGTTGTTATTATGTTATTGTTTTACATGTAACCAAAAATTTCTCCCTATGTACATACTAGAATATTTGATTAGATTTTAAATTCTAATAAATTGCATTATCTAAGATAGCTCAAGGTTCACTTCTTATAGGAATATATATATTTTTTATTTATTCAAATGAGATTTGAATTAGAGATGCGGAATTTAAAGGGAACATATAAAAATTTAAATTTATTTATTTATTTTTTCATTTAAGCCCCAAATTCACATACTATTTAATTATGATGCTTTCCATTTAATTCAATATATTCAAATCCCAATGAAAATATTATTCAAATTCAAAATTAGTTATTAATTTTTTCATTTGAACTTCTAATTGAAATCTCACTTAATATGATGCTCCTCATTTAATTTAGTATACCCAAATCCCAATCAAAATATTATCCAAACCTCATTAATTGAATATATTTGGATCTTATAATGTCATACTTAACTTGTTTTTAAATGAATCGGGTATTACAAACAGTGTTATCAAAATCACGACTCAAAACGTAGAATCGTCCGATTTTACGAATATATGTCATCATTTCTGGTTAAATCTCATCTAAAATCATTAATCTGAAAAATCATACTCGACGCGCTTAAAAACGTAACTTTTTGTTAGAATCGCGAGTTTTGATTTGAGTTTCCGAGTTTGTATCCATGTTAAAATAACATGTTACTGTCATTGTACCAGAACTCCAGAAGCCTTAGTTTTTTTCAAATCATTCTTTGACTTTTCAAAATACTGCAAAAGCAAAAACGTGGCAATATGGCTTTAAGCAAAAACATGGCAATATAGCTTTTGCTCTTATTTTATTTCAGTTTATTGTGATAATTTTGTAAATTAGGATGAAATTAGTGGATGTAAGTTTTTATAATTGTCTTTATGTTTTTTGTTATCAATAATATATAAACTTTTATTGTTAAATTATAAACCATTTTTAATACAAAAAATTATACATAATTTATAATAAAAACATATTGTAATATTATGGTCTTTACTTCTTCAAAAACATTGATGCAAACTTTGACTTCAATTTTAGCAAATACTAGATGATATTTTAATTTTTAAATCCGTCTAGTAAAATTTTTTTTCACAATAATCACACTTTATATTTTTTGTCATCCCCATAAAAATAGTGGAGATCGTAATGGTGAATAATTTGAGGACAGTAGAAATGATGATAATTTCATATTTGATTATCTCTGTTAAATTTATAATTATTTTTTAAAATTTGATTATGTTTAGTGACTTGACTTTATATATGAAATTTATAGAAATTTTTATATTAAGTACTTATAATAAATTATGAAAGTTGATAAATTTAATTTTTCAGTGATTTGGATTTAAAATATATTTAAATCAAATTATTTTTTTTGTATTTTAATTATGTAATAATATATTTTTAATAGATAAACTCTTACGAGTTTACAATTCAAGTCTACATCCTTATCACGAGTTTGCTTGAACTTATGAGTTTGATAACCTTGATTACAAGCTTTCAAGACTATAGTTAATTGGTTGATTAATGATTGATTGATTGATTTAACACCAAAAAAAGTGCTATTTAGATAGCATTTTGTATGCTGAAAATTTGGCTCTGAAAAAAGAAAATCCAAATTTTCCAAAGGTTTGTTGTGTTTGGTAGGACAATCTTTTAGGAAGTGATTTTCTGGCAGCGAGCAATTTTTATCTGTATAAAAAAAAAATCAGTTCCCATCTTTTTTGGTGGGAACCCATTTTCCAATGCAGGTAGACATATACGAAAGACATATCTACCCCTCAAAACATACGTCATTGCTCTCTTCGTCTTCTTCTTCACCTACTACTTCTTCCTCTCTCCTCATCTTTCTTTCTTTCCATCTTCTTTTCTTTCTTCATCTTCATATTCATCACCTCTTATTGCTGTTCTTGACAAACAAAATGTTTCATTCATTAAAAGGAAAAAAAATACCCAAGCTTGACCCATAAGCCTTTTAGCTCATTCATCAAATTTAGAACTTGCCTAACATTTATGGCCTACATGTAAATACTTTTGAAGTGAAACTTGTTATATATAAAAATACACTCAATAGTTTTTTAGCAACATCTACCTCAATAAAAATGTTTTCCTATGAAATAGATATGATTTTTCAAATCTGATTCAAAATTTGGTGCAAAAAACATTTTTGACCCTCACTTACAATTTTGACCATAACTTTAAAACTACAAGTGTTTTTAAATGGTCTTGTTGCATTAAAAACTACACTTAGAGAGGTTTTCAAAGATGCGTTATTTGCCTAATTTGAATTTAAATTAAGAAAGTTATATCTAATAAAAGATTGCTCTATTCAAAACATAAAAACAAAGTGTAACAGAGATGTAATGAATTCAAATTTTATGTGAAAATTTGAAATATATCATGCATAAATTAGAATTTACATAAACAAATTCTAGTTTATGTTCATAAACCCATAGTTAAACTTTAAGCCGTGAGAAAGAAATGAGTATATTTGAAGTTGATGCAAAACAAGTTGAATTTACTATATCAAATTCAAATTTTCTTAAATAGATTCAAATTTGATGTAAGAAAATTTAAATTTTCTACATAAAATTTTCTTAAAATAAATTTCAAAATACAAACAGTTTTTAAATAGGTGTTATTGCATTAAAAATTAAAATTAATAATTTTTTCAATGATAAATCATTTGGCCTATTTAAATTTAGGGAAAATGACACATAAAGAAACCTGAAATTATAAAATGCCAAAATGGGAAGCTAAGCAAATGTATTACCAGATAGGGAAGTGTTGCCTGATTTGGGATTATGCAAATGTTGCACAATTACGAAACAGCCCTTCTGTCAGTCAGCGTTTGAAAGCGGAGAGAGAGAGGGCGGGAACACTCGTGCACTGCCCGTCGTGCTTCCCGGTTTCTCGCTTCCACCATCCCCATTGTTGCCCTAAAAACGCCGGCAAGCTGGATAGTTGAGGACCCCTAAATAGTGTGTGCGTAAGAGAGCAGAGGAGTTGGAAGTGGAAGGGTGTGCTGTTCGAAGGGCGAACATGGTCGCGTCTGACTGATTGTGTGGAAAGACGAAGGTTGGCGCACGATGATTCACCATTGCAGTTAACAAGCATCAATAACATTTCACTGAGGTAAGTTTAGGCATTTAAGTTTCGTGCTGTGGTCGACGTTTCTGGGTGAGTATGGGAAGCATTGATTGGGCAATATTTAGATATGACGCGATGAAGTTTATGAATGACAGGAATGATGATTAAGGGTTTATGCTGAGTCTCTGTGGCAAGCTATTTTGTTTTTTATAACGAAGTTGAGAACTGTGATGTTAGGGAAAAATGGGTTTTCAAATCAGTAGGAAAATTGTCTGATTGACTGGAAAGATTATATGAAGAACTGGAAATGACAATAACATACTGGTAAATGACTATGAAGGAACCTAAAATGACCATATTCATAGTAATGACCTTATTGTCTGATTGACTGGAAAGATTATATGAATAAATTGGAAATGACAATACCATACTGGTAAATGACTATGAAGGAACTTGAAATGACCATATTCATAGTAATGACCTTACTGTCTGACTGTAATGGCCATGTTGGTAATGACAATGAATTAATTGGAAATGACCATATTCATAGTGTGACCAGCATATTGGTAATGACAATAAATTAACTGGAAACGACCATATTCATAGTAGCATCCTTACTGTCAGTCTGTAATGGCCATATTGTAAATGACAATGAAGGAACTGGAAATGACCATAACGAATCTAGAAAGAACTAGATATCTAGTATATGTATAAAAATTATGATTTAATGATGGTACCTTGATGACTTTGTAGAACTATACGAGATGGTGTTGGAAGAAGGGGAAAGGTCCACAAGCAAAGGAGTCCACAGTGGGCTTGTGTTGTTCAGAAGGGAGTATATGGCAAAACGAGGGGAGAAGTGTAAAAACGCAAGAGAAGAAAAAATTGAAGTGGGGAAGGCATGGAGGGCCCTGAGTGAAGAAGAGAAAGATAGGTATAATGAGAGGGCAAGGAAAACGAAGCCACAGAAAGGTGAGAAGAAGTATGATGTTCCCTTGTACACCCGGTGCTCATTGCCTGGATTTCTATCATTGGCTGAGTATGTGAAGAACAGGCGGTTGAGGCAGAAAATTCAGAGGATGGGATTTGGGAACTTGCTTAATGTGAATGTGAAGCAACTTCCATGTGATCTACTTGTGTCATTGTTGAGATGCTATGACCCACCAACGCATTTTTTGACCATTAGGGGGCAAGGGCAGGCAATTGAGGCAAAAGATGCCTATGAGTTTCTAGGTGTACCTGACAGTGGGGAGGAAGTGAAATCTGATGTTAGTGAGATGACCCGAATACAAGAGGTTGAAGGACACTTATTGGAAGGTTCCATTTACCCAGATACTGAAGAGGATATTATCTGGGAAAGAAAGTGACAATTTTGAGTTCCTATTTATGCTTTATACAGTTGGAGCTTTTTTATGTCCTGGGTCAAGCACAACTGTACATATACGTTTGTTGAAAGTGATGCGTCACACGATGGATGGGTTTGGGAAATATGATTGGTCAACGTACATAATCAAGAACCTGTGGAAGGAAATGGGAGACTTTGTGAAGATGACAAAGAAGAAGAAGAAAGGAACCTGCAATGTTGGAGGGTGTCTTTATTTGCTGCTGGTAAGTCAATATTTTTCTTATGGTTCACTATATTTTTGTTTTATGTTATTGTTGCAGAAGTGTGACCTATCTTTATTTGGTTTTGCAGTTGTATTTTGCTGAGCGTTTCCCGCTGGGATTGTCTGTTGACGGGGTTCAACAAGCCCCATTGAATATTGGATCGAGGAGAAGATAAAGGAGAGGGTGGAGAAAGAGAGAGGTAGCAGCATGGGAATATTGCATGGAAGCAGTGGCAGTGAGGTTTACTCAGCAGGACATGAGGACAGTCCAATTCTGCAGTCTTTAGATCCGGTATGTGGGAACTTAGAAAATATACGTGACCTGAGTTTAAGTTAGTCTATTAGCAAGGTTGATACTTGAGATGACAAGACTTTATTTACAAATGACCAGTGAGATACTGGCATTCGATAACAGTGAACAATTTTTTTGATATCTTCATTTACTGTGTATGCAGCGTTGAAGGAGTTGAGGGCTCGTTTTGTGAAAAAGCTTGAAGAAAGCCAGAGGACGTTAATGAAGGCTCTTGATGATGAGCTACTCAAACTGCAGATTGGATTGAACGCCAAAGTTAAGGGGATGGGGAATGAGAATGCCACTACTAAAGAAGGGGTTGAAACAGTTGGTGATGCAGGTGGTAACGATGCTGAAGAAGCTGATGATGTTGACCGAGTGGTGGAGGAGATTGCAAGAGAGGTTGCAGCGAGAAGTACAGATGAGGAACTTGATGAGGATGAAACCAACAAAGGAGATGATGAGAAGGATGAGGATGAGGATGAGGATGAAGAAGAACATGACCTTCATGACAGGGAAGTCAGTGATGATTACATGGTTGAGGAGGTGGAAGATGAGGGTGACCGTGATGGTCATGGAGGTGATGATGATGACGATGAGGATGAGGAGGAAGATGACCATGATGACAGGGAAGGAGGTCATGTGGTTGATGAGGAGGAAGATGACCATGATGACATGGAAGTCAGTCATGATTATGTGGTTGAGGAGGCGGAAGATGATGATAAGGAGGTTCGGGATTCAGATGATGAGGGTGAGGAAGATACACATGTACTGACAATGACCCCTACCAATGTTCCTTTGCTGTTGGATCGCGAATGGGTGAGTAGTGACAGTGGGGAGGAAGGAGGGCCTGAAAAATCGATTGACCTTAGGAGGTCAACAAGGGCAAAGAGTTCCACAATTAAATCTCCGTGGATAGAATTCAAGGCAGCTCCGAGGACGAAGAGGCCAAAGGAGGAAAGGGACATCTTTTTCACTTTAATATCCCGTAGACCCAAGGGAGAGGAAGAGGGGAATATGTAAGTATATCCCTAGCTAGCGTTTTGTTTTTAAATGACACAGTGTGCCCTGACAATGACAGCAATAGAATTGAAAATGACAATAAAATACATGGGGATGACAAGTAATGATGTCCCCAACACCATACTTTCTGTCACTGACATCTGACAATGTTTGCAGGACTGTCATCAAAATGTTTGATGAAGATATAGACGACAACAGCTGTTTTCCCTGGGTGGAGTGAACAGAGTAAATAACAGGGTATTTTAGAATGCTCTGTCCCTGCACCCATGATTATGTTTGATAATGTTTGGTGAGATTATTGTATCAAAATGACATTTTCACTTGTGTTTGTAGGTGCTTAATTTGGTGTGCAAGGCAGTGATGGAGGACATGAAGGTAGAGTTGGGGCCAGGGAAGAGGCACATTTTCGATGTGGATTTCATGGTGAGGTTGCATAATTCCGAATGCAAATACCAATGACAGCAATTGAATTGGAAATGACTTGTTCTCTGTTAATGGATTAACAATTTCATGTCATGCAGAACATGATGGCACATGATCCAACCTGGAAAGCCCAAAAATATAAGAAGCTCTTTCTTCCTGAGTTCCTTGGCTACAACTTAGCTGAATGTGATTTCATAATTGGTCTGGCTCTTGTTGGCCAACACTGGTTTTGCGTTGCCATTCAGCCTAGCACATTGGATTTCCACGTATTAGACTCCATGAGGGACCATTTGGGAACCAAGGACAGAAAGAAGAAGAAGAAGGTTGTCATCAAAGACCCAGTGGAAATGGCTGTGGATGACTGTGTAAGAAAAAACTCATTATCTTTACCCTAGTTTTTGAACTTGGAAAATCATTAAACTTTCTATGTTGGTCCTGAATCTTGTTGCAGAGGATGAGGTTCAATATTATACTGGACTTGGTCAAGCCAGGATTGGTTGGGAAAAAGCCAATGTCTCCCATGATATTTGCAGAAGTTCCCCAGCAGAATAACCTGTCAGTTTTGTCAAATTCGATTTCTGTGTGGTAAATGCACATGTCAGATGTGTTAACTAACTGTGCTGATATTGTTGTGTCCACAGGAGGGATTGTGGGGTGCACTGCATGATGTGGCTGAGAAGATAGGAACCTGGTGTGACCCTTACCTACACAGAGGAAGAAGTTGCTGGCTTTCGTCGTGACCTGACATGGTGGTTGGTGAATCATGAACAGAATGAAAAACATGACGAGGCATTGGCCCTTATTCGACGACCACAACCAACCAAGAGCACAAAGTCCAAGAAAAGGCGTCGGTCTTAGGTGTCTCGATGTTAAGGTCATAATTCACTTGTCCTCTGTTAGATTGCTGTATGTAATGTGCATTGTAGGATGACCAAAAATTTACTGTGTATTGTTATGGTTAACAGAGATTGGTGTCCATAAATGCATGATTGTTGAGATCCATGATGCCAATTTATTCCCCAGTGACATGAATGAATCTGAGTTTAACCACATCAAAACAGATGATGACAACAACCCCATTGGACATGTGCTATTGGTTTCCATTTTTTGTTCAGGTCACTAAATTTTACTTCAATAAATCCTGTTGGTATCCAACAGAGAATGATACCAAGTGAAGCGAATATAACAACGATAATGATAAGGATAACCTGATCTGATTATATAACATCAGTTTAACATCAGCTGTCAGCTTATGCTGATAGCATCACTGTCAATGACCAGAACAAATTTAAAAATGACAACAAGTGATCCGAATATGACAACGATAATGATAAGGATAACCTGGTCTGATTTTATAACATCAGTTTAACACGGCTGTCAGCTTATGCTGATAGCATCACTGCCAATGACCAGAACAAATTTAAAAATGACAACAAGTGATCCGAATATGACAACGATAATGATAAGGATAACCTGGTCTGATTTTATAACATCAGTTTAACACTGCTGTCAGCTTATGCTGATAGCATCACTGCTAATGACCAGAACAAATTTAAAAATGACAACAAGTGATCCGATATGACAACGATAATGATAAGGATAACCTGGTCTGATTTTATAACATCAGTTTAACACGCTGTCAGCTTATGCTGATAGCATCACTGCCAATGACCAGAACAAATTTAAAAATGACAACAAGTGATCCGAATATGACAACGATAATGATAAGGATAACCTGGTCTGATTTTATAACATCAGTTTAACACTGCTGTCAGCTTATGCTGATAGCATCACTGCCAATGACCAGAACAAATTTAAAAATGACAAGTGATCCGAATATGACAACGATAATGATAAGGATAACCTGGTCTGATTTTATAACATCAGTTTAACATCGGCTGTCAGCTTATGCTGATAGCATAACTGCCAATGACCAAAACAATTTTAAAAATAACAAGTAATTCGCCATTAACAAAAGCTAACATCCCCATAACAGTAACTTCCTTTCATGTATTCAACGACAAGTGGATATTAAGATACTAGCCACACTTAATGCTCCCTTATCACTGAAATTTCTATCAGCTTACTTACAAAAAAATGTTTCCACCTAGCTCCTAACTACAAACCCAGTCCCAAAAAAGTTGACAAGGGCGGAGCATACAACTATGTACACCAAAAAATGACCCATCCCTACTGTACTCGAAACTTCATGATGGGTTAGGATTTCTACAATTCCTCCTTGTGTGTTCAGGTTGGTGGCATCTTTCACATTGGTATATCCGTTTGTTCTGGAACTGTGATTCATCCCTGTTTACTTTTGGCCTTCCTGGTGGTCGAGATGTCATGGTAGGTAGCAAGAAAACTTGCTCACTAACATTTTCTATTCTATAGTAGTCATTTGGGTGAGGCATGTCTGTTGTTACCACAGGAATCATATTGCGAGCATAAATCTTTTCTTGTGATGACTTTTTATAGCAATTATCAATATCATCATAAACATTGCCGTGCACAATCTTGATGGCAGCACAAGCATGGGAACAAGGGATCCACGTGATGTTGTCACCTTCACTCTTCCCCCACCATAATTTTTAGCATACATATGGTCAGACCCAACCACCATATCCAGCACCTTACTCTCTATATTTGGACCAACGCAATTCTTCCATTTGGTCATAGCCACATAGGAGGCATGCAGCTTTCTTGCAACTTTATCTCGGTGCTCATAGATCAATTAGGGTACAGTATGCTTTCTCTCATTGACCATCCATGCATTGAATGATTCTGCTATATTACTTGTAATATTGTCCCATCTTTTATATGGGAACCTGCTTTTAGCCCACCTATCTACATCCCCATGATGAATAAGCTAATCAAATAGCCTTGGAGAAAAGGATCTCATGTCATCCATTGCTGCCTCAAACTTCTCATCTGTCCTTGCGTATGCAATTTTATCCAATAAATATAGTGCATCCTCCTTTGATCGGCCATTTGTCCTTGTTTGCCCCTTATTCATTTTCATAACTTCTAAACTAAAATTCTCCTTGATGTGTCTATAACAAAAGGCATGCCTTTACCCCCAAAGATTGATGCCACTCCTCCGATGATAGCATTGTGTCGATCTGATACAATCGTTACTTCCACAGAACCCAGGATTTTTTTTATCATATAGAAAAACCACGTCCAGTCATCTAGTGTTTCTCCCTTCACAATTGCAATTGCAAACGGCAGCAGCTCGTTATCTGCATCATAAGCTGAAGCTGACAACATTGTCCCCTTGTATGGTCCGTTTAAGTGAGTTCCATCAACATACATAATATGCTTCGCGCCACCCAAGAAACCCTCAATGCATGCCCTGTAGGCAATGAAAACACGCTCAAACCGATTCCTAATAGCAGTCCATTTAGCCACGGATTTTTCATTTGTTTCCTTTATCCTTTCGCATACCCATGGTATGAGCATGTATGATTGTTCAGGCCTGCCATATATGTCTTCCAATGACTTCTCTCTTGCTCTATAAGCTTGTTTATATGTTAGATCAATCCCATACTCTCGTTTCAATCTCTTCCTTATCTCAGAAGTGCGCTTGTCTGCATGATCCCTCATCTCATCAATTATTATTGGTGAGTTCAAACTAGCTCTTCCACTATGCATCACGTCCAAGCTATCTTGGGCAGAATGAACATGCCAGTTTATAAATGTTGTCACTCGTAGCACATCACAACTCTTCCCCACATGATTTGCACATAGCTTCCATGGACAACCCTCAACTTTACACCTCATTGACATGAATTCCTTGCTATTCCTCACATACTTGGCCACAAACTTGTTTACAAGTGCAAACTTGTATGCAGACACCCGAAATATATCTGCACTAGGAAAACGTTGGCCCACTCCTGTAAAAAGTCCCCTCCATTCCGCATGAACCATCTCACTACCATCCGTATCTTCAGCTCCGATAGATGTATCCACATTAGGGGGCCCACTTATTTCGTCATTGTCACATTCACGAGCATTTTCTTCACTGAGCCAGCCATAATCACAACACAAACTAATGGGAGACGCATCCAGTTCTGTTTGCTGTGACATGCCCATGAATTCTCTGTTCTGCATTCATAATGACAAGACTCGTTAACACAAATGACAAGAAGAAATTCATAAATGACAACAAATAGTTAGGACAAACTTCCACTTACATTTCTACATTGTCCCTTGGTTGGGGACCCACTTGTCTTTTTTTGGCCATATACACATAATCGTTGTTCCCATTGTATTGAAAGAGGTTATACATTTCAGCATTGTCACGAAGGTCAATCAATGTCTTCTCATCAAAGGCCGCTGTGTACTTAATGTCATAATTTCTTCCATTACCACCAATCCACTTAGATATCATTAGCCTCAATTCATCAAGTGTCGGCCCATCCTTAATGCTTCTTAACCTCACGCCACCTCCATTATATCTCACTTCACCTTCACCATTTGTCACAAATTTCCCCCCACATGAAAATAACAGAACAGCTCCTTCCCACAAGATGACCCAGCTTCGAAATTCATTTGTCTTCATTACCTGCACTGATAACAGAAGTCGAATGATTATATGACTTAATACCATCATCATCAACTTACACGACCAACTTAGGGTTTGACACATTCATGCTTATAATTTGTTACAAAACACTCATTTCTTTCCTGTCCACACTAATGCTTCATTTTCTCAGAATCAATCCACTCCATTATTCGAATCTCCCTCCAACATTGTGCTTTTATCTGACACTAATCACTCTAACCCATTTGTGACACCATCAAACCCCTCTCCGTCAGTGTTTTTCCTTCCCTGTGCATTCACCCTCTGATCACCATCCTTCCCCACACTTTCTACATACCCACGCCGTCTCTATGCTTCGCCACCCTCTCCACCTCAAAACCATCCCCACATCGATTACATTGCCATCCAACGGGAAGAGGAAAATCAACTAGCGCATAAAGGAGACGGACAAAAGACAGAGGCGAACAATATAGTCACTAAATACTAACCTCGCTTCCGTCGTTCAGTTGTTGCTTCGCGCGTTCATGCTTCTACGTTCATGGTCCCTCCCAAGTTTTTCCTCCAACTCCCGCCACAACTTGCACACTTCTACCGGTCATTTTCTCTGTTTGCATCATGAGGGGCTATTTCGTAATTGTGCAACATTTGCATAATCCCAAATCAGGCAACACTTCCCTATCTAGTAATACATTTGCTTAGCTTTCCATTTTGGCATTTTATAATTTCAGGTTTCTTTATATGTCATTTTCCCTTAAATTTAAATCAGCAAATATATGTCATCTAAAAATTCACATTTTAATTGACTCTATTTATGTCCATTCAAATTTTAAATTTTTTTTGTTATACTTTCTTCCTTTTTTTCCCTTGTGAATTTAATTTTATTCCTTATCCCAACTTCTTTGTTATATTTTATTTATATTTTGTTATTTAATTTTTATTTAATTATTTTTTAATCATTTAACATTTATAATTATTTTTATATTTTTATTGAATATTTTTATTATTTAAATTATAATTTTTAAAGAGAATATTTGTTAATATCTGTATTTTATTTATTTGTTTTTTTGTATAGTAGGTCATTAGATCCTGGCCCAATAGAGTGTATAAATAGGGGTCAAGCCCTAGCTATTTTGTATGAACTCATGGTCTTGTGGGCTTGATCATCAATATAGTCATTCTTATTCAAAAAGTTCACATGGTATCCAGAGCCTTAGGTTGTGAGGTGGGCTTAAGATAACAGGTCCAGTTCTTGAAGCACACTGTTTTGCCCTGGTTCCTTTGTCATTGCATCGTCGTTTTGCAAAGGGAAAGCAAAATTTCTACCCTGTTATTTCTAGTTCTGGAAGTAAAACCAGAAAACCCTCATATATTGATTGTTTCACGATCAAAGGTCTCACTGCCTGTTTAGTTTTTCTTTTCACCGATCAAGAAACTGTGAATCTTGATCCATCATCATATTCGGTTGTCCAGTCGCCAGCTACTTTTAATTTTTTCCTTCCCCCTTCTCAGTATTTCGTTCACAGTAGGTCTACTGTCAATCAAGATCTTTTAAAGAATGGGAAAATAGGAGGACAACACTTCATCCATAACACCGAGCATTGACTTCATCCACCCTTTGTATCTCCATCTGTCAGACACACAGGCTATCACCCTTGTATTGCAGTTACTCCATGGTTTTGAAAACGATGAGGTTTGGAGCAGATCGATCCGCCTTGCTTTGTTTGCTAAGAACAAATTGGGTATAATCAACGGTGTGTGCCTTCAGGAGAGACAGGATCCAAATGTTTGTTCCTTATGGGATCGGTGCAACACAATTGTCCTCTCTTGGTTAGTGAATTCGGTTGACAAATGCATTGCCAGTGGCCTCATCTTTTCCACCAGTGCTCATTCTGTATGGTTGGATTTAAAAGAACAGTTCCATAAGGCGGATGGGTTGAGAATCTTTGCAATTTATAAAGCTATCAACTTGTTGACTCAAGGCTCTATGTTAGTCTTTGAATATTTTACAAGGTTACGAGACCTTTGGGAAGAATACGATGCACTAGCGCCTCTGCCCTCGTGCCAATGTCTCACCACCTAAGAGTACACCAAAATGATATAACAGCAATTCTACAGTTTCTTACCGATCTCAATAATAACTATCAGCAGGCCAAAACCCAAATTTTGCTACAGTCTCCTCTCCCCATAGTCAACCAAGCATATTTGATGATTTCCCAAGATGAATCCCAACAAATGATGTCTTCATATGCTCCTAATCATTCCATGGACGGTGCTACTATGAGTGCTAGAGGAGGACGTCAAGGAAGAGGCAGAGGTAGAGGACGATCTCAGGAGAAGTGTTCTCACTACCATCACAAGGGACACAAGAGGGAGAATTGTTACCACTTAGTAGGATTTCCTCCCAATTTTTGTGGAAGTCAAGGTCAACTCTCTACCTCTGCCACCGAACACTTCCTTATTTGCTTCATCGTATGGACAAACACCAATCACTCAGCAACAGTATGACTAAATCCTCAAGCTACTGTAAAAGGAGCAGTTGGACATCGCTGTAAGCACAACTGATTTAGTAGAAGAAACAATCTCAGATGCTATTAATGCCTCCCTAAATTCTTCTTTGAGATACATTGGATCCTTGATTCAGGTGCCACATGTCATGTGGTTAATAGTCTGGATATGTTTGACACTGTCACTAATTATAAAGGACCTATTAGAGTAATTAAAGTGCCAAATAGAAATAAAATGTTAATTGCTCATATAGGCACGGTTAGGATACTTGAAAATATAATTTTAAGGGATGTATATTATGCACCTGGTTGCTGTTACAACTTAGTGTCTGTGTCTAAATTAACTGCCAGTGAAGAGTTTGTTGTCTCCTTTTATTCTCATCATTGTACTTTGCAGGAAATCCTTCATGGAAGGACTAGGGAGATTGGTAGGCTCATTAGTGGTCTTTACATCATTGAGAGGATAAAGAAAGAGGATTCTGTCATGCATGCTATTGCTAAGCAAACACAAACTCTTTGGTACCTTAGATTAGGACATACCCCTATAGATAAATTCAGATATTTGGATCAAATAAGAAAAGAGGTCCATGTAGTCAATCCTAATGAAAAATGTATAGTTTGTGCATGTTCAAAGCAAACTAGGCTGCCTTTCCCGTCTAGTAAATCTAAGTCATCTTGCTGTTTTGAACTATTACATATTGATGTTTGGGGACCTTATAAGGAATCCAGTTACATGGGTCATAGATACTTTCTCACGATTGTTGATGATTTGTCTCATTGTACTTGGACATTCCTTATGATAAATAAAAATGAATCTGTTCATTATCTGAAGTATTTCTTTGCCTACACTGTTACTCAATTCTCTGTTGCTATTAAAAGGATTAGGACTGATAATGGATTGAAATTCATTAACTTTGACTTGAAAATGTATTTAAATGCTCATGGGCTTGTTCATGAAACTACTTGCCCCTACACACCTCAACAAAATGGGGTTGTGAAGCGCAAGCATAGACACCTTTTGGAAGTAGCTAGGAGTTTGGTTTTTTAGTTCGGCGTTCCTTTGAAATTCTAGGGAGATGCTATTAAAACTGCCACTTATTTGATAAATAGAACCCTTCTACTATACTACCTTATAAAACTCCTTATGAAATGATATATGGTCACCAACCAGATTTATCTCCTCTAAGGGTATGTGGTTGCCTAACATTTGCTACTAATTTGTAGCCCCTTGACAAATTTCAAAATTGATCAGACCCTTACATATTTCTAGGGTATCCTGCGTCCTAGAAAGGATATCTCCTTTATAATCTTCACACACAAAGTATCACTGTTAATCGACATGTTACCTTTGATGAAACAAAATTTCCTTTTAAAGATGCCAATAGTATCAATCAAGGGGGAGATAGTGGAGATGTGATCCCTGACAGTGACCTAGGAAGACCTGTACGTGAAAGAAAATCACCGGCATGGATGAAAGACTATGTCTGTGTTAATGATACTTGTTTCAAGGCCTTAGTTGGCTATGCATGTGATGACCTGCCTGATGACATTGTAATAGGTAAAAGTAAGGTGAAATACCCTATGCAATCATTTCTTTCCTACTCACATATGTCACATGATTATAAATGTGTTTTGTCCAATATTGACAATATAGTTGAGCCCTATAGTTATGAAGAAGTAGCTAAAGATCAGTGATGGGTTAATGCTATGAGGGTCAAAATGAAAGCTTTGGAGGATAATGGCACTTAGGAGCTTGTTGACTTGCCAAAGGAAAAGAGACCCATAGGATGCAAATGGGTCTACAAGGTGAAATACAATGCTAATGGTAACGTAG
Organism: Neltuma alba; assembly: GCF_004799145.2. Lineage (NCBI taxonomy): Eukaryota > Viridiplantae > Streptophyta > Magnoliopsida > Fabales > Fabaceae > Neltuma > Neltuma alba. The sequence continues at coordinate 20,699 of NW_021636223.1, forward strand.
ATAGATTTAAGGCAAGATTAGTTGCCAAGGGTTATACCCAACAAGAAGGGATAGACTATTTTGAAACTTTTTCTCTTGTAGTGAAGATGGTCACAGTGAGAATAGTTCTTAACATTGTAGTGATGAATGATTGGGACCTTTTTCATATGGATGTACACAATGCTTTCCTTTAAGGGGACTTGAAGGAAGAAGTGTACATGAGCATTCCTCAAGGGTTTGGAAAGTTTGCACAAAATAAAGTGTGTAAATTAACCAAATCTCTATATGGTCTCAAACTTGCATCAAGGCAGTGGAATGCTAAACTCATTGAGGCACTCTTACAAGGAGGCTTTAGGCAATGTATGTATGATTACTCTTTACATAAGACAAACTGAATCTGAAACTACATTAATATTAGTGTATGTTGATGATTTGGTGATTACAGGAAATAAACCAGAAAAAAAAAATCAAAGAGATTAAGGAGTTTCTGTATAACAGATTCAAAATTAAAGACTTAGGACAACAATGTATTTTTTGGGAGTAGAGGTAGCTAGATCAAAGAGGGGTTTAATTCTCAACCAGTGCAAATATACTCTAGATATTTTATCTGATGTTGGTCTAACTACATCAAGACCTCTTAAAGTTCCTTTAGAGTGAAATGCAAGATTAACTTGCAACTGTTGCTGCCTGAGCCAAGATCATACATACATTTGATAGGCAAGCTATCATATCTCATAGTTACAAGACCTGATATAAGCTTTGCTGTGCAGGGATTAAGTCAGTTTTTGAATGGACGTAGAAGATCGCATATGAATTCAGCCCTGAGGGTGGTCAAATATCTCAAGGGAACTTTTGGACTTGGGATCATTCTTACTAGATCAGAAGGATGCCGTTTGGAATGCTATGTTGATTCTGATTGGGGTACATGTCCAAACACTAGAAGATCAGTGACTGGATATGTAGTCAAGTTTGGAGGATACTGGTGTCCTGGAAGTCAAAGAAGTAGAATACTGTCTCAAGGTCTTCAGCTAAGGTAGAATACAGAGCTCTAGGAAATACAGTTGCAGAAGTAATTTGGGTTACTAGATTATTGACGGACCTGCGTATTGATCGGTTGAACTTGTTGAGGTATTTTGTGACAGTAGATCTGCAATTCACGTTGCTAATAATCTAGTTTTCCATGAAAGAACCAAACATATTAAAATTGATTGCCACTTTGTAAGAGAGAAACTATAGCAAGGAGTGATCAAGTTACAGCATGTGAGGAGTAAAGATCAGCAGGCAGACATGTTTACGAAAGGTTTGGGAAAAGAAGATCATCAAAGAATTCTAAGCAAATTAGGAGTCATAAATCTTTATGCCCCCAAACTTGAGGGGGAGTGCTAAAGAGAATATTTGTTAATATCTGTATTTTATTTATTTGTTTTTTTTGTACAGTAGGTCATTAGATCCTGGCCTAATGGAGTGTATAAATAGGGGTCAAGCCCCAGCTATTTTGTATGAACTCATGGTCCTGTGAGCTTGATCATCAATATAGTCATTCTTATTCAGAAAGTTCACAATAATACATTTTTGTTCATATTTTTTTGGAATTATTAATTTTTTAATAATATTATTATTCTATAAGGTTAAAAAGCTTTTTTATTTAATAATATTATATTTTTCATTAATGGTAACATGTTAAAATTGCATAATTTTCCAACCCATTTTCATTCAACTAAATATAAAATTTTCTATCAACTCACTTTCTATTGTAGTTTTAACCAAACATGCCATTACTTAGAAATTTTTTCATTCCTTTCCATTCTATTCCTTTCCATTTCAATTAATTCTTTCTACCAAAACAGGCCCTTAGTGTGCATAGAGGAGTAGCTGGTAAAAAAAAAAGTGTGAATTGAGGAGTAAAAGAAACCAAGTTACACTCACGTCATTTTCGTTTTGAGAACTTTTGGCTGAAGTTTTCTCATTGTTTGACCTTGGTCAAGAATTCTTTGGATAATAATTTTTCAGTTCATGAGGGGTTTCAATTAATCTATCATTTGGAAAATTTGAAAGAAAATTTACTTCATTGGAACAAAACTACAGTAGGTAAGATAAATAAAAAAATCTAGTCTCTCGAACAAATGATCGACAACTTACATTCTAGCTCAGAATTAAAGGGAGCCAGTGACTGGATTTTGTGTTTGAGATCAGAGCTTGAGTTTTGGTTAGAGTGTGAAGAGATGTTGTGGGCACAAAAAGCGAGACACAATTGGTTGCTCTATGGAGATAAAAACACCGCCCATTTTCATAATTTGGTTTGTAAACGTAGATTGGCCTCAACAATCACTAAGTTGAAGAACAATGAGGGGACTTGGATGTCGGGTGCTAAGGGTCTGACAAGTATAACTTTGGATTATTTCAAGAATATTTTTAATGAATATGATAGGGCGACCTTTCATCAAATCCTTGCTGAACTTGAACATATTGACATGCCCAAGCTCTCGGATGTACACAAGCGGGTTTTATTGAATGATCTAAAGGATGAGGAAATTGATGTAGCTATTGCTAATATGAATGTGATGGAACACTAGGTTTTGATGGATTCAATGTGAGATTTTTTCAGTGCTTTTGGAAGGAAGTCTGGGGAGACGTTAGGAATTTTGGTGCGCTCGTTCTTTCGCCAAGGATATTTTCCACAAGTTTTGGGGACAACATTTATCTCTCTAATTCCAAAAACAGATTCCTTCCAATCCCTTAATGACTTTAGGCCTGTTAGTCTACGTAGTGGTGTATATAAGATAACTAAACATCGTACCCAATACAAAGTGTCACATCCCAAAAATTTTTATTTGGCTATAAGGGATTAAAAATTGAGATGAGGGACAATGTAAGAACTAGATGGGAAGATGAAACAACTTTTGATGTAAAACCTCGAAAAGGTCCGGACTGACATTTTTATAATCACTAGTCTTAAGAAGGGCAAAATGGGAAAATTTAAAAAAAATTCTAGAAAATTTCTAAAAAATAGGACAAGTATAAATTGGAAATTTTAAAAACTTGGTTTAGGCTCGAAAGGTGAAATTCCGGTGAAAGCAAATTAATACAGAATTTCCCGTAAATAAAGGTTTTTCAGGAAAATATTGAGAAATTAAAGAAAAATAATTAATTGAAATAGTTGGAGGCCTCAATAAATTTGAGAGAAAGATAGATAATTCATATAAATATTTATTTGAATTTATAAAATTATTTTTATGCCTTGGAAGCTCAGGAATTAATTTTGGAAATTTTATTTTCCCTCAGACTTATCGATAAAGGTGCAATTAAAGAAAATTCAAAATAAATACCTAGAGGTGATGAAAAATTCTAAAAATCTCCAAATCATATTTTCATATTAAAAGGTGAATTATCATAGAGAGAGATAAATTTTTCTAGGTCTGAAAAAATTATGGAATGTTACTAGTGAATAGTAACCGATAAAGTTTTAAATTGGTTTGAGGGTCATCTTTTTGGACCTGCCCAAACCAATTTTAGGGCCCACATTGAGCCCAATAAAGGCCCAATTTCATGCAGCTTCTAGGTCCCTCTATTTTTAATTAAATAAATGCAAAATTAAGGGATACTTGTGTGGAATAATCTAGATTAAGGCCACTTGGAGTGATATGATTATTTTGGCACTTGATGACTATCACATACATCCCTTGAGGTGTCCAATTTCATCCAAACATGGAGGGGCAAGGGCAGATGGAATTTTTCTATAAATACTCCCTTAGAAAATACAAAAAAATGTTGGAAAAATAGAAAACCAAGGTGAGGTTCTGCCATTTTTCTTCCAACACCCACCAACTGAAATTTCTAAGTGTTTTAGGCAAGGAATCACTCAGTTTTTATTAAGGAAACATCAAGGTATGTCTGAGCCTCCTTATCCCTAAGTTCTACACTATTTTGGTTGAGGTTTTTAGCTTGAAAAATTAAGGAATATACTGCCAAAATTCTACTGGACCTTGTGATGCTTAGGGTAGGATAGAAATCTTGATAATCAAGTGGAATAAGTAAGATTAAGTGGTGTATGGTTGAGTTTTTGGAAGAAAATCAAAGTTAGGCTATAGGGGGAGGTTCGGCCAAACCAAGTTCATGTAGGAGCTGATTGTTTTTGCTTGATTTGATGATTCCAATGGCTTTAAAAACATGTTTTTGTACAGGGGTATGATGTTGTAAAGTGTTTAAAATCATTGGAATCAAAAATGAAATTTTTGGAACTTATAACCCCCTATTCGACGAAGGTGAGTTCATAGGGAAGGAATGGGAATTTCAAAAATATGATTGCACCATTGGATTCATCATGAAAAATTATGTAGAATGGAGTCATGGGATGATTGATTCTACAGAAGGAATCATTTTCTTAAAAATTAAAGAAAAAAGGGGAAATTGTTAAGTTGAAGTTAAAGTGTTGTAATTAAGTTGTTTAGTGGTTAATGTGCCTATGTTTATGCTTGGTTTAATAGGCATTGTGAGGAGGAACCAAGAGGAAGATTTGTTCTTGAAATAACCTAGTGGACAAGTGTTAAAAAGGTAGCTTTGAATTATAATTTGATTGTTTATCTTGCTTGTTTAATATGATTTCTTGATTGCTTGGGTTGGAGTAACTTGTGTTGTGCTTTTGATTGATTGAATGATATTAGTTTATGCTTTGGCCAAATGCATTGTGGTATGCCAATGTGGGAAATGTTAATGTTCCTCTCCTTGTATGTATTGGATATCATTTCCTATGTTTGGGAATATATTTGAATGGTATAACATGTCACATGTGAACTTGCTTGATTTACATGACAATTATAATTCATATGCTAGTGAGATTTCTTGGAAATCTCATTCCCCCTATGTCAAATTATGTCTCAAATAGGGAATAGCTCAACTATAGAGCAAGAAAAGGAGTTGATCTTGGGATAAAGGAGTTTTATGAACATTGTATTATGGTGAATTGTTATGCAATGTGTAATGAACCTTATGTTATGGTTGTATCTAGATATGGATGATGTTATGACATGTATTATACTTTACCCTCATGTCCTAATATTAGAATTATGCATGGTACATTAAGGAAAGAATGTGGAAAAAGAAAAAGGAGAAATAAATTAAAGAAAGAGGCAAGTAGGGGATAGAAATTTCCTAAATAGTATCAAACTTGTGGCACATAAAATAATGAGAAATTGTTATAATTTGGACATGAAATTTTACAAGCTTATAGATCTCATTTTTAGCTTTAAATCAAGTGGTAAGCCATCATATTTGGAGTTTTGTGCTAAGAGTTATGTCCTTCCAAAGTTGGGTAAAAATACTGGAAATTTGAAAATTTACCATTTGAACACTACATCTTGTCGATTTTTCTGGTGTTGTTCTAGATGGAATTTGAGTCCAATGAATATTTTTCTCTATAGAAGTCTTAGCAAGCTTCTTGTGAAAATTGTAATCACCTCGTTTTGATTTTTCTAGAATTAGTTATGAATTTCCAAAGTTGGCCCATTTTTGGATGAACAGTATACAGACAGGATTAAAGGCAAAATTTTAAAGTTGAAATTTTTCATCTGGAAACACTGCGAAACATGTTATAATGGTTCCAATCGATGTATTATGGGTTATAAAGAGAGGTGTGACACTTTTTGGTATCAGAGCAAAGGTTCTAGCTCTATTTTAATTGCACTGTTCTGATTGTTTTATATTGTGAATTGTGTAATGATTGTGAATAGTGTTTGATAGTAGCACTGTTTTGACTGTTATTGTTAAACATGGATTGTGGTTGTTTGATTAAATGCTTCTAGTTGGGATTATATCTGGGGTGGATTGGTATATTATAGATTGAGTTGAGTGTAGGGAGTTATGGCCTACTGTAGTTGTGATGACTCTGGGGAAATAGTAAACCAGAGGATACCGGGGGAACCTTACCCAGATTGGTACCACCTGCACATTTCTGACCCCCAAGGATCCGACTCCACCACCCGAGTATTATTAGCCTCTCTAGGAGATAGAGGACATATCCTCGGAGGAGGATTCTAACAATATTGTGAAGCATGAGAAAGGTGATGCTCAGAGCACCACAAGACTCTAGGCACATTCGGATAAGGCGGGTACCAACGCCATCAGGGTAGTACCTATTCAAATGGTGAGGCCACAGCAAATTAAGGCCAAGGATATGCCAATTAAGAGGAGACCTTTGTTAGTAAAAAAAGGTATTTAAAGATCATAACAATCTCTTCCAAGAATTCGTTAAACTCGGTAGACACATAGATCCAACCCAGAATCAGTACGTTACGGTCTACCAGGACTACTTCTATTACTTGAGGTTACTGCATAATAAAGTAGTTGAAAAGGGTCAGTATGTAGATGATGCCTTATGGTGCTGGGTGTTACTAGAGACATCACCTACCACTCGAGTTTGGCAGACACTGATTCGACAGCTCTGTAAATCCTCTATGCCCAGTGATTTTGATCAGCTGCTAGACGACCTACAACTTTTTGTAGTTACTTTGTTTCCTTCTTCTTTTGCTGGGTTGTAAATATAGGATGACTGTATACTATACCAATTGTGGCGGGATGTAACCTTACTTTTTGTTAACTATGCATTGTACATAAGCTAAAAAAGTAATATAAATATTGTTCATGTGAATTAATGATTTTGTTCATGTTGCAGTTGAGACGAAAACACCAAAATGGTAAGAGAAAGACAAGGATCAAGAGGTAGGAGACCTGGTACAAGGGGAGAATCATCAAAACCCCTTATTGATTTGATTGAGTGGATAATAGAAAGGTTAAAGGAACAGTAAAGGAATATGGCTGAGATACAAGCCACACAAGTTAGGCAAGAATAAGAGAGGGACGCTGCTATAGATACAGCGGCAGTATTGGCATGGTTACAGCAACTTGGGTAAGGAATAGTTGGGACAGCCTAGCCCATACCACCACAGGAACCTGCTCCTGTGAGACCCCAACTTGCTGCAAAACCTGATATGCTGCAACAGTGGATTGTTAAGTTTGGTAAACACAACCCTCTTGCTTTCGAGGGAACCTTTGATGTGCAAGTAGCCAAGGACTAGATAACCTGGCTAGAAAAGATCTTTGCTATCCTGAAGTGTCTATATGAGAGGAAAGCTCAGATGGCAAGATACAAGTTGGAAGGGGAGGCAGATAGATGGTGGAAGAACACTGAGTTGGTCCTCCAGGCCAATGAAACCCTTATTACATGAGAAGTATTTAAGGATAAGTTTTTCCTGAAATATTTTCCCCGATTCATGAGGGATGAGAAAGAAGTAGAGTTCCTCACCATAAGGCAAGCAGCGAATGATTGCGCTAGGCACAAGGGCAGGGTGTTCACCCTTAGTTAGGAAGCGGCTCGTAAGTCGCCTGAGATGATCCAAGGTAGAGTTACTGCGAATGGCTACCTTGTAGATGCTTTGTTTGACTCGGGTACCAACTACTTGTTTATACCGTATGATTGCACTAGGCACTTAGGTCTTGCTGTCGACACATTGCTATAAGACTTGTGTGTTTCTACTCCATTTGGAACGAAAATTTTAACTTATATTGTTTGTTTGAACTATATTGTCCAGTATGCCCGCTGTTGCACTACGTTAGACCTGATATGCATGCCTTATGTGATATTGATGTTATCCTTGGTTTGAACTGGTTGTCCTCCTAAAATGTTCTCCTTAACTATATAAACAAAACATTGATCCTTCCTACTTGGGAGTTAACCCCTACGATAGAAGTAAAGTTGAACATGGTTTCAGTGGCTTGAGCAGATAAATGGTTGAGACAGGGTTATACGGTATTCTTCTTGGTGAAAGTGGAGATGGAAGAAGGGATTTTGGATATCCTGATGGTCTGGGAATTCCCTGAAGTATTTCTAATGGAGATTAGCGGATTACCTCCTGAAAGGAAATTGAATTTGCTATTAACCTGGTGCCTGGAACGAACTTGATTTCAAAGGCTCCATATTGGATGGCTTCGAATGAGATGGCAGAGCTGAAGAAACAACTAGAGGAGCTCTTGGAGAAAGAGTTCATATGCCCCAGTGTATCTCTGTGGGGTACACCAATGTTATTTGTGAAAAAAGAAGGATGGTAGCTTGAGACTGCGTATCGATTATCGTGAGTTGAAGAAAGTAACGATTAAGAATAAGTATCCATTGCCACGAATTGATGATTTGCTGGATCAGTTGGTGGGAGCCACTATATTCTCAAAGATTGACTTGAGATCGGGATACCATCAATTGAGGATTAAGGCAGAAGATATCCCAAAGACTGCCTTCCGAACGAGATATGGGCATCACGAGTTTCTGGTGATGCCATTTGGTTTGACGAATGCACCTGCTATATTTATGGACTACATGAATAGGATCTTTTGGCCATATTTGGATTAGTTTGCGGTGGTATTCATTAATGATATCTTGGTATATTCTAAATCACTAGAGGAACATGAACAGCATCCACAGATTGTGCTAGGCATGTTGTGAGAAAAGCAACTGTTTGCCAAATTGAGCAAATGTGAGTTCTGGCTAAATAAGGTAAAGTTCTTGGGTCACGTGATTACCCAGATGGAGTAGCGGTTGACCTAAGTAAGGTAGAGGCCGTATTGAATTGGAAACGGCCCAAGACGGTAACTGAGGTGAGTAGCTTTCTGGGACTAGTAGGATACTACAGGAGGTTTGTATGAGATTTTTCATGGATTACCCTATCGCTAACTAAGCTCACTCAGAAGAATCAACTGTTCAATTGGGATGCTAAGTGTGAGGCTAGCTTCCCGGAGTTAAAGCAAAATTTGACCTCGACTCCTATACTGATAATTCCTGATCCTACGTTAACATATGTGGTGTATACAGATGCGAGTAAGCAGGGATTGGGATGTGTGCTGATGCAGCAAGGTCGAGTGGTCACTTATGCCTCACGACAATTAAAGACTCATGAGGAAAACTATCCCACCCATGATCTTGAGGTGGCAGCGATTGTTTATACCTTGAAGATCTAGAGGCACTATCTATATGGGGCAACCATCGAATTGTATTGTGATCATAAAGGCCTCAAGTACCTGCAAGACTAGAAAGAACTCAACATGAGACAGAGGAGATAGATGGAATTGCTCAAAGATTATGATTATCTAATTAAATACCATCCAGGGAAAGCCAACGTAGTAGCAGATGTGTTAAGTCGGAAAGCGGTGCAGGTGACATCGTTGATGATAAAGGAACAAGTGTTGATCGAGAATATCAGAGATTAGAATCTCACCAGCCAGATACGGCTGATGGCAGGCTAGATTAGTATTGTAAAAGCAGAAACGCAAATCATTGAACAAATCAAGAAGGCCTAATAGAGAGACCAACTAGCCGACATCTTGAAAGCCAAAGTGCTGAGAAATGAGACGAGGGACTTCAAAATAACTCAAGAAGGGATCCTAAAATACAAAGGAAGGACTTATATTCCCCTAAATTCGAAAGTTAAAAAGCAAATATGAGGCACATAAGAGTCGGTATACCATACATCCAGGCATGACCAAGATGTATCGAGATCTTAAAGAATTATTCTGGTGGCCTAGTATGAAGAAAGATGTGACGGACTATGTGTCAACGTGCCTCACGTGTCAGAAAGTAAAGACGGAGCACCAAAAGTGGTCAGGATCCCTGCAACCATTGAGTATTTCGAAATGGAAATGGGAAAGCATTTCCATGGACTTTGTTATGGGACCACCTCGTATATCGTTAGGTTACGACGTAATATGGGTAATTGTAGATCGCCTGATGAAGTCAACTCATTTCTTAGCCATCAAGAAAGAATACCAACTGAAAAAGTTGGCGTGGATATACATTCAGGAAATTGTGAGGTTACACGGAGTACCCGAAATGATTGTCTCTGATAGGGACCCGAGATTTCTCTCTAGATTTTAGAAAGCATTATAGAAAGCCATGGACACTAAGCTAAGTTTCAGAACAGCTTATCATCCTTAAACTAACGAGCAAATAGAACGTACTATTCAAACGTTAAAGGATATGCTGAGAGCTTGTGTCCTAAATTTCAAAGGGAACTGGGATGAGTACTTGCCACTAGCAGAGTTCGCCTACAACAACAGTTACCATTCTAGTATCCAAATGGCTCCTTATGAAGCGTTGTAAGGGAGCAAATGCAGATCCCTGTTGTGTTGGACGGAATTAGGAGAAATGAAGATGTTTGGTCCTGACTTGGTAGAGCAAACCTCACAGCATATAAAGATGATCCGACAAAGGCTGCTTACTGTACAAAGTAGACAGAAGAGTTACGCCGACGTATGAAGAAGGCCTTTGGAGTTTGAAGTTGGAGATCATGTTTTTTTGAAATTTTCTCCAACTATGGGTGTAGGAATATCAATCAAGGCCCGTGAATTGACGCTGAAGTTTATTGGACCCTTCCAAATCTTGTCAAGAGTTGGCCCGGTAGCTTACAGATTGGCCCTACCCCCTAATTTGAGTCAAATTCATGACGTCTTCCATGTTTCTCAGTTAAAAAAGTATCAGCCGGATCCCTTGCATGTCTTAAAATACAAAGAAATAGAGCTGTGAGATAACCTCACTTTTGAGGTGAAACCAATGAAAGTGATAGATCGACAGATTAACCAGCTGCGGAATAAGACTATTCTATTGGTCAAAGTTATTTGGAGGGATCTAACTCAAGAGGATGCTACGTGGGAAAAGAAGGATGACATGAAGGCGAGATACCCAGAATTGTTTAATTAAGGTATGTTTTTAAATTTTGAGGACAAAATTTATTTCAAAGGGGGAGGAATTGTCACATCCCAAAAATTTTTACTTGGCTATAAGGGATTAAAAATTGGGATGAGGGACAATTTAAGAACTAGATAGGGATATGAAACAACTTTTGAAGTAAAACCCCGAAAAGGTTCGAACTGGCATTTTTATAATCACCGATTTAGGAAGGGCAAGACGGAAAAATTTGAGAAAAATTCTAGAAAATTCTTGAAAAATGGGAAAAATATAAATTGGAAGTTTTGAAAACTCGGTTGAGGCCCAAAAAGTGAAATTTTGGTGAAAGCAAATTAATACGGAATTTCCCGTAAATAAAGCTTTTTCAGGAAAATATTAGGAAATTAAAGGAAAATAATTAATTTAAATAGTTGGAGGCCTCAATAAATTTGGGGGAAAGATGGATAATTCATCTAAATTTATAAAATTATTTTTAGGCTTTGGAAGCTCAGGAATTAATTTTAGGGAATTTATTTTCCCTCAGACTTATTGATAAAGGCCTAACTGGAGAAAATTCCAAATAAATACCTAGATGTGGCAAAAAATTCTGAAAATTTTCAAATCATATTCTCATATTAAAAGGTGAATTATGATGGAGAGAAATGAATTTTTATAGGTCTGGAAAAATTATGGAATATTACTAGTGAATAGTAATTGATAAAGCTTCAAATTGGTTTGAGGGCCATCTTTTTAGACCTGCCCAAACCATTTTTGGGGCCCACATTGAGCCCAATAAAGGCCCAATTTCATGCAGCTTCCAGGTCCCTCTATTTTTAATTAAATAAATGTAAAATTAAGGGATATTTGTGTGGAATAATCTAGATTAAGGCCACTTGGAGTGATATGATTATTTTGGCACTTGATGACTGCCACATACACCTCTTGAGGTGTCCAATTTCTTCCAAACATGGAGGGGTAAGGGTAGATGGAATTTTTCTATAAATACCCCTTTAGAAAATACAAATAAATGGTTCTGCCATTTTGCTTCCATCACCCACCAACTGAAATTTATAAGTGTTTTGGGCAAGGAATCACTCAGTTTTTATTAAGGGAACATCAAGGTATGTCTGAGCCTCCTTATCCCTAAGTTCTACACTATTTTGGTTGAGGTTTTTAGCTTGAAAAATTAAGGAATATACTGCCAAAATTTTGCTGGACCTTGCAATGCTTAGGGAAGGATAGAAACTTTGATAATCAAGTGGAATAAGTAAGATTAAGTGGTGTATGGTTGAGTTTTTGGAAGAAAATCAAAGTTAGGCTATAGGGGGGAGGTTCGGCCAAACCAAGTTCATGCAGGAGCTGATTGTTTTTGCTTGATTTGATGATTCCAATGGCTTTAAAACATGTTTTTGTACAGGGGTATGATGTTGTAAAGTGTTTAAAATCATTGGAATAAAAAATGAAATTTTTGGAACTTATAAGCCCCTATTCGGCCAAGGTTAGTTCATGGGGAAGGAATGGGAATTTCAAAAATATGATTGCACCATTGGATTCATCATGAAAAATTATGTAGAATGGAGTCATGGGATGATTGATTCTACAGAAGGAATCATTTTCTTAAAAATTAAAGAAAAAAAGGGGGGAAATTGTTAAGTTGAAGTTAAAGTGTTGTAATTAAGTTGTTTAGTGGTTAATGTGCCTATGTTTATGCTTGGTTTAATAGGCATTGTGAGGAGGAACCAAGAGGAAGCTTTGTTCATGAAGTAACCTAGTGGACAAGTGTTAAAAAGGTAGCTTTGAATTATAATTTGATTGTTTATCTTGCTTGTTTAATGTGATTTCTTGATTGTTGGGGTTGGAGGAACTTGTGTTGTGCTTTTGGTTGATTGAATGAAATTAGTTTATACTTTGGCCAAATGCATTGTGGTATGCCAATGTGGGAAATGTTATTGTTCCTCTCCTTGCATGTATTGGATATGATTTCCCATGTTTGGGAATATATTTGAATGGTATAACATGTCACATGTGAACTTGCTTGATTTACATGACAATTATAATTTATATGCTAGTGAGATTTTGATGCACACAATTTGTGGATAACGCAAGTGCACGTGTCGATCAAGTAATAAAGAGTAAGTATAGAGTATCGTTCCCACAGAGAACTAGACAAAATAGTGTTTAGGCACTAAAGTTCCTTTTTTCAATTAAGTTAAGCAAGCTGAATTATGAACGATCGGATAAAAAAGAACAAAGACAAAAAAATTCAATATTAAAGGCAACCTAGAGTTACTAATCCCTTACTAATTTCATAGACTTTTGCTTTTATTTAACTAATTAGTCTCAATGTTAATTTAGTTAATCTAGAATATTTATAGCTAAAAGTATCTTTCGATCCACTGATAACCCTCTCCTAAGTAATAAGGTTATGTCTAACTCAAATACTTAAGAGGATAAAATAATTTCACTCTTCATCAATTATATGGGGCTCCTAGGTATATTTCTATCCTACTCGCAAATAGATAAAAATCTAATCCCATATTACTCAATCCTAGAGCTTAATTAAGATTTCCTTCATCAAGGCTAACCTTAATGCTTAAACTCATATTTAATGGTGACCAAACATTAAACAGATATATTAACCAAGATCAAGTAACCAAAATTAACATCAAGCATAATTCATTAAATGAAAACAAAGTCTAATCCATACGTAAGTTCATAGCTGCTCTAAGTCTAGAAGAAAACTAGCCACACATGGCTAAAATAAAATCCATAAAAATAAAATTCAAACTGAAAAGAAAGGGTTCAGATTTAACAAAAGAATAAAGATGGAAAGAGGAAAACAAATCTATGAGAGGTCCTTCTCCGCTGTCGCTAGAAAGAGAATCGCCACCTCTGCTTGCTACCTCCAGTCTACTCGTCTTAATTCCTCAATGCCGTCACAACAGAACCAAGAATTACAAATGGATTCTGCCGCTCTCTACTCGCTGCTTCTTCTCTTCCTTCAGCTCTCGCTGTAGCTGACAATAGCACGAAGAAGTCGAGATGCCCCCTCACTACTATCCCTGATTCCTATTTATAATTGTTGCACGTCTTCTCTCCCTTGAATTCAGTCCACCGCCTTCTAGCCATATCTATCCATATATATCCAATATAATACAATATATTATATCTCATCATGATTTGCCTTGCGTTATCACGGATGCTTTATCCTCTTCCTTGCAGTCAATATAATATACTATATCATATTGCAACCGATTTACTATTTTTGAATCCAAACGCCTCACGCCTCTTCATCCTTTATATCCTTCAATATAATATTATATCATAATTGAGGATTTGCTTCTTTCATCAACTTCACGCCTTTGATCCTCCTAATATGTGAATATATATATTATTTTCCGCATATGTTGCTCCCCTTTTGCCTCATCTTTTATTTGTGATATTTTCTTCTCTCCATAATTTTATGTCTCCTGCTTAAAAATAATTTTCTTCTCCCAATTAAGTACCAGGTGTGTCTCTTCACATCTTTTCAACACCATCTCTAAGTTCAGTAAGCAACTATCAAATGATTCACCAAATACAGAAAAATCATCCATAAACACCTCCATTCTCTCTTCTATCATGTCAAAGAATAAGCTCATCATACACTTTTGAAAAATAGCTGGTGCATTGCATAGACCGAATGGCATTCTTCTGAAGGCAAACGTGCCATAAGGACAAGTAAATGTTGTTTTCTCTTGATCATCTGGGTGTATGGCAATTTGATTGTATCCTGAATAACCATCCAGGAAGCAAAAGAATTCCTTGCCAGCTAACCGGTCTAACATTTGGTCAATGAAGGGAAGTGGAAAATGATCCTTCCTTGTGTCTTCATTGAGTTTTCTATAGTCCATACAAATTCGCCAACCAGTAACTGTTCAGGTGGGGATGAGCTCGTTTTGGTCATTAGTGATTACTATCATGCCACCTTTCTTAGGAACACATTGCACCGGGCTAAACCACGAGCTATCAAAAATGGGATAAATAATTCCAGCATCCAACCACTTAATAACCTCCTTTTTTACCACTTCTTTCATCATAGGGTTTGGCCTCTTTTGATGATGGATGGATTTCTTATGATTATCTTCGAGTAGAATCTTATGCATCACTATGGCAGGGCTGATTCCCTTAATATCCACTATTGTCCATCCTATAGCCTTCTTATTATTCTTTAACACCTGTAGTAACTGCTCCTCTTGCTCTACTGAGAGTGATGATGAAATTACTATTGGTAATGTTTCAGAATTTCCCAAATATGCATACTTTAGATGGGACGGAAGTGGCTTCAACTCTAACATTGGGGGTTGCTCTAAAGAAGGTTTAAGAATTGGAGTCGTTCGTGATTCTAGCCCGAAGGATTCAAATTGCCAATATTTCTTAGTGAATGTTGTAGAGGTGCTCAAAACATGCCTAATTAGTCCTTGGCTAATATCCTCCCCTATATCAATTTCAGCTAACAATGTTTGGAGCGGGTCATTATTAGCAAATGAATCTAACTCCTCTTGAATTAACTCATCTATCACCGAAATACTTGCACATTGCTCCACTATATTTGGATGCTTCATTATTTTCTCCATATTGAAGGTGATTTGCTCATTACCAAAGCGTAGACTTATTGTCCCTTTCTCTACATCCACTAATGCTTTTGCCGTAGCCATAAATGATCTTCCAACAATTAGTGGAATCTCTTTATCCTCTTCAATGTTGATGATGATAAAATCAGTAGGATATATGAATGATTCAACTTTCACCAGTACATCCTCAATGACGCTGTATGGATATGAGAGGCTTCTGTCTGCTAACTGAAGTGTAACAGTTGTAGGACTAGCTTCTCCTAAATGGAGCTTCTTAAAAACAGAGAGAGGCATAAGGTTCACAGCAAACCCCAAGTCACAATGTGCACGACCTTTAAATTGTTCCCCAATTAGGCATGGGATAGAAAAAGAACCAGGATCCTTACACTTCAGAGGGATGTGGGGCTTAATTATGTTGGTTGTCTCCTTAGTTAGTGCCACAGTTGCATACTCAGTAAGTCGTCTCTTCTTGCTTAACATGTCCTTGAGAAACTTGGCATATTTGGGCATGTGCTCTAATGCCTCAGAAAAAGGAATATTGATATGAAGTTGCTTGAAGATTTCCAGAAACTTAGAATATTATTTGATCTTCAACCTGCTTCTGAAATACTTGCGGGAAAGGAAGTGGTGGAACCACTTTAGGACGCTCAACTGTCTTTTCCTTACTAGTCGCACCATTATTTTCCTTCTTATTAACAGTTGGTTCATTTTTGCTAGGCTCAGAACGTACCTCAATTGTTTGTTTTGACTTTGATGCCTTAAGAGATATATCAGGTAATTGCTTACCACTCCTCAAGGTGATCGCGTTGCACTCCTCTTTACCATCTTTACGAGGATTAGGTACAGTATTGCTTGGTAACCCTCTTTGTTGAAGCTTATTCATAGCAGTTGCGATTTGCCCTATTTGCACCTCAAGATTCCTAAGTGATGAGTCTACTCTTGCATTAATGTTGGCTTGCTCTTGATTACTTTTAATTTGAGAAGACATGAGCTTAGCCATCATTTCCTCTAAATCAACCTTGGGCATTTGGTTAGGGATATGTTGCCTTCCCAATTGAGAAAATCCAGGAGGTGAGACTTGCCTTACACCAGAAGTTGACACTTAATCCAGTGTTGAACCGTGTTTCCAAGACAAGTTAGGGTGATTCCTTAATCCTAGGTTGTAAGTGTTGGCATAAGGGTTGTTCTGATTATTACCCCGAAAATTTCCAGCATAGTTCACTGGCTCTACTTGTTGAAACGTAGGGCATTGTTCAGAAGCATGTCCATCTCCACAGTAATCGCACGGGGTATATATGGCATTAACCCCTAGTTGTCCTCTATTGGATTTGTCAACTCGTGCTTCTAAGTGATCAAATCTTTTGTTAAGAGTATTGAGCATAGCAATCACTTATGAAGAAGAGTCATTGGCAGCATGTTCTACAGATTTTACCTGTTTCCGTTCATTACTATTCTGAATATAATCAGCAGCCAAGTCATCCAAGCAACTCCAAACATGGTTCACCGGTTGCTTGGTAATTCCTCCATTTGTAACAGCATTTAATTCAGATTTGGATTCAGGTATCAACTGACTACTAAAAATTTGAAGTAAGACCCACTTCTCTTGATTATGTCCTAGGCTTTGTCTGACCAGCAACTTAAATCTTTCCCAAGCTTCATATAGGTGCTCATCAAATTGTTGGCTAAAATTCATCAATTTGGCTCTAGCATCCACTATCTTGTTATGAGGGAAGAATCTAGATCGAAACTTCTCTTCCAAGTCATCCCATGATGAAATGCTACCTTCTTCCAAGTTGTTGAGCCATTCTTTAGCCTTCCCTTGTAAAGAGTAAGGAAAAAGCTGAAGACGAATGACATCACTAGGAACTCCATTCTACTTAAAAGAATCACACACATCAAGAAATTCGACTAGATGCCGATTAGGATCCTGATTACTGTATCCCCCAAATTGCCCAATAAGTTCCAACATTTTGAGCATTGTTTGCTTAATCTCAAAATTAGTGGCTTGGAATTGTGGTACATTGATTCCAGATTGGTACCCTTGAGGTTGTTTTCCCAAGAAGTCATTGACACCCAACCTATCATTCTTATCTTCTGCCACCTCTTTTTCTAGAGTTTTGCCAACTGGATGCTGAGGTGTTGTTGTCTCTAGAAGCTCATTCACGCTCCAGGTCTTCACAGGTGTATTTCTTGATCTTCGTGGCATATACTATGAATTACTGCAAAGATAAAGAGGGAAAAGATCAAGAATCGAAGTGGACAAAGGGAAAAAAATAAATTAAAAATAAAGAAAATTGTCCTAACTATCAAAATAAGCAAAAAATAAATTAGGAGGAAAAAAAAACTAAATGCTTAAACTTAAATTACTAAAGGTCCTCTAATTCTAAAAACTAATTACCTTAATTCCCCGGCAACGGTGCCAAAAACTTGATGCACACAATTTGTGAATAACGCAAGTGCACGTGTCAATCAAGTAATAAAGAGTAAGTATAGAGTATCGTTCCCACAGAGAACTAGACAAAATAGTGTTTAGGCACTAAAGTTCCTATTTTCAATTAAGTTAAGCAAGCTGAATTATGAACAATCGGATAAAAAAGAACAAAGACAAAAAAAATTCAATATTAAAGGCAACCTAGAGTTACTAATCCCTTACTAATTTCATAGACTTTTGCTTTTATTTAACTAATTAGTCTCAATGTTAATTTAGTTAATCTAGAGTATGTATAGCTAAAAGTGTCTTTCGATCCACTGATAACCCTCTCCTAAGTAATAAGGTTATGTCTAACTCAAATACTTAAGAGGATAAAATAATTTCACTCTTCATCAATTATATGGGGCTCCTAGGTATCTTTCTATCCTACTCGCAAATAGATAAAAATCTAATCCCATATTACTCAATTCTAGAGCTTAATTAAGATTTCCTTCATCAAGGCTAACCTTAATACTCAAACTCATATTTAATGGCGGCCAAACATTAAACAGATATATTAACCAAGATCAAGTAACCAAAATTAACATCAAGCATAATTTATTAAATGAAAACAAAGTCTAATCCATACGTAAGTTCATAGCTACTCTAAGTCTAGAAGAAAACTAGCCACACATGGCTAAAATAAAATCCATAAAAATAAAATTCAAACTGAAAAGAAAGGGTTTAGATTTAACAAAAGAATAAAGATGGAAAGAGGAAAACAAATCTATGAGAGGTCCTTCTCCGCTGTCGCTAGAAAGAGAATCGCCACCTCTGCTTGCTACCTCCAGTCTGCTCGTCTTAATTCCTCAATGCCGTCACAACGGAACCAAGAATTACAAATGGATTCTGCCGCTCTCTACTCGCTGCTTCTTCTCTGCCTTCAGCTCTTGCTGCCGCTGACAATAGCACGAAGAAGTCGAGATGCCCCCTTACTACTATCCCTGATTCCTATTTATAATTGTTGCACGTCTTCTCTCCCTTGAATTCAGTCCACCGCCTCCTAGCCATATCTATCCATATATATCCAATATAATACAATATATTATATCTCATTATGATTTGCCTTGCGTTATCACAGATGCTTTATCCTCTTCCTTGCAGTCAATATAATATACTATATCATATTGCAACCGATTTACTATTTTTGAATCCAAACGCCTCACGCCTCTTTATCCTTTATATCCTTCAATATAATATTATATCATAATTGAGGATTTGCTTTTTTCATCAACTTCACGCCTTTGATCCTCCTAATATGTGAATATATATATATATTATTTGCCGCATATGTTGCTCCCCTTTTGCCTCATCTTTTATTTGTGATATTTTCTTCTCTCAATAATTTTATGTCTCCTGCATTAAAAATAATAAAAGATTTGGGTATATTTTATGCAAGATTATCTTTTATCCTATAATTGATTTAAAAGAAGAAAATCTATACAAGATAATTAAATAGGTATAAATTATACACAGATTTTACTGATATAATTCAAAATCTACACCTATTTAATTATAAAAATAATCATTATCAGATTTCTTGGGAATCTCATTCCCCCTATGTCAAATTATGTCTCAAATAGGGAATAGCTCAAGTATAGAGCAAGAAAAGGAGTTGATCATGGGATAAAGGAGTTTTATGAACATTGTATTATGGTGAATTGTTATGCAATGTGTAATGAACATTGTGTTATGGTTGTATCTATATATGAATGATGTTATGACATGTATTATACTTTACTCTCATGCCCTAATATTGGAATTATGCATGGTCTATTAAGGAAAGAATGTGGAAAAAGAAAAAGGGGAAATAAATTAAAGAAAGAGGCAAGCAAGGGATAGAAATTCCCTAAATAGTACCAAACTTGTGGCACATAAAATAATAAGCAATTGTTAGAATTTGGGCATGAAATTTTATAGGCTTATATATCTCATTTTTAGATTTAAATCAAGTGGTAAACGATCAAATTTGGAGTTTTGTGCTAAGAGTTATGTCCTTCCAAAATTGGATAAAAATACTGAAAATTCAAAAATTTACCACATAAACAGTACATCTTGTTGATTTTTCTGGTGCTGTTCTAGATGGAATTGAGTCCAATGAATATTTTTTTCTCTATAGAAGTCTTAGCAAGCTTTGTGTAAAAATTAAAACCACCTCATTTCGATTTTTCTAGAATTAGTTAGTAATTTGTAAAAGTTGGCTTATTTTCGGATGAACAGTGTACGGACAGAATTAGAGACAAAATTTTAAAGTTGAAATTTTTCATCCGAAAATGCTGCGAAACATGTTATAATGGTTCCAATTGATGTATTATGGGTTATAAAGAGAAGTGTGACATAAAGCACGGGTAGATTGATCACTCATAATTCAATTACTAAGATTTGAATTTATTTTTGCATGACACAGTGTGTTTTTCTAAAATATATTTAAAAATACTTGATGTCATTGTCACTATTATAAATGGATAGATATTTATAGTATATTTCAATGCCTGGCTAACATCAAATGCCAGTAATTTTTTTTTGTATTAAAAAAATCTCATCAGAAATTAAATTTTAAATTTTGTGAAGAAATTAAATGATGAGGGATTCCAAATACAATAGTATGCAATATGGTATCGTATATGACATGCACTCAATATGATGATCCATCGAATGGAACATCTTTTAATTCATGTTAAAATAGGTGTTGATATTTATTGTCTTCATGACCAATAGTATAAAAAATGACACTAGTGATGTTTGCTTTAGGATTTATAGATCTTGAAACATCAATGACAATGTGATCATAACCACAAATGTAACAAATTTGCGTTTAGTATAATTCTATATAATGTTAACATAGAACGTTATCAATTACTATGAGATAATTATCCTTTGAATGAACTATTATGCCACCATCATTTGTTGAATGTATAAATAATAAAAGGGAAAATGACATTGAGGTCCCTTACAACACAAAATACTACAAAAAGGTCCTAAGAAATTTGGTAATGATTCTGAAGTCCCAAAGGGACTTGAGTGCAATTTGGCGAATTGTAAAAAGACGCCTCTGCCCCTGGTGAGATGCATCTAAACTAACTAAAAGCTGCCCTGTTTTTCAGTCTGAAAATTAGCACTTTATACGCAGGAAGCAAGAGAGAAAAAACCCAAACTTCATTCTACTTCTTCTCCCATTCCCATCTGAAAATCTCATCCACTCTATTAATGTCAATCATTGGCAAAAATTGCTTGTGTTTTTGGTTTGGTGTGTGTTTGGTCATTCAAGTTAGGGTTCTATTATAGGTGGGTAGGGTGATTATGGGTGTTCTGTTTCTGGGTATATTGTGGGTGGATTGAAGGTGGGCTTGCTCTGTCTGGGCATGGTTCAGGGGGAATTGATGAGAAAGATGACGGTTGGTGTGATTAGAAACCCTTACTGCAAAATAGGAAAATATGTTGTCAATAGGGCAGCGACAATTGTCAATATAGCTCCTTGACTTGTCAATAGTAACAGTATTGTACAGATTTACATTAACTAATTTTTTTAAATTTTTTACACAAAGGTCATGAGCTTCTGTACCCTTGACTCATTGGTAGAGGTCACAAAACGAGGAAGAAGAGGCAACAAAGAAGGGTGAGTAGTTACATGAGACAAAAGAAAAAAGAAATTCACTTTGATCCTAGACAAATGATGGCAAAAGAATTTTTTCGTAAATAGAAGTGACATAAATTTTTTTTGTAGATGTCACAACACACACAAATAATTAGTTTAATACTGGATACATGCAACTATATGTTTTTTTAATGGGGTTATAAAATCGGTGTAATTACATGTATATGAAGTTGTAAATGAAAGTTAGCTGTGTATTACATTCTGATGCATAGTTAGTTGTCATTATCCGCACCCTTCATTTTCAATATATGCTTCGTCACTTGTCACTCACTGCACCATTAGTTGTCAATTAATGTGCTGATATAAATTTAAAAAGAAAAAAGATTTTCGTTACATAATATTATACAACGTCATACAATATCACTAATTCCTAAAAAAATAATCCATTTTTTATAATATGACATGGAATAGTTATTAAAAGTCAATCATCACTGATATAAAGTCATAAAATCACTTGTCATGAACAACATATTCACTTGTTAATGGTTTCAGTATAACTTGGCATGTTAGATTCTGCTGTCATTTCAGTTGTCATTATCTGCACCTTGCATTGTTATTAGACCTGTTATAACTTGTCAATGGAGCATTGTGACTTGTCAGTTAATTTGCTGATGTAAGTTGTCAACAATATGAATTCAAGTTACATAACCTGTTTTAGTATCATATGATATTTTCAATTACTCTGTTATATTATATTTTGGTTATATTGTCATATATAATTATTATTAATGAAGTGTCAATGGTGGCACTATGGCTTGTCAATGGAAGCACTATGGCTTGTCAATGGTGGCACTATGACTTGTCAATGGTGGCATACTGACTTGTCAATGATAGCACTGTGACTTGTTGTTCACCGAATAACTTCTTGAAAGATTTGGGCACTGCGGCGGATATGATTAGGCACCACGGTGCCTTACACAGAATGGCAACTCGTTGAGACAGATGGGAGTACCGTGACAGATATGGTCAGACGTCGCAGCGGATTATCAGTTGTCAATGGTGGCACACTAACTTGTCAATGGTGGCACTATGACTTGTCAATAGTGGCACTGTAAGTTGCCAATAAAGTACTGTGACTTGTCAGTGAAGGCACTGTCTCTTATCAATTGAACATAAATTTGAGCAACACCTTCTTCTTAATAATTATATTTTAATGCAAATATCACTTAACATTATAAATAAATGACACCTTCAGTTGTAAAAATTTTGAATATTAATTATTAATATCCACACATTTATTTATTATGAAATTGTTATATCACTTGTTATTAACTCCTGTTATATTACTTGTTATTTTGGATAACTCAGGTTGTTAATTTCTACGCTGGATGCTGTTGAGCTATACACAACTGAGAATTTCAAAAAGAAATGAGTTACTTTCTTTTCAAGCAATTGATGATATAATTTCCTTCAATTCTTCATAACTTGTGCCCTCCTTTATATTGTTGTTCTTACACTACCTCCCACATATCTCATATCATCTTCTCTATCATTTATAAACTTTCTCCCTATGTGAACAAAGCAAAATAGATGCTTTCCAGATGTACTCGCCATCAGTAATTTAAACCTGCATCAAGAATCACGCAACTGTCATTGACAAGTCAAGGAGCTATGTTGACAACTATTGCGACCTGATTGACAACACAATATCCCATTTCGTGCTAAGAGTTTCTACCCACACTAACCTTCATCTTTTTCTTCCTTTGCTACTAAACTAACATCAAAACATAGCAAAACCATTAACAAGTGAATATGTTGTTCATGACAAGTGATTTTATGACTTCATATCAGTGATGATTGACTTTTAATAACTATTCTATATCACATTATAAACAATGGATTAGTTTTGAGGAATTAGTGATATTGAATGACATTGTATAATATTATGTAACGAAAATCATATTTTTTTAAATTTATATCAGCACATTAATTGACAACTGATGGTGCAGTGAGTGACAAGTGATGAAGCATATATTAACAATGAAGGGTGCGGATAATGACAACTAACTATGCATCAGAATGTAATACACAGTTAACTTTCATTTACAACTTCATATACATGTAATTACACCGATTTTATAACCCCATTAAAAAAAAACATATAGTTGCATGTATCCAGTATTAAACTAATTATTTGTGTGTGTTGTGACATCTACAAAAAAAATTTATGTCACTTCTATTTACGAAAAAATTCTTTTGCCATCATTTGTCTAGGATCAAAGTGGCTTTTTTTTTTCCTCTTTTGCCTCATGTAACTACTCACCCTTCTTTGTTGCCTCTTCTTCCTCTCTTTGTGACCTCTACCAATGAGTCAATGGTACAAAAGGTCATGGCCTTTGTGTAAAAAATTTAAAAAATCAGTTAATTAAATCTATACAATGCTGTTACTATTGACAAGTGAAGGAGCTATATTGACAACTGTCGTGGCCTTATTGACAATATATTTTCCTATTTCGCAGTAAGGGTTTCTAATCACACCAACCTTCATCTTTCTCATCAATTCCCCCCAAGAAATGCCTAGACAGAGCAAGCCCACCTTCAATCCACCCACAATATACCCAGAAACAGAACACCCATAATCACCTTACCCACCTATAATAAAACCCCAACTTGAATGACCAAACACACACCAAACCAAAAACACAAGTGATTTTTGCCAATGATTGACATTAATAGAGTGGATGAGACTTTCAGATGGGAATGGGGGAAGAAGCAGAATGAAATTTGGGTTTTTTCTCTCTTGCTTCCTGCGTATAGAGTGCTGATTTTCAGACTAAAAAACAGGGCAGCTTTAAGTTAGTTTAGATGCATCTCACCAGGGGCAGAGGCGGCTTTTTACAATTTCCCAAATTGCACTCAAGTCCTTTTGGGACTTTAGAATCATTACCAAATTTCCTGGGACTTTTTTGTAGTATTTTGTGTTGTATGGGACCTTGTGTCATTTTTCCATAATAAAAACACTATATGCTTGTTACAATAGTCAAATCTACCTTGAAAATTGTAGATCTTTTTTTCTTTGCGAGTGAAAAAAGTTTTCCCTATAGAAACTTCCATCGATGTCCTCCTAAAAAATATTATTTATTACCATTTCATTTATTTAAAATATCTTAATATATTTCTTACACAGTAATCGTTAAATAAATTATTAAAATGCACAAAATATCGTAAAATATATTTTATTATAATATGATCATATTGACATTCCCTTCCAATTTTCTTGTCGATATCAAATTCCACACCCTACTATAATTCAAGCAAAATTTGCCATCCCTTTTCTAGCAAGGCTCATCTACTTAACCTTTAAAGCCTCCTAAAACCCTCATTAAAAAAATTCATTAGGACAAAGCTATTTAGACCACAATAATACTACTTAATAGCAAATCTGTCTAAATTTCCTTGTGAATACTCTTTACCTGACGTAATATTCCCACTTATCGAATGGCAAAAAAAATGTTTCCACTTATCTCCTTAAATTTAAAATATAGGCAAGTATCATAAGCCTATAAAAACTGGGATATGTGCTTGTTGAAATTATTGAGCAAACAAAGAAAGTTGTCCAAAAATAGAACAATCATAATTTTTCGGCACTAGTTTTAAGTGCCAGCGTGACTGAGTACTGAAAACCAATCTTTTGCATGAACTGTGATAGACAACTATATATTGTTCACATTCAAACCGGTAAATGATACAATTGATTCGCGACCTAGAGAAAGAAACGGACTTCATCAATATCCACTGCTCTTGAACCCTCAACCAACAAAAGGCTATTCAAGTGCAAATTGAGAAAACAATCCACAGGAAAAATAAAGCCGTTCAATGCTATACTGGTTGCAGCTGCAAAAAAGATTATTTTTCTTATTGAAAATTTAAATTTCTATAATCTGAATTCTAAAAACAGGATGACAACAATAGTTAATTTTATCACACCAACCAATCAATTAATGAAATACTAATCAATAGGTCATGAACTGCACTCTCTGATCTTTATTATGGGGCATCTACTCTTGGAAACAATTTTTGGTAGGGATAAATTTTTTTAAAAAAATCAATTTATGACAAATATAAGGACTTAACTGTCATTTCTTGAAACAATTAGTTGAGAGTGCCTTATAATGAGGCAAGAGGAATTATTAAGTTTAAACATGCATAACCATACCTCAATTAGCGAAATACTCACTTCGGTCTCATATATACGTAACATTTTCTTACATGGGGTCGTAACAATTTGTTTTTGTCTAAGAATTTAACGCACTCTTTTATTTTTACTTCTAATTAATTACCTGTTTCTCTTATCTTTGTTTTTCTCACTCATTCTTTTTCATCTTTTTTTTTTTTTAACTCATTCTCTAGTTCGTTCCCTTTGTAAATAATAAGAGTAAACTTCAAAAAACATTACATCTTACCCAATTGTTAATTTTAACTAATTTTAACAAACATTTTGGTTTGTTACTAATTACTTATATATAGGACTGGAAGGAGTGATCATTTCATTGCTCGCATAATTATTCACTTATCTAATACTATGATAGAATAACACACATTCAAGTTTCTTATCCGCGGATACTGATGAGTTATTTTAAACAGAAGAACTAACAAACTAATTAGTAAGGCACAAACTGCTAAGCCATTTATTACATAGCATAATCTTTACCCCAACTTTCAAAATAACTACTGAAATCACTAAATAATTGAACAATATCCAGTTAATCCCTTTCACGTTCTATAATATCTCAATAAATTAGAATGTTCAGATTACCTTCATAAATAAGCATACGTAGGTAATCCAATTGTGATCTTTATTACCTTTCAAGAAAACGATTAGGATTTAATCTAACTTAGACTAAGATTTAGATTTAAATTTTCCGTTTCACATCATTAAATAGTGGAGCAATATTTAGTATTAAGTCCACATTGCAGGTATGATATATAATATTAGTTTATTAAGTTACCATAATTTTGATTTAGGAAGAGTGGATCTCATGTAGTTGATTTTCACTGGAATGTGTTGATGTTGAGATTTAGAAAACAAAAATGATCTTTCAAAACATAACGTATGTTTCAAACATATATAAATTTAAATATATAACGTTTGTTGCATTAATTTTAATAATTTGTGAGTTACGAGATATAATATTATGTTAATTTATTAAATTATCATGATTTTGGATATTTAAACGTATAGAATATTATTTTTATTTAAATATTGCAATGTTTTGAGAAGAGCAAAGAAATCTTCACTGTGTAATATTTATAGTGTATAATCTTGGGAAGTGTAAAGAATAAAGGGGTTATTATTAGTCACCTCTTCATTTGAATTGAAGCAAAGAGACTGCTGAGATTTCACTGTCAAGTAAATGCAGAGAGGCTTCCGATAGCCTTCTTAATTAAAGGAAATTTTTTTTTCCTGGGCTCCTTGATTTTAGAACATAACATTAATGTCATAGGTAGGTGGAATCAATCTATTAGCGTGGAATCAATCTATTAGCGTGGAATCAATCTATTATTGCATCCTTTCTCTAAGTTATATCTTCAATACTTCATGTAACCAATCCTTGTCGACCCAAACAAAAAAATTCTAAGAGCAACGAATTATAAGTGTTTGTATATATATGCATATACACGCTGGCAAAAAAAAAATGCACGTACACATACGGATATATAGATTTATCAAAGAAAAAATATCAAAAGAATGGCAAGTTAGTTTTCGCACTTCCACAGGTGTGTGCATATAGATGTGTGGGGGCATAGGTATTTGTCTATAGGGCACTGAATATATTTAATGACCCCGCGCATTTCTCGCAGAAAAGTTTATAATGGAGTATGTTAATTATTTATGAAACCCATTTCTTTATTCTAGAAAATATGAAAATGTAGTTGTATTATCTTTGCTTCTTAATTGTAATTATTCAGTATCAGCCAATAGAAGTTCCTTTTAGATGAGTTGTTGAGAAATATTGGGGAGTTCTGATTTCTTATTTTTAAATTGAATAAAATAAAAATGCATATTGACAGAATCCATTTTTTCATGTGTCTTACTTTCCAGCTACAATTGGTTCATGTAATTTGAATATCCGCTTAATCCCTTTAATCCCCTATGTGGTGTGCCAAGGAATCTGCCTTTTCGTAGTTTACTGGCTTAATTGTGTTTAATGATTGACCGTGCCCTAGTATTGTGAGATTCGTTTGTAACCACTTTTAAGGAGAGAGATGATTGATATTTCTATGTAAATAAATGCAAAGAGAGAAATTATTAATGAGATTGGAAGATAAGGCGGAAGAGTTCATGAACTTGTGATCATTGAGGATTGTGCGGGACTTTGCTTCATGTAACTTCCCATCCACTTGTGACTTTGTTTCATTTTACTATAAAATAGATGGTTTGGGGAGAAAATTTATTTATTTTATAACTGAGTTATTAGTGGAAGAGATATAACAAATTAAATATTTTGTGGACAAAAATTATTTTTAGTAATAACTGGTAATGAGTGTATTACATATCTTACATGTTAAACTAAGGATTTAATTAAATAATTTATGGTCTCATTTTTTGAATTTTATGAATTATCATTATTGGGTGTATTTGAATAATATTTTAAGAAATATATGAAGGATATATATATTAAGATGCCACATGTCATTGTGAAACTGATAATAGAAGTGTCTTTTAGATAAATTGTTGAGAAATATTAGGGAGTTTTGATTCCGAAATTGAATAATAAATAATTAATATTCTATAATTAATAAGGGGCATTCCATAAACTCTTATAATATTCTTCTAGAAAAGCCGATCTATTTTAAGAAAATCGGAGGGGCAATGAAATGTTTGAGACAATGACTATTCATGTACTTGAATTACATTAAAATAATCAATAAATTGTGATTTTTGCATTTCACTAATATCTATATATATGTCAACAATCTCCTCACTTAAAATTATAAATATAAAAATTGCCATGCTATATTGGCCATTAAACTATTTAGAATTGTCACATCCAGTAATATGATAATTAGGAATAAAGATATTCCTAAATATTCAAGGGCTAAAAATGATAAGGAGAAATAGAGAAATTTTGGTAGAAAATAGTTAGTATGATTTTCCAGGTCAATTATGAAAGTTTGACTAATTAAAGAAAACTGGTCAAATATAATTATGAAAAATATTTTTGAGTCTCATAAAATTAAGAAAAAATAAGGACAATGTTCCTTAAGAATTATATGAGGTTATATAATTAGTTTTATGACCAAATTACCCTTGAAAAAATTACAAAGGAATTTAAGGGTGATTTAGTCTAGTTTAAGGCCTTTTATTTGGAAAATTCCAAATAAATATTTGAAAGGAGAATAAAATCCAAGGAAAATTTTTATGATGTCCCAAGGAGTTATAAGAGATTATGGGATTAAAACGAGACCCTCAAATATCCAAAATATTTCCTAATTATTTGGACAATGGAAAAATTACTAATGAGAAGGAAAATAGTTTCCCTTTTTGTTTAATTAATGGAAATTTGAGATTTGGATAAAGAGGGCATTTTGGGAAGATAAAAAAGAGGAGAATAAGTCATGGACCTGAAAGAAAATAATTACATAGGCCAGAGTACTATAATTATAGAAAAGAAATTAAACTCGGAGTAAAAATGCATCGACAAAGTGTAGATTAGAGTCTTGCACTTTAAATGACCCACATTTTGCCATGTGTCAAACCCCTAATGGAGAGTAATCAAAGTTGCCAAGTGTCAATCCTTGAGAGGAGAGGATCTTGACTTTGGAAACCTAATTACATTTGGATTTATTTAATTAAGAAAGAAGTTTCAAGAAGGGATAGGCAAGTGACACATGGCATAGCATTAAAGAATGGTGATTGGAATATTTTTAGCATTTATGATGGTGGGTGAGATAATTGTTGAGCATTAAGTGAGCTCTTCCTCCCCTAATCTCATATTGTTCTTTTCGGCCAAGGAGAGACAAGAGAGAAAAAGAGAGAACTTGAAGGGTGAACAAGGAGGAATCAACTTGGATAAAGAAGGCTTGGAGTTGAGGTTAATGGATGATTCTAAGTTGTTTCTAGCTTGATTCTCTTGAGTTGGGTGGTTAAAATTTCTGGTTCTTCCCTTCATTTTGTGCTGGCCGAAATGTATGATGTATAGGGGAGAAAGCTTTGTTGTTCAAACTAGTTAGAACACTTTAAATCATATTAATTTCAAGTGGTTTGGTGTTGCATTTGAAAGATTTCATGGTTGAGTTTCTAGAGGAATGTTTCGACCAAGTCAAGAACTCAACCCTAGGATGAGATTTTCAAAATTTTGATGTTTTCATGATATTCAAAATGGAAAATGGTGTAGGATAAACCTAAAGAACAATTATTGGAAGCATTAAAATCAAAATTGTAAATTTTGGAAAAACCTAGACCCTATTCAGCCAGCCTTGGTTCTTGAGAAAGGGGATTTATTTTCTTAGATCCAAGAGCATATTTGAAATCTACATGAAAAATCATGTAGGAATGAACCAAGAGAGAATTTTTAGGGTTAAGGAAACAAACTCTAAAAATTCAAAGAACAAAGATGGAAGCTTTAAGGGGTTTAGGAGTTACTTGAGCTATGTTGTTAATTTTTATGTGGAATGGTTGGTAATCTTGCTGCCCTTGTTGTGATTTATCATGTTAGGCTTTGTTAATTGTGGAGAACAGGAAGAAGGTCAAAGAATCAAAGAGCAT
Source organism: Neltuma alba (assembly GCF_004799145.2). NCBI lineage: Eukaryota > Viridiplantae > Streptophyta > Magnoliopsida > Fabales > Fabaceae > Neltuma > Neltuma alba. The sequence goes on from NW_021636223.1 coordinate 50,828, forward strand.
TGGATTAAGGTAGTGGGATTTAATTAGCCACTAATGTTAACTTTGCATTGTTATTTATGGCATGAATGCTTGCTATTGTATGGATGAACTATGATGGTTGTGATGTGGTTACTCCTTGCATTTGTTGCCATGGCCTTGCATGTTGAGGTTGCCTATTTATACGAAGATTAGTTCTCCTATGATAGCTAATGTTGAAATGCTTTATAATGATGCATGTTGATGTTTTGGTTGATTGATCTTGCTATTGGGATTTCATTGAATTATCATCCCCCATATGTAACCTAACATTTTAGGGGCTGACTCATCAAAAGGGAGGCTGCAAATCCAAGGATAAAATGGTGATGAACCATGAGGAAACAATTATGTTTTGGTTATATATAAATATGTATGTTTAGTGCTGTGACCCTAAGCAGGATGCCAACTTAGAGCTACATTTTTAAGTTTCTGAGTTAATTTCTTCACGAAATTTGGTATGCTTAAATTTAACGTCATAAGCTTTAGATCAATAGTTAGAACATTAAAAATAGATAATTGTATGATTTTTGGTGATTTTTCAAAGTTAAGATCCAGAATCTGGGAAAAGGGTTTTACCAAAATGACAAAGTTGACTTTCACAAAAATTTGACACTTACTCTTAAGGAATTAATTTCTAAGATTATTTTTTCTTGAAATAGAATTCAAATATCTTTCTATAGAATTTTGAACCGCTCCATTTCAATTTTTCTAGATTAAGTTATGATTTTTTGAAGTTGGACCAGAAAACTAGATTTTTACCAATTGAATAGTAAAAATCCGAAAAGTAGTGTCCTCAATGTCCTAAATGAAATTTTTGAGCTCAAGACCATCCAATGTGGTCTAAAATGATTCTAATCAAACTCTAAGTCACTTTAGTAGTAAGACGTAACAAGAATTCTAACCATCATTAAGGATTTTCCTTTCTTATTTTCTGAAATTAATTTAAGAACAAAAGTACAAACAGTCCAAGAAGAACTTCAACCATCTTTAGGGAGTATTTGGTTTAACCTAAAAACACTTTTAAAAAGTTTTTTCATACAAATCGAGATAAAACTTCTCTTATATACTTACTTCGTATGCTGTAAAATCATTTTTAAAAACATGATTTGGTTTATACCAAACATTCCTCTAATTACAAATTCACTGTGAAAGAAAAAAAAGTAAAAAGAGAATTCCAAGAACAAACTCCAACAAAAAGTACAAACACTTCAATAATTTGAACTTTCAAAATTCATGAATGAGAGAACATTGATTACATACAAGAGCTTCTCAAAGACAAAATAGAAAGAGAGAGAAGCTCTAATGAAAACACAATGATTATAATTTCATTTTTATAACCAAATCATGAACTCCAAGAATACTGATGAACAATGTTGTTCTTTAACTTCTCTTGTCCAACCATCGAGTTTCATGCCATCATGCCTTCGTGCTTAGAAACGTTACAAACTGCTTCCATGCGTTTTGGTTGTTGGTATTTATAGCTTAAAAAAACCAAAAACATTATTTAGTATAAAAATGATTGAGCAAATGAGTGGAGCGATTGAGAAGAGCAATTTAAAAACAAAACAACTAAACCTAAGAATAATCAAGAATCAAATAATCAAAATACTTACTAACCAATTAAATGGGAGTCTTAAGTGAAAAAAGAATAAGAAGAACCTTTATGGAAGGACCTTATAGAAGCTAAAGCACGCACAACCACTAACAAAAAAGGATAAAGAAAGAGAGAAGAGCTTCTTATCAACGATTACCCCGCAAACAAAACAGTTATGTACCCTTTGGATTCATACCGGTGTATACATTAATATATTATTAAATTAGGAAATAAAAAGTCAAATAAGGATTAGTGAAATGGCAACACGGCACAAATGCCCCCTCACCACCTTATATTTATAGGATCATCAACCGAAAAAAATCCCACTCTCATAGAACATAAGGAAAAGGAAAAACCCACAATAAATAAAGATAAAATCATCAATGCAAATACATGTGCCAAGACTAAAAAAAGAGATTCACATCAACAGTCAACAACTAATGAAAGACCACCACGTGGACTAATCCTTTTTTTTTTGCCAACAAACATGTATTACTAAGTAGAACAGGTACAGGTACAAAGTTTCAACAAAGCTCTAAAACAAAACAAACACAGGCAACCCAAACCAGAACAAAGAAAGTAATTACAGAAATAAGGACGAGAAAATTGAAAACAACATGAGAACAAGTGGCGCAATGTAACACCTTACGTTTGCGACCTTATATTATGCCAAGTTAAGATATTTGGAAGCGCAATTTAAGGTTACCGGGTTGAAAAACCTGAGTTTAAAAATTTCCTTTCTCGCATTACTATTCACTGTAACCTTAAACTTGGCATAATTTTAGAAAATCATAACTAATTCTAGAAAAATCGAAACAAGGTTGTTCCAAGTCTCACTCGAAGCTCTTAACATTATCTATCAAGGAAAAATGACCTCAGATTCCAATTTAATCAGAAACGCATCCGATTTTAATTTCAAAAAGTACTGTTCATTTGGTCATTTTTCTATTTTCCAGGATTTTTGCCTAACTTCGGAAAGACATAACTTCTTACACAGAGCTCCGACTGTGACGCTTTACCACTCATTTTAAAGGGAAAAATAAGATCTATTTGCATGCCAAATTTCAGGGAAAAATTCAACCATTTGACCAGGGTCTTAATTGGTCAAAGTTTGGTCAAATTTAGACCATTTTTATCCCTTTTTTTCACTAATTCTAGCACCAATTCGTTTTTCACTATAAGCATACCATACTCGCATATAAAGGTACTCTACCATTAATATACATCCGAAAAGGTTATCATATCATGTATTCAAGATCAGAATATGCTTACATGGCTTGAAAGAGAAAGGTTTAAAACCATATAATACAATACATAACTCATAACTTCCTCAAGCCATGATTATTTCTTTTCCCTTCTCCTTGGAAGTAGTGGCACCTAGGATATCATGTTATAGGAGGAATGAGATTTCATAGAAATCCCAGTAGCATTGAACATACAACCATCAAGTCAACATGCATAAGATGTCATGCTACATGCAGTAAAATAACATTGCTAGTCTTTATGCCATGCCATAACCATTCTGTATTCATGTCATCATATCATGGAGCATATAATCATTCTGGTCAAAACTCAATCATACAAGAGCCAAGGCATACATTGCAAGGAGGTCACATCATCTATGCATAAACATTCTCATGGCACATAAACACACATAGCAGAAACACCAAATGCAGGTCAACAAAATAATTGCAAGTTCACGCTACCTCGGTTCCACGCTTACTGTTCCCTCCTTGTTTTTCTTGCTTGAGGTCCTCCTAGGTTTCCAGAAATTGCCTATCAACCATACAGTAAGGGTATGGTAAATTCCATATCCAGTATACAATTCTTTCTCAATATAATACTACCCTTGTGCCTTTCAATTTATAATTTCTGTATACCTTTCCTAATCTTTTGACTTTGGTTTGACCAAGCCTTAATCCTCAATTAAGGTCTTGGAATTCTTCCTTAATCCATGATTAATCATGCTTTCTTGGTTAATCACTAACCCTTAATCCAATATTTAATTAAGGTCCTCAAGTCACATAGTCATTAGTACAATATAATCCTCTAAGACTAAGTCACTAATCCCTTATGGATTAACCATTAATTATTCTCTAATCAACATGATTAACCTTTAATCATTCCTTACTCAACATGATTAATCATAATTAATCATCCTTCAATTAGCATAACTAATCACTAATTAATCAAGGTAGCTAACCTTAATTACTTACTAATCTTTAATCAAATAACATGATTAATCTTAGCTATCACTAAACCATAATTAATCAAGGTAATTAATCCTAATCTTCCTCAAATAAATCATTAACTAAAAATAATTAACACTTAGGGAGGTAAACGTACCTTAATTAGCTCTTAATCAGCGATTAGAGGTGTCTAACTTTGCTTTCTCCCTTTCTCTCTCTTCTTTCTTCCTTTCTCTCTCCTAGAACTCAAGAACACAACATTCCCTCACTAGGAAACCTCTTTGGCCGAAATGTTCATGAGAGGGGGATTTATAGGCTTTGATTTTTCAAAATTCCAAGAATGCCCTTCGGGAAAAAGATGCGATCTCGGCCGTCCATTTTTTTTCACTTTACACTTGGACAAATCCTAGAGCACACACCACAAGAAATTGACACATGGATGGACACCTATTCACCATGTGATTTTCATGTGGAAATAAAATATTATTTTAATGTTTTGTCTCTTATTTCCCTTTATGCCCTTAAACAATTTGGAAAATTCCAAATTTGTCCTCCCCCTTAATTTGGCTGAAATATTACTCTAAATATTAGGAGAAAAATGACTCAACCAATATTCAGTGCAATCCACTGATTATTTGTGTATTTTCAGTCCGATTTTCCAACAATCCTGTCCAATTTACTGTCACAAAATTTTGATTTCAACACCTCCTTAAATTCCTCTCATTCCAAGGATATTCCATGATTTTTCTCAAGTTTTACCTCCCTCTATAATTTTCTAAATTTTATTCTGTCAAAAATCAATATTCTACCGATAATAATTCGGTAATAAATATTCTTTAAGCTAACCTCTGTACATCCAAAGGTGGGAAGTAATTTTATAAATTAGGATAATATGTCACATAATTTATCCCTATTTTTCCTTGAATTTTTGAGGCCTCTATATATTTTAAATAATGGAAATTGGCTAATTTTCCTTAATTAACCAAAAATTCCAATAATTACAAATAATTCTCTGATAAATTATTTTTAATCCTATATTCACCTTCTAAGCCTCAAACATTATTCTGTACCCTCCTTTCTATTTTTTATGATTTTCTGGGAATTTTTAGGAATTTCGGACATTATTTCCAATACTGCCCTTTCTTGACTGATCTTTTCAAAAATGACCGTCATGTCCCTATCCTCATAGCCTGGATCCTCTACCAGTCTACTATACTATTTGGCCTTAGTCAGTCTCAAATCATTCATCAATTAGGATAAAATTATCAGGGTGTGACACGCAACATCCAATGACCATTGCTCCTGAAAAAAGGGTCGCAACACCCAATTTGACGGGTAAGGCCCCTCCATTGAAGCTTTAGCAACTCTAGCAGCTACTAAATATGCTTCTGTGGGAATCCACTCACGCGAATGATTCCTGAAAAAATTCCTTGAAGAGATAAAATCCTCAAAGAGGGGGATATAGCTCCAACCCATAGATGAACAGTGATAATGGACACACTGAACAAGCAAGAGCCTATCCATAACAGAGAAGATGATCCATAAAAGGCCATCTGAAAACCAAAAATGAGAAACTCGAGCAACAAAGGAACCAGCCATACTCCCATCGGTAGGAGAAAAAAGGCAAACAACAAACACAAACCAGTCATAACTTCTTTCATAATAGATCTCAATAGCCCTGCTATTAGAATTTAGGCCAACCATTCGAGTTCTTCCCCGCCTTTTTGTCTTCCAAACCTCATAACCCAGGACTCCCAAAATCCTCATCACTGAAATCCTTTGCTCAAGGAAATTTAGAACCACCGTTAGAGCAACAGAGAATCCCCAATTCCTATTTTTCGTATCATACCTCACCGCCATCCTTTTAACTGTATGGAGAGAAAGCAACCATCTTGAGCAAATCCGCGACACCAAGACCCACGGAGGCACCCACCAGAGGTCTGCTTCGAAGACCTTCACCATAGAACTTGACTTGCAACCCTTATCTCGTCCATCCACCAAACCTCCTTGATCATCACCTTCAGAGGATGTACACCCAAATGGCACACACGAGGGCCACGCCGTTGGGACACGAGAATAGACCCCTATTGGAAGAGGAGAAGAGACCCTCTGGAGAAGAGGGAGAGGCCAATGCCTGAGCAGCACCATAGCCGCAACTCGACGGAGCGAGAAACCCTAGGAGAGGGAGAGGAAAACCCTAGTAGAGGGAAAGACGTTATAAGTCACCACGTGGACTAATCACAAAGCCAATACAAGGTTTATATGATATAAAAAGTCTAATAAGGAACAATGAAATGGCAACACGGTGCAAATGTCCCCTAACCACCTTATATTGATAGGATCATCAACAACAAAAATCCCACTCTCCTAGAACATAGGGAAAAGGAAAGACTCACGATAAATGAAGATAAATCATCAATGCATATGCAAAAATCCCACTATCCTACAACAGAGGGAAAAGGAAAGACCCACAATAAATGAAGATAAAATCATCAATATAGATACATGCATCAAGACTAAAAAAAGAGACTCACATCAATACTCAACAGCTAATGAAAGACTGCCACGCGGACCAATCACAAAGCTGCTACAAGGTTTACAGGATATATAGATAGATAGATTGCAGAGGTTTTATGCAATCGATTGCAAGGAATTTTTACATGATCTGATCAGTCATTTTCAAAATGCATTTATTAAAGGGCGGATAATTAATGATAATATCTTAGTAGCCTCTAAAGCTTTGTGTAAGATTAAATCCTCGAGGGAAGAAAAGAAAGGATGTTATGCTATAAAGTTGGATATTAGAAAAGCATATGATAGATTGTCTTAGGATTTTTTACAGTCCACAATGGTTAAAATGGGATTTGTACACAAGTAGATTCAGTTGCTGACTTTTTTGTCTCTTCAGTTTCATATCAAGTTATCTTAAATGGTGCTCTAACTGATGGATTAAAGCCTTCTCGAGGCATTTGCTGAGGTGATCCGCTGTCTCCATATCTATTTATTTTAGGGGCTAATGTGCTATCATGTTTAATTCTAAGTGAACAACAGAGGGATCATGGAAGGGTCTTTCTATTTTTAGGGGCACTTGTCCATTTACTCACTTGATGTACATGGATAATACAATACTCTTTGCTCCTACTGATTCTGGTTCGTTAAGTATTGTTTCGATATTTTAGACAAGTATGCTTGGCTAACAGGTCAACAAATTAATAAAAATGAATCTTGCTTGGTGTTTAGTCCCAAGTCACTTATGCTCAGAAAATTGCTCTCTCTCAACAACTAGGTATCAAATTTCTTCTACCATTAGTAAGTATTTGGAGTGTTTATGAGAGAGAAAATGCCATTCATCTTCAGAAATAGGATGATGTTTGCAGACCTACCACTAATGGAGGTCTGGGAATTAAGAAAGTAGAGGTATTTAACAATGCACTTCTGGCTAAAATAGTATGGGGATTGTTTTCCACTTAAGAGGGTTCATTTTTAGTGCTCACTATCTGACCTAAATATCTTTCTAACATGGAAGATGGTTTGTTAGTACCTAGATCACTTGAATCTCCTATTTTGAAAGGCATTAACGAGGTAGCTCTTTTGGTAACTAATAAGTTGAACTGGAGAATTAGTTTTAGTAATAAAATTAATTTATATGCCTCCTCTGGTGGCCCCATGCATGTGATCATGCTGGTATCATTATCTACCATTAATGATCTTATTCTATAATTGTCGAGTTCTTAGAATATTTCTTTGTTGCAGGTTTTGTATGCTTCTCAAGTGGTGTGTGAAATAATAGATACACTAGTATCTATTTTTCAACATGAAGATTTATTTCTATAGGAAGGAAATAAAGAAGGCTATTATAAAGGAGCTGATGGATGCAGGTTGAGTTTCTGGGGAAATGCAAGTTCTAATCTGGAAGTGGCAAAAGTAATGGCCAATATCTTAAAACTTCCTCTGCTCCTAAGAATAAAATTGTTTTGCTAGAAAGTGAGTGGCTGGGGCTATTACTGTTGATACTTAGTTGAAATCACATCACATGGCAGTTGATATTGTTTGTTTGCATTATCACCAGGAAGAATCAATTTCGCATCTATTCCTTCACTGTCCTTAGGCTAGATCTATTTGGTTTGGTTCTCTTTTAAATATCAAGATAAGGGAGTACTGTGATTGTTCCTTTGTTGAGTGGTTTAGACATTTTCTATCATCAACATTGAAGTCAGTCTAATTAACAAGCTGCTTGATTCTTTATGCCATAAGGTTTTTTGGGAACTAAGAATTGCATGAGGGGGTTCTTAGTTCTTAACAGGAGGCCTGGCATTATGTTGAATGGTTTAAGCAAAGCTTACAAGTAGAAATGAGTCACTTGCGATAGGGTTCAAGAAGGAGGTGGAGTAAAGGTTGGAGTTTGTCATCTAATCCCTCATAATAGTTCGTAAGTATGGTTTTTTGAAGAATTAAAGTGGTTGTTGGGAGATAGGTGGGGCTTCATGTTAAAATGAAAATAGATTGAATGTTGGTCTCATACAAGGTTTCCAGGGTAGGTATGCAAATGAATGGATTCCAATTTATTGTAAATCAGAGCATCATTGTTCAGTCTACGTGGATTTCGATCATTTTTGGAGTCGCATGTCCAGAGCTTATAAGGTTGCTGATGGGAAAGGGCAGTACATCTCTTAGATATAGAGTAGTTATTATGGAGATACATAGACTTCTATATATCTAAACTTGTTTGTTTGAATTTTTTTTAATACATTGTTTGTTCGAATTTAATGTAAGGATATTATTAAAAAAAATCTTAGCTGCGGTTCTTGCAAGCATATATCATTTTTTTTTATAAGCCCTGCAAGCATATATCATGATTACAACAATTTTTTTTAAAAAAAAAATTTACAACTATGTACTATAAAGGGGGAGGGTACAAAAGGATATTGGATATTTTGTTTAATATTTGAAGACTTGTCAAAAGAAAGGATAGAGATAGAGAAGTTGCCATTACAAAATAAAATGGATAAATAACAAAAGACATTAAGAACGAAAAAATTTTAAATACTTATCTTCATCCTCACATCAAGTCGTGGATAGAAACTTTGAAATGACATTTAGCCTTTAATTGCTCATGGTCGGGATCACTTTTAATTATGACGACACTGCATATATTTAGAGATGAAGGAAATACAAATATAAAAGAAAGTGTTAATGAGTTAGATCCATGTTCAGATCTGGGTCATTCCTTTAAAGCTTTATGAGTTGATCTACTAGTACTCATACATAGTTTAGACTAGTAGAGCCTAAATTTGAGTTGTAACATCCTAGGTTTTTAATCATGAGGTTTAGAGACTATTAAGCTTGGCTTTGGGTATTCAAGCTAGTTAATCTTTTGGTCTTAAGGTTAATTAAGGTATAGAAATATAAAGGATGATGGTTGCGAGCAATATCTCTATACCTTTTTGAGTATTCTTGGAAATTGGGCATTTTCTAGGGACAAATAACCTTGCTTTTAATTAATTCTTTTTGTATTGGAAACTAGACATCTCAAGCTTTCCAAGGAGACCTAGTTTCTAATTTTTGGAGATTAATGGAGTTGGTTATGAATTTTTGAAGCCAAACTTTTTTATGTGTGTCTTTCGTTGGATGTTTACTATAGCAAAAAAACACAATGTGTTGATTGTATTGTTTGTTAGACATTCACTAGATGTTTGCTATAGCGAAAAACATGAAGCATTCACTATGTTGTTTGCTAAATGTTGGCTAGACATTCATTATAGCGAACATATTGAAATATGGTTTTATAAACTAGTTTCACACGTAATTTTTAGGAGGTTTAGGTAGGAGAACTCACAGGGCATTGCTAGGGTTTGGTGTTTTTGGCCTAGGAGAGTATATTTGAGCTTCCAAATATCAAAGTAAGTATTCCTAATCTAATTTCTACCATTTCTACTTAGATTTTTGAATTTTGAGATAGCTGAAATCAATGATTTATGATGAGTTTTGAATGGGTTAAGGTTTCCGCCGAATCTTTTGAGTTTAATTGACTTATATGAAGTAGATTAAGAGTTTAATTGGTTTAGTTTGATTGGATTTAAAGTTATATGGAGTTTCGAGCTAGATTTTGATTTTTGAGTTAGGTTTTGTTGAGTTATGATAATTTGGTAGTTTGAATTGAGGTTTGATGATTGGATTATGATATTACGAGTTAGAATTGATGTTCAATAGGTTTAGATTGTTGACAGAGCTTGAAATTCTCAAATAGGTATTTTAAGGCTTAAAACATAAGTGTGAAATTGGGGATTTTGCTTAATTTGAGTAATTCGATGTGAATGAATGATTTAGATGAGCCAATTAAGCTATTGGGACTCTAAGTGTAGTGTTGAAATAGTTGAATTGTGATTATGGAAAGATTTCGACTCTAGAAGAACTCGAGTCGTTATGTTTGGTGTGAACCACCCTATTAATTGTAAATTAATATGTGGTTACTTGTGATTATTGCAGATTGATTATACATTGTTGGTTTAAGTATGAGGCTTAGTTTGATTGTGGTATTGTATAGCTTTGTTGAAAGGTAATCACTTTCCACTTTTTATGCATGCTTGTATGATATTGCGAGTGATTTTGGATAACTTTAAATTTGTCAAAATGCGGTTGGGCTATTACTTGGGCTATGAAATATATTATTATTGAAATTACCTTGACATACTTTATGTTATTGAAATATAGCCATGAAACTATGACTTCATAAACTTGTCTTGTGGGACATGATTTTATTGGGAAATGGTTTTGTGGATTGATGTTGATGAATGAAATTGGAATTGTTGATTTTGGCATAAAAAAGGTGAAAAGTAATTATCTTGTTGATGAATAATTACTATATAAATATATTGAGTAAGGATAAGAGGGGATGGTGAATGTTGTTTTGATAAGAGGTATACTAAAGAGGAAATAAGGGGGTGAAATATTGTATACAAAAGAGGAAACAAGGTGGTGGATTTGTAGGTATACACTGGTTGATCCTTTAACCCTTTTAATGTGTTCTAGGGCATATGATACCCCACTAGTGGACTAGAAGGGCAACCCATGGTCTGGTCTTGTGCTCTATAGATTTTGGCCGGTTCACAGCACTTGATCGGTGAGCTTATTGTGTTGAGCTACCGGTAATATAGGTGGGTACTAGCCCATGGGTTCAGTCGGAGGAAATAAGGTGGAATTGAGATTAAAATATTATACTTTGATACATGTGTAATCATGCGAGAACTATGAATGTTATGATTTTGTAGCTGTCCCACTTGACAACTCTCAAGCACTTATATGCCTAATAAGTAGGATTTTTTATTCCTAAGACTTTTGTCTCACCTTGTGGTTTAACATTTTCAGGTGACAGCTCTAAGACTAGTCTGTAAGGGAAGATGTCAAAGGTTCAGCTATCAAGTTAATCTTGTATAGCCTCCTTTTATTATGTGATGGGTTTTTGTATATTGCCATAAGTGGTAGAGGGCCAGAGGCTTTTAGGTGTTTGCATGTGTTTGTAGACAGTGGATCCATAATGTCTTTTAAAAATATTGGAGCCCTATTAGTTTGGAAAGTTATAAAAAGTATTATTCAGGAAATGTTTTATTACAGGCTTGTAGTTTCATGTGACATCCTAGCCTTTGCAATGCCAAAGGTCTAGTTATTGTGAAACATTATTACTCTTGATTTGCATGCATTTGTAGTAATAAAACTCTAATATCTATGATTGTTTTTAAAGGTTTTATTGTGATTCTTTTCTATCATGGATAAGTATTGAAAGATGAGTTTATCTCTTTTGACCTAGGTAGGCATTTTTAAGAATTCGTTTAAGTATTTTCTATTATGATTAACCTTTCTTGTGATTCCACCTTCTTCTATAACCATGGTAGTATTTCTAAATGTTATACTAGGTTTCTTTTTTACCATGACTAGTGTTAGTAAATGGTGATTTAAAAAAATTAGTAATTGATTTAGAAGAATTGTTGTTACATGAGTGGCATAGTACATAAGAGAGAATAAAGAAAGGGAAAGATGTCATATCCTATTAATTTTAACCCTAGGAATGAGAAATATAAAATAGATCATGGGTTAAGCAAGGTAGCTAACAGATAAAGGACACAACTTTTAAACTGAAACCTGACCGGGACCAGACTGTCATTTCTGAAATATCCAGTCAATATTAAACAGAATAGGAATATAGACTGAAAATTCTAAAAAATTCTCAAAAAATAATGAAAAATAGAATAAAGCGTAATAAGAACAGTATTTGAGGTCTAGAAGATGAAAATAATTTATTTTAGAATTTTATGTATTTTCTTAGAATTTTGGCTAATTAAAGGAAAATTGCACAAATTGAATTATTTAAAATGTATAGGGGTATCAATAAATCATGAAAAAATTCAAAAAAATTATTTGACAAGTTATTATGAATTTTAGAATTGTTTCCAACCTCTAGAGATGTAGAGGTTAGCTTTAAATTATTTAAAACTAAAAATTATATCAGTAAAGGGGCAATTTCAGAGAAAATTCAATTGGAGGAGTAATAGATCAAAATAAAATTTTAGAAAATTTAGAGAATTTTTTCTCATTAAAAGGAAGATATTGGTGTAAGAAAAAAAATTATGAAGATAGTGAATTTAACAGGATCTGAGAAAAATTTAATTGATTATATGAAATTACATAGTGTAATAGCCATAAGCTTTGTGGGGCCAAAATTTTCCCCGTTTTTTAACTTAAATAGTGCCATATATGGAGGGTGAGGAGCTAGATAGAATAATACAATTTATTGGAGGATACAGTTGGAAGATTGGATTTTTGAATAAAATATGTAAATTTTTACACATGGGAGCTTATATGTAGCACTGGGAAAACAGGCTGGCCCGGCCCGTCATGGGCCCAGCCCGTTTAAGCTGGAGTTCCAAAAGTAAGTACTTTTTTTAAGCCTGGCTCGTGAGATGATGGGCTCAGGCCAACTCGCGGGCTTTGAGCTCGTTTAACTAAAATTAAAATTTTTTTTTTGCATATTTTATTGAAATAGTAAAAATGAAACAATAAAACTACTAATAAAATATATAAATATAAATAAAATTAAACCACAAACATAAATATCATCATGTCTAAATATCTATCACAGTGTAATAGAGTCTATTGGATAAATAAACTAAATAGAGAACAGACATAAACAAATAAATAAGCACTAAGTTTAGTAAATAATTATAATACGGATGATCTGGTTTAATTATAAATAATTAATAAAAAAGTTTAACTAACAAACATAGTACACATAAAGGATAATCATTCGTCCTACCAACAAAAAAGAAAAGAATCCATCATCTATAGTTCTAAAATTTGTTTCTAACTATAAAAATGATATAGATCTTTATTTCAATTCAAATGATGCTTTAATTAGTTCTATTTGAAGGATAAAAAATATGAGAGAATGACAAATAAAGACCCCTAAAAATTACACATACAATATTTTAACAAGTTTTGACAACTTATAAATAACAATCCATTTTTGTGAATATACATAGTTTTAAATCTTGTAATTTTCATATTTTTTTTAGTTATTTTTCCAACAACTATAGTAATTCTTTTTTCTTTTTTTATGAATGTTGTCCGTGTGAGTTGCTGGGGTAAGTAAAACTAAAAGTGTGCTATGTGTAAAATGTTTGGATTTTCTTTTTTAAGTTAAGAAAAAATATAGAAATTAAAAAAAATTGTTAGCGGCTTTAAACGGGGTGGCCCGTTTATTTTTCGACCTTATAAAGCTGGCCCTTTTAAGCTCGACTTTCTTTCAAGGCTCCAAAATATAAGCCCGGCCCTCGACTTAAAAGGGCTTAAACGGGCTCAGCCCGTTTTCCCGGCTCTACTTGTATGTCCCATGAGGTGGCATATTCATTAAATTTAGAGAACACCTAAGAGGACATGTGGTGCCAAAATGAGGAAAAAGAGAAGAGATTTGGCCAAGTGTCTCATAGTAAAAATTAATGGTTAAAATGGCTACCACATGGTAAGTATGAATCAAATATTATATGTATACACACACACACACACCACTTCCTCTCTATTTCTATCACTTTCTTTCAGCCAAGTTAGGAGCTTAGAGGATAGAGGAACTTCGGTTAAGTAGACAGGAGAAGGAAGAGAGAAAAATCAAGGTGAAATCAAGTGTTTCCAAGGCACTAATCAAGGTAAAAGCTTGATTATTCTATCTAGTACTTGATTCTCTTTAGATTGATGGGTTTAAACTTGGTTTCAGTAGAGTTTAATGGTTGGAAACTCTAAGGATCCTTGCTGCACAAATTGTTCCTTAGTGATTAAACCTTATTGTTTGAAAGATATCAAGTTATACATGTGTGTGGTGTTGTTTGGCCAAGAGAAGAATGATACCCTAGGCTTTCATTTTTGTTGTTTTGATGCTTCTAATAGATTTTAAAGGTGATTTTGTGTAGGGATATGTGGAAAAACATGTGTTTGGAAGCACTTAAATTGAAAATAAAACTTTTAAAACCCTACGGGAACCATTCGAGCAACTTGAATAAGGAGGGAAGAAGATGCTTTTTTATGAATTTAAGTTCAAAAATGTATTCTACATGAAAAATTGTGTAGAAAAAACTTATAAAAATTATGAAAAAACTAATCACACTAAAACCCTAAATTAAAAATTAAAGGGGTAGGGTTTTAGAATAGATTGCGTAATGGATGGTATTATTGATTTAGAATACAATTATTCTTTTTGTTTGGTAAGTCATATTATAAAGCAAGTGGAAGCACAAGAATCAAGAGGTAGCATATAATTTACAATTTTAATGTTATATTGCTTGGTTGTTACTTAGAATAATTCTTTGAATATATGCCATGTTGTGTTTAAACTTGTTTGATGGTAATGTGTTGATTGGTTGCATTGTATACCTTGGCAAAATGCACTAATGTACCTTGGAATGATTTAATATGGTTTTGCATGGGATAGAAATAAATGGATGCTTTGTGAACTTGATTGTAACCTACCTTGCTCGATTAATATTATAATTGTAATTCTTTGCTATTGAGATTTTTATGAAATCTCATTCCTCTCTATGTCTAAATAACACTAATAGGGGTTGCAAGTGGTATGGGTAAAGGCAAGGAGGTGATTTTTTTATGAAGAACATTTTGACAAAATTATAATGAACTTTATGTAAAGGTGTTGTAATATTTGTGAAGTGATATTTGATTGATTGTTATGGTTTGTAACTTATGTGAAAATACTTATTATATGCTATGATGTATGGTTTAATTATGTTGAATGGCTATTGATATGTTATGGCAAGTTAAACATAAAAGGATAAAAGTTGACCTAAATGGAGGGAAAGTTTGACCATACAAATTTTTATTTAAATGAAAGAGTTTAGTAATAAAACTTGGTAGATAAACAGCTTTTATTTTTATTTTTAAAATGAGTAGTAATTCATAAAATTTGGAGTTTTGTATAAGGAATTATGCCATTCCAAATTTAGGCATAAATTCTGAAAAATTTAAAAAGTTACTAAATGAATAGTATACTTTGGAGTTGAAATTGAGCGCACATGAGTTGATATCATATTCTAGATGTATTTTTTCCTTAAATATCTCATTGAAAGCTTCAAGTAGGACTTGGAACATGTCATTTCAATTTTTTTTAGAATTAGTTATAATTTTTCAAAATTTGGTCAAAACTAGGGTTATAATGAATAGTAACCCAAGAAAAAAAATTAAAAATTCAAAAATTTCCCACTTAGTGTCTTATTAAATGGTTCTAATTGCTCCCATTTGATATAAAATTAGGTAATAAAGTAAGGTGTTATAAGAGATAGCCAGAAAACTCGATGGTTATGGTGAGGAGAAATGGGGTGAGACACCTCTTATTTATAGGACCAGGGTGACTACAATTTAGGAAGGTGAAATCTTACTCATTTACTGTAGGATAATATTCTGATTACTTTTTATTCATAATTGATAATTAACGGTTGACTAATTTCTCTTCAATATTCAATGAAGACCTTAATGCTTGATTAATTTCCTATTTAATTTTTTATTATCCTTTAATGACGATATATTTCCTTGATTCACTGGGATTTGTTTGATCAGGGAGATTCTCTATTCTCAGGTCAAGTAGTCTGACCCATCAAGGGCAAACTTGGACCCAAATTCTAACATCTCCTACTCACACTTGATAGGCTAGCCATCATGTGATTATCACATGTCTCTTGCATCACAACTAGCATCTACCGTAATCGCACAATCATGAGGACTTCAATTTTGGACGCTTATGTAACAGAAGTCCCTTATACAAGATTAGCACATTAGAATGTCTTAGATGTACATACAAGTTCACATATTGCCTCAAACACCCTAAATTTACCCACATAGAGCACCCATGGCATATCTAATGTCTCTCGAGTTAATTCTTGATTAACTCAGATTGCCTCTTCGTGCATGTAGTATCCACACTTACAAGTTCCTTAGACAACTTAATACGGAACTAACCACAGATACTAGCATAGTTGTATAATTTAAGGTAAATCTTCCTTCTGACTAGTGAGCAAGAGGGTCTAACTTGGTCTCTTTCCTAGTATTGATTTGTTAGATTGAATAATTAATGACCATAGGTACAAGTGAGAGTAGTTGTGACCAAATCAACCTCTTATGATGCTGTCTAAGTCTTAAGGGCATTATAAAAGGATTTTTGTTTTTGCCCTTTCTAGGACTCACCTTATTATGGAACATGGATCTTCCATTCATATCCCTTGTTGTGGTTCACATAAACACATGTAGTATGTCACATCCTAAATTTTAGGCATGGAAGCCTAGAAAGTAGCCTAAAGAAGGTAGGCTACCAAGTCCTTTTGAGTAGAAGTCTCAAAGATGCGAAAGGAAGTTAGAACGGGAATAGGGATTAAACTACAAAATGAAAATTTCTAAGGGATAAAGTGTAATTAAAGTTAGAGGCTCCAATAAAGTTTCAAGGGCTCAAAAAGAGAAAAGAGAGTAGATATCAGCCTAAGGTTGAGGAAGAGGCCTCAAAGTGATGATGATTCTTGGGACTAAGCTCGAGCAGGGGTAAAACCGTAATTTAGAAAGTTACGGGCTAATAGACATGAAAAGTATGCAGAAAATTCAAGAAAAATTCTAGAAAATGGGAAAGGAGGTATGAAGGCTCATTCAAGACAAAAATATCCCTACAGTAACTTAAATGGAATTTTATGGTAAATAGCCCGGTGTAAGGTATTCATATAGATGTAATTATTTGAGCAATAAGTAGACCTAAAAAATATACACAAAAATGAGATTAATTAGTTAAAAGGTTGTACTAATTTATAAAATTAGTCCTACTCCTAGAAAGCCAGTAGAATGATTTTAATAAAATATAAAACCTGATTATGCTGCTAAAGGGCATTTCAAAGAATGATTTTTAAGTGGTACCTAGCTTAAGAAAATTCATAGATTTTCTCTATAAGTAAAAGGAATTTAAGAAGCAGATAGAATTATTTAGAGCTCTAGAAAGTCATGAAGAAATCTTAATAAATGAGAGCCAAGTTAATAGAGAAAAATATATAAAGAAAAGATAAGAGCATTTATGGCTCATTAATGCACCATGTGGGCTAATTATGGCACCAGGTGAAGGCAATAAAGAGGAGAGAAGAGGTACTAGAATAAGATAAAAATGATGTAACAAATATTTCAGTCTTCCAAGAGAATGGGATTGAGAAAAGGGATCGGTAAAGTATATCCTTATCTTTTACTTGGTTAGAAACGTGCCACTTGTCAAGCTATGAATGGAGGAAATTTTTGTTACATTCCAAAAATTTTATCTGGATGTAGGGAGTTAAAAATTAGGATGAGAGCCAATATAGAAAGTAGACAGAGGGATGAAACAACTTTTGATGTGAAACCCCGATAGGGCCTGGGCTGGCAATTTCAGAATTATCGATCTAGCAAGGGAAAAACAGAAAAATTTGGAGAAAATTATGGAAAATTCCCAAAAAAATAGTAAAAATATTAGTTAGAGGTTTCTGGAACCTCAATGGAGGCCCTAGAGGTAAAAATCATGGGAAAATGAATTATTACAGAATTTTCCAAATACGGAGGTTTTTAGGAAAATAGTAAAAAATTAGATAAAAATAATTATTTTAATTAGTTATAGGCCTCAATAATTTCAGAAAAAATATGAATTAATTATCTAAATATTTTTTTGAATTTATAAAATTGTTTTTAGGCCTTGGAAGCTTCGAAATTAATTTTAGAGAATTTATTTTTTCACAGTTACACTGATAGAGGTCTAATAGGAGAAAATTCAAAACAAATAGTCGAAGGTGGAGAAGAATTTTAAAAATTTCTAGATCATATCCTTATATTATAAAAAGGGATTTTTAATGGAGAGAAATGAATTTTTGGAGACCTGTGGAACATTACTAGTGAATAGTAACCGATAAAGTTTCAAAATAGTTTGGGATTGTGGGCCATCTTTTTGGACCACCCTAAACCATAATTAGGCCCCACATTGGGCCTGGAAGAAGCCCAAATTCATGCAGTTTATGGACCCTTCAATTTAATTGAAATAAAACCCATGTTCATGTAATTATCTTGGAATATTCTAGCAAAAAGACACTTGGCTTTATCTGAATGTTACTTACACTTGATGGCAACCAAGTGCCCCTCTTAGGTGGCACTTTGGTCATCCAAAATGAGGAGAAAATGGCAGAAAATTTTTCCTATAAACACCCCCTCAAAATACCAAAACATAGTGGAAAATTGGAAAATCTAGGGGAGGTGCCGTTCAACTATTTTCCAGACCTATAAACCAAAAATTGTGAGGTTGTTTAGACAAGAAATCATCAAGCTTTGATCAAGGACTCTTCAAGGTATTTCTAAGCCTTGTTATGGTTAAGATTAAAGCTAGTCTTGGTTAGGTTTTTGCACGAAAATCCTACGAGAAATGCTGCCCCAATTCGGTCTAATACTTGGCCATTAGGGAAGGATAAAAATCTTAAATATGATGTGGAATAACATGCTTAAGTGGTGTATGGATTGATTTTGGGAAGAAAACCAACCTAGGGTTCAATACATGTCATTTCAGCTAAGAGAGTTTATGGGGTAGGAGCTTGTTGCACCTTGATTTGATGATTCCAATGGGTTTAAAATGTGTTTTTGTGTAGGGATATACTAAAGGGAAGTGTTTAAAATCATTAGAATCAAAAATGGAATTTTTGGAAACCATATACCCCTATTTGACTATGGCAGTTTGAGAGGGAAGGAATTTGATTCTTAAAAATCTGATTAGATATTTGAATTCTACATGAAAAATTGTGCAAAAATGAGCCAAGAGGTTATTGAATTCAAAGGAGGAACAATTTTGTTAAAAATCAAAGAAAAAAGGTGGGAAATTAAGTAGGTTAAGGTTAAAGTATTGTATTTCAGTTGTATAATTGTTAATGTGGATTGCAATTATACTTGAATTGATAGGTGTTGTGGAAGGAAAAAAAATGGGAGGCTTAATTCCTTAAGGAGGCCAAAATTATCCAAGTATTGAAAGGTAGCATTGAACCTATAATTTGATTGTTTATCTTGCTTATTTAATGTGTTGTATTAATTGCTTTCTATTGAGGAATCTATGTGGTGGAATGGTTGATTTTGATGATGTTTGATGTGCTTTGGCCAAATGCATGATGACATGTTAATGTGAGAGTGTGTTGGATTCCTCTCTTAATTGAATGCATAGCATGAAATTACATGACTTGAGGATGTCTTGAAGTGCTATTGCATAACACATTATGTCTTGCTTGATGAACATGAAAATTATAGTTCATTGTTTTTGAGATTTCTATGAAATCTCATTCTCTCACATATTAAATTATGTATCAAATAGGAAGTGGCTCATCCATGGACAAGGGGAAGAAATTGGTGTTGGGATGAAGGAACAATGTGAATTTTATAATAATATTTGAATCTATGTAATATTTTGATAACTTTACAATAATGTTGTAATGGTTTTTGGACTATATTGCTTTGTATCTATGTTTACATAATATGTTTTGATGCTGGAAATATGGATGATGGAATGCTCAAATAGGATGACATATGGAAAAAGGGAATCAAATTCAAGAAAATCATGATTAGGGGATAGAAATGCCTAAAACAGGGGCAATATTATGGCACATAAAATGATGGGCAAATGGACGAATTTGGACTTGAAACTTGGTAGGATTATAGATCTCATTTTTAGCTTTAAAACAAGTAGTAGACCACTAAATTTGGAGTTTTGTGGTAAAGAGATATGCCCTTCCAAAGTTGGGCTAAAATACAAGAAATTCAAAAATTAACTATATGAACAGTACAACTTGTTGAATTTTCTAGATCTGTTTTAGATGGATATGAGGCGAATGAGTATTTTTTTTCCTTATAGAAGGCATAAAAGCTTCAAACAAAAATTAGAACCACTCAGTTTTGATTTTTCTATATTTAGTTATGAATTTTCAAAGTTGGCCCAAAATTCTGTGAATAGTGTATGGAAATCCGAAAATAGAAATTTTAAAGTTGAAAATTTTCATCCTTAAGCTTTGGGAAATAGCTTTAAATGGTTCCAATTGATATATAATGAGGTAAAAAGGAGGTGTGACAATTTTGGTGCCACTTGTCAAGCCAAGAATGAAGAAGATTTTGACTTTGAAATTCAATTTAATTCGAATTTAATTTAAGGATGGAAATTAGTTCAAGAAAGCATAAGATGTTGACACCTAAGCATGGTAATTAGCTTGAACTTGGATGGCAAACAATTAGAGCTTGGCTTATAAACAGCCATCTCCCTCTCTCACAAGCTCACATTTTTAGCCAAGCTAGGGAAACTCTTGCTATTTGTTTTCTTGAAGATTAATCAAGAAGAAGCACACTACTATAGTACACAAGTTTGAATACAAGGTTAGTTTTATGTTTTACCTTGTATTTTGCTTTGTATTCTTGAGTTTGGTGGTTGACAAATGTGGATTCCCCTAAGGGAAGGTGCTAGCCAAAATTAATTAAAATAAGGGAAGATAATTTTGATGTTAAACCTAGTTTAAGGCACTGGTTATAGCTTGTTTCAAGTGGTATTATGTTGAAATTTGAAAGATTGCATGATATGGTTATTGTGTGTGCTGTTCGGCCAACTCTAAATCCTTACCCTAGGATGTGATTTTGTGAGTTCTGATGCTTCCATTGGGTTTGAAATGGAAAATTATGTAGGGTAAATCTAAGAAACAAGCTTTGGAAGCATTGGAATCAAAGTTGAAAAGTTAGGATTTTTAATCCTACCTCTTGGTCAAATTTGTTTGGAAGGGAAGGAATTTTATTTTCATGAATCCAAGCTCATATTTGGATTCTTTGGGTAAAACTGTGTAGGGTTGGCCTAAGGGAACAATTGTTACAAAGCTAAAACACTAATCCTAAAATCAAGAGAAAAAGGGTTAGGTTAAAGAGACCTAGTTAGGCGTATGGTATAAATTCATGGCCCTAATGAGTTATGTGGTCAATATGGCTGTATTTAGGGCTTAGAGACATCCAAGAGGAGATTTGGATGTGGCTAACCAAAAGCTAGTTGGCTGGGAGGTCAAAGGAACAAGTTTAAGAGCAAGAGGAAAGCTCGAAGTATAAGGTAGTGAACTTTCCTATTAACATTGCTTGATGTTGTATGCTTGTGTATTGATATGTACATTGTAACATCCCAAAATTTCTAACCTAGAAATAGAGAAATATGTCATACCCTGATATCTTTAGCATGATTAATGAAAGATTTAGGGTTGACCAAGGCCAGGTGAGATAGATGATAGATGAACAGCACAACAATTGAAGTGAGAACTGAAAAAGAACCAAATTGTCATTTTAAAAATGATTGGTCTATAAAGGGTATTATTGTAATTAGTGTTCAGAACTCCTAAAAATTTCCAGTAAATCATGGAAAATAGATTTAATGCCGTAGAATAGTATTGAGGTCTAGAAAGTAAATACAGGTTGAAAATAATTCATTAAAAATCATTTTAATTATTAATATTCTGGCTAAATTAAGGAAAGTTAGCCAATATTAATTATTAAAAATATCTAGAGATCTCAGAAAATTATGAAAATTTAAAGTATGGAAATTTATAAAATTAATTCCAACCCTAAATGACAAGGAGGTTAGCTTTAATTGAATTTAGAGCTAAATTAATATCGGTAGATTGTCTGTTTTTATAGAAACAACAATTTAAGGAGTTATAGAGGGAGAAAAATTATGAAATTAATCAAGGAAGTTTCCTTTACTGAGATATAATTAATGGTAAGTTGATATAAGAATTTTGAGATACTAGAATTTTTTGACTATCAGATAAAATAAACCAGTACTATATTAAGACTCAGTGGACTATCAGGACAACAGGGGTGATAAAATTTCTTATAGATTGCCAAGGACACATGTCACGCCCAAATTGGCCAAGAAAGGGAAAAAGAAAAAGAAAATAATAAATCAAGTTAGATTAAAATTTAATCAGGGATAAGTAAGATAATTAAGGTTAAGCCATCTTCTATAGGATCATGACACGTGGCAAACATAGTTCATTGGATGGTTAGGATTTAACCATCTATCTTTGAAAAGTCAAAAGTTTCTAAAAGGGTAATTAGCCAAGTTAATCAAGGAATTAATAGAGTTAACCTTGATTAAAGCCTAATTAACCTTAATGGATAAGAAGAGATGACATAAGCCCTAGTGACTCACCATCCAAGTGTCAACATATTAACCCACATAGCCTAAGATTTGTACATGTGGAAAGAGGTAAAAATTGGAGGGCTAAGATTAAGTTTTATGCAAGAAGGGCATATGTGGAATTAGTGAAATTTGAAGCCTATAAATACCCCCTCCCACATGTTCACTTTGTGTGAAGCCTTTCAAGTAGGAAACCTCTTGCAAATTTCTGTGTAGAGAGAGAAAGAGAAGAGTTCTAGTGAGAGAAAGTCATTTGGAAGCAAGGTAAGCTTCTACAACTCTTCTATTTCAAGTTATAATGATGATATGTTGGTTTTAGGCTATTTTAATGATGATGCAAAGTCATTTTTCTAAGGGGAAGTGCTACCCAAATTTCCTCAAAATGGATAGGAAGGGTTTAGGTTATGTATGGTTAAGATTAAGCATGGTTAAAGGTTAAGGATTAAGTAATTACATGTTAGTTTAGTTGAAAATCCTTTTCCCTATAATTATATTGATTGAACCCAATTGTTCTATGTTATTTCATATCATTTTAAGGGTATTTATCATAGATTTTGGCTCCTTTTGATGATAATTGTGCTTAATTTTGATTAAGAGTCCTTACTTTGAGTTAGTGTCTTTTTTAGGGTAAAATTGTCATAATTGGTTATTAATTGTATTCAATTGATTTCTGGGACAATTGATGCTTCAAATTGTTGCTTTTTATTATAGGACACTTGAGAATTAGAGCCAAGATTGAAGACCAAAGCATTACACATCATGAGAGTTTCCAAAAAAATGTTGTGATGCGGCAAAAAGTCTGAAAATGTGCATCAGTGACTAGTTTGGAATAGTTCGCCGGGGCAAACTTTAGAGTTCACCGCGGTAAACTCTCAACATTTCACTAAAATTCTTCTTTGGAATAGTTTGCCGCAGCAAACTTTTGAGTTCACCGCAGCAAACTCTCTTGTATCAGTAACGCCAGATTCGGATCCAAAACGTAAAAATAGACCCTTTACTCATATGATCCGACCCAGATGGACCCCTAAAACCCTTAGAAACCCTATTTTGAAGGATCACTCCATTCTATCATCAAGAACACCTCTATTCTCTCATCTTCTTGCCTCTCCACCTCCATCTTCTTCCCCATCTATTTCCTTCATCTTTCCTTCATTCCATCTCATTTCCTTCCACTCCGAGCTGCCATGGTCGACGGATTCACTTCAGTTGGAGCTTTTCTTGAAGCTGTGGAGGGCTAGGATTTATCAAATCTTGAAGATGGTGGAGTAGCATGAGTTTCCAAGCTTCAAAGGGGAGTTTTAGTTTCAATCTTTAGTTTCTACCTATGTATTTATGATTTCCTAGGTCTAGGATTTGTAAATTCTTAGTGAGACACTTTGGTTGATTCTGTAATCATTGGTTAATGATTTACATTTGTAGTTTGGATTGGTTGATGTTGAATTTTGTGCTTAAATATATGTGGTCACATATATGCTTCTTTGTAACTCTCATGATTCTCTCCTATCTTGCATGGTCATGTTTTGATACTGAGTTGATTGTGGTTTCATTGAGCCAATTGCATGATCATTCTCAAATTACACATTAGGGAAGCTTAACAATGTTTTCATTAATGAAGTTCATTTATTTAAACATTGGACTCAATGAGTTATTGAGGTTGTTATTAAGAAAACCTAATGGATTTGTGAAACTCCCAATATCTTAAGTGAACTATGATTGCCATCAAAACCATTTTCAAGAGATTTCCTATTATTCATTTCCATTCCATCATTATTATCTTAAAACACCAAAAATATAGTATCTTAGGTTTGTTTTCATTGCATTTAGTTTAGGCACTATTCATTTAAATCTTAAAAACCCAAAACCCCATTTCATTGCATTGCATGGCATTTAGTCTAGCTTAGGTAATTAATAAAGGCTCCCAAAAGTGAAACGACCTAAGTTTGCACTATATTGCATAACTTGGATTTATTTTTGATTGAAAACCCTAAGACGAACGACAAAGGCTCTCATCATATATATATGGTTCGGCCAAGTCAAGTTCAATGGGAAGGGATTGGATTTTCATAAAGCTAATATGATAAATGGATTCTACATGAAAAATTATGTAGGAAAAGCCCAAGAAAGTTCAAGAATCAAAGCTAGAAAAATAAACCCTAAAAATCAAGAAAAAGGGGTTTAAGGGGTTATGTTAAGTTATGAAGTTGTAATCATACTTAATGTTGTGTTATTCGTTGCCTAATAGGCTATACACAACAAAGGGACAAAGATCTAGTCAAGAGGAAAAAGTCCAAGAGGAAGGAAAGCATTCAAGGTAGCTTTGCAATTCATTATATTAGAGTGTCACCTTACTTTGTATGATTATGGCTATGTGTTTTGCTAACCTGTTATGCTATGAGGTAGATGAGAATGTTATGTTATATGATGTTGCTTCCATGCAAATTATGCCTTGGCTTATGTTATGTTGAGTGCCATGAATGTTTACAATGATATGTCCTTGCCATAGCATGAACATAAAGTTAGAGTATGCATGCATGTAGCTTGATTTACAATGTATTGCGTGACCTTGATAATGTATGCAATTGCTACTAAGATTCCCAAGAATCTTATCCCAATATTTAAACAAACCCTAGGGCCTTCAACAACCAGGGGCAAAGGAAAGGAGTTGGCTCTTACTTGAAGAGGTAATAAGCCATAGTGACTTTATATGGCTTTGAACCTTTCTATTTTGAAAAAAATGTAATATTAAGCATGCTTTAAGTTTCCAATAGTATGACTAAGGTTAGAAGTATACAAGCATGGTTAGAAATAGCTAATATAGCTAATGAAAGTATGTTATGATGGTAAATGGTCAATTAAGTTACCCTTCCAAGGGGGTAAAAAGTCAACTGAAAGGGATTAAAATTTGACCAATGACCATTTGAGTAAATGAGTAAGTTAGGTTATGAAATTTGGCAAGCAAAGAGATCTGGTTTTTCTCTTTAAAATGAGAGGTAGTTTGCCTGATTCTGATAACTGAGCAGAAAGTTATGCCTTTCTAAATTTAGGCAAAAATAAAGTAAAAATCTGAAAATGACCAAATGAACAATAACTTTTTCAAAGAAAATTGGGCTCAAATTTCAAGGCAATCAGTCCAGAAACTATCTTTTCTCAAAAGGGTATCCAAAGAGCTTTCCACAGAACTTAGAATCACTCAATTTTGATTTCTCTACAATTAGTTATGAATTTTTAAAGTTGGCAAAGATTTCAGTGAAAAGTGAATAGTGCGCAGAAGCATTATGTGAGTTGAGGTCGCAACCTGAGAAGTTGAGGTCACGACCTGGAGGCAGAAATGACCTCTGTGACTTCAAGTCACAACCTAGAAGCACTAAGTCACGACCTGAACTGGGAAAATGAAAAATTTTCAAATTTTTAAGCCTTTTCTTATACTTAAGGGTCATATAAGATTTCAAATGTGATTTTTTATAACTTCTAGTCTTCAAAAGTGATTCCAAATACTTCCGCAAGGCAAGTTATTTGGTATAAACTTAAGGTGTTACCTACATGATGATAGAATGTTGTTGTGACATGTTTTGGCTATTGTAATTGATATTTATGATGAGTAGATTATGTCTTCATGGCCATGCATTAAGTAGGTGGCATTAAGCATGCTAATATTTCACTAATTAACAAGAGAATAAGCAAGTTTGCATATCATGCATTAGCATCTATCTAGCATGATTAATGTGTAATGTTTGCTACTGAGATTGTCCTTAATCCCATCCCCTCCCTAATCAACCACTTAGGTCAATTGATGTTGGGCAATGATTGTATGAAGGAGAGCATAAGAAGGAAGGAGAAGAAAGTGGAGAATTGATATTAATGAATGAGACTAATGATTAATGTTTAATTCTCCTATTATGTAAATTATATTTATGGATGCCAATGATGCAATGTAATTGATTTAAATGCTTATGGCATGAATAGAAATGTATGAGAATGAATAGGAAAGAATAAGGCTAAGTTATGCATGCCAAAATAATAAAAAGAATTAAAACAAGAAAAACTAAAGAGAAAAACGTAGGTTCTGGAGCAGTTAGTTTTGAGCTCCAATTTGACCTATCAAATGAATGAGTTAATCCATGAAATTTGGCAAGTTTAATGTGCACATCGTAAGTTTAATTTCATAGGTTGTTTACCTTAATTGAATGTTTATACTAAGAGATATGAATTTCCAAAGTTGAGGCAAGAAATTTGGAAGTTCCAGAATTTACAAATGAACAATAATTTTACAGATTAAACTGTATGAATTGGAAAGAGGTAAGTCTAGTTTGATATTTTTCTCTTAAAGAGCACTAAAAGAGCTTTGAGGAAAAATTTGGAGCATCTCCATACGATTTTTATAAAATTAGTTATAATTTTTCAAAATTGGACCTATAATCTGGAAATATGCCAAGTGTATGTACCTAAGGACTTGAAAAAAAAATTAATTTTTGAGCCTAAGTAAAGCTTTCGCATATCCAATTCACTTCCAAATGCGTACTTTAAGGGGTAAAAGTAAGGACATTTCATAGTATCAATTGTATGTTCAGGTATTGGTCTTAACTCTGTTAAGGGAATACGTTGATCTTGATTTATTAACACCATACAAATTTAAGTTCTAGATATCTAAACCAAAAATTTTCAAGATAATTTTCATGACATCTCATAAGAGAAGAGTTCCCTGTGTGGCTATAGGTTTCAAGGATTGTATACATCCATAAATCAATCCAATCTTTATGTGGATCCATCACTTGGTTCATTCTTCCTGCAGACCTTATCTCAGACTTATCGAGTTAACACAAATGATGTGATGTTTCCTAATTGTTTTTCTTATAGGGTGGTGGTCAAGGAGCATCTTATCTTCAATGTTCATCATGAACACACCAGGTGGTTGCTCATGTGAAAAAGCCTACCTTAACCTGTATGACATACTAGGTATTGTATACCTTACACACATAAGTATGCATTCGCAACAACTATCTAATGGTAATGCATTTCTTTTATTTCTCAATCAAAGGATTTCCATACCTTAAATTCTATGCATATCTACAATATTTGATCATCTCACTAATGAATCTTTAATTATAGATTTTGTAAGGGGATTTGCCAACTCTTTGTAGATGGAGTGGTATTGAATTGTACTTGCTGTTTAGTAATCCTATCTCTCATTAGGAGATAATTGATGTCTATGTATTTAGTTTGCTTGTATTAGTGAGAGTTCTCAGTACAAATTATGCCTAGCTATCTCAAAATGTCAAGACATGATCCTCTAATCGACCATTAGCTTCTAATCACTTTAGGAACCTCTTTGAGCTATATGACTTCTTGAGTGGCGGCATAACATACTTTGTGTTCTGATTCCATGGAAGATGAAGACACTCATGTCTAGTAGGAACACCTTTCCTAAACTAAATGTCACCTATATGGGTCTCTAGCCCAATTAGCATTGGAATATCATTCCAAGTATATAAGTTGTTACCTTGATATGTAACTTACAATTCATGGTTCTTCTCAAACATCTCATGTCCTTTTCACAGTATCCTAGTACTTGTTGGATTGGACTAAAGATTGACTCACAATTCTAGCTTGACAATGTGTATTTGAATTAGAACACAATTTTGTGTACATTGAGTTATCAATTACATTTGAGCATGTGGCTCTTTCTTATGTTAGATTTCTTTATAACATGCATAACTTCACTTAGGTTATGTCCTTAACTCTAGGGTTGTTCATGGGTCTACTGTAAGGTCTCTTCTTTTTACCATATAAGTTATCAAATAGAAGTAAAAAGAATCACATTTCAAGACCTCAAGATTAGAAAATTAAGTTTTGAAAATTTTCTTCTTGAGTTTCTATTCACAGGGTAATCGTAAAATTTTGATCAATTTTGATAACTCATAACTAATTCTAAAAATATCAAAATTAGGTTGTTCAAAGTCATATTTGAAGATCTTTTAATTGTCTGCATAGGAAAAATACTCACTGGATTCATATCCTTGCCACTTAAGTTTCATTTTAGCCTAAAGATGTACTATTCATTTGGTTAATTTTTCATTTTTCAAATTTCTACCATAACTTCAAAAATTTAAAACTTTTCATACATAACTACAATTTAGGTGATCTACATCTATTTAAAACTTTTCAAGAGAAATTTATCTTGCCAAATCTCATATCCAGCTTTGCCCATTTGTTCAAGATCTTATGCTCACTAATTTATGGCTTTTGAGCCATTTTCTTATCCCGTTAATGACATTCTTTAGGCATTTGTGCCATAACTAAGCTAAACAAACCATTTATCATGTGTATTAATATATATATTTATACCTCAACTATAATTTACATAAAAGTAAAGTTATTAACTCATATAATCATCCATGATCAATTTATAAATTCACAAAATTTAAAGCATAATTCAAAGCTCCATAATAAAACATGTATTCCCTTATGATAACTCTACTTCCTTGCTTTTGCTTCTAAAATGTCTAGCCCCTAGATTGTGTCATTTTGGAGAGGGAAGGGAGTGAGATTTCATAGAAACCTCAGTAGCAGTGAACCACAACAAAAATGCTAACAATGCAATGTTATGTTATGCTATATATATATATTAATCATCATTCTTATGCATTCACAACATTATCATGCCATGGAAAGGGAACTTATAATCTACCATTAACAACTCAACTATACATATTGCCAAGACATCAAATGCAAGGAGTTT
This sequence comes from Neltuma alba, assembly GCF_004799145.2. Taxonomy (NCBI): domain Eukaryota; kingdom Viridiplantae; phylum Streptophyta; class Magnoliopsida; order Fabales; family Fabaceae; genus Neltuma; species Neltuma alba. Next base: position 80,092 of record NW_021636223.1, read on the forward strand.
AACACATTATATCATAACGAGCTCATTCACCTCAACTTTCATATTGTTAGAGTATATTACAAAGTACAATAAATGATCCTCTCAACTCCCTTATATCCATTCACCTTATGTCCTCTAATGAACCCATGGGCTAAATTGTAATCCATGTGATTGATGACTAATAAGTTTACCAATAAAGTGATATGGACCAGTCCACTAGTGAGGTGTTAATGCCCTATAATGACTAACTAGGCTAAAGGACCAACTAGTGTACAATTGATGACCCTACCATCTTATATCCTCAAAGGTACATGTGTCACATCTTACTCTTATATCTCATTTTATCTTAATTAGAACCATTTGGAATCATTTCTTATGACCTTAGGTTGGAAAAAGTTAAACTTTAAAATTTCTTAAATTCTGGTTACTATTCACTGTAACATTTGCAGAGGCTAAACTTTGAAAATTCATAATTAATTCTAAAAAAATCAAAAGGAGATTGTTCCAAGTTCTACGGAAAGATCTTGACATGCTCTTTAAAGAAAAAAAAAACTCATTGGCATTCAGAACTCATGAATCAATCCTAAATTTCGTTCAAATTGGTACTGTTCATTTAGTCATTTTTCAAATTTTCAGGATTTATGCCCAATTTGGAAGGGCATAACTTTTTGTACAAAACTCCAAATTTAATGAAATACCACTTGTTTTAAAGCTAAAAATATGATCTATAATCTTGTCAAAATTAAGCTCAAGAATTATCCAATTTCATAAAATTTTGCTGGTCAAACCCCCCTTAAAAAGTCAACTTTTAATCTCCTTTTTCATGCAAGTCTTGGTTTTTCTTTTCTTTTCCTTCCATATAATCTTTCTAATCACACCTCATATGCTTAAACATGATTCCTTGATCGGGTACTCGCACATGAAGTATCATTAATCATTAATACAATATTCTAACACAATTCATAATAATACGTAACAATGTGTAATAATTACAAAACATAACTTCAATAACATTAAACTCAATGATCCTCCAAAGTGAATCCCTTTCCTTTCTCCTTGCTTGATCCAACCCCTAGTTGGTGAATATTGGAATATAAAGGAATGAGATTTTATAGAAATCTCAGTAGCAATGAATCATAATCATTATGTTAATCAAGCTTTGCATAATGCATTATGTTACAATACTCTAAACCATTCTCCAATCATTATGTCATGCATTAAGTCATAAAATCAACCATTACGATAACATAATTCAATCAACACAAAGCAAGCAACATAAACACATTAAGTAAGCAAGAAAAACAATCAAATGATAAATTCAATCCTAGCTCTTATACTTGAACCAATTTAGCCTTCTCAAGGGTTTAAGGTTCTTCTTGATTCTTTTCACAAAACCTATCAATTCAAGTATAATTACAAACCACATTAAGAACCATTCAAGTTTGAACATAAATACTTAGCCTTAAACCTTATTAAATCCTCCCTTTTCCTTGATTTTTGACATAATTGTTCCTCCTTTAATTCCATCAATCTCTTAGCTCATTCCTACATAATTTTTCATGTAAAATCCAACTGTCCATTTAGATTTATCAAAATAACACTCATTTCCTTTCAATTAGACTTAGCCAAATAGGGGGTATTATGTTCCAAAATTTTCAATTTTGATTCCAATGATTTTAAACACTTTTCCTTGGTGTTTCCCTGCACAAAAATACCTTTTAAACTCATTGGAACAAACTCCTACACCAAGAACATAAGGTGGCCGAATTGTATACATAAAATCCCTAACTTGGTTTTCTTTCAAAAATCCATCCAAACATCACTTAAACATAATAATTCTAACTCATTTTAAAGGCTTCTATCCTTCCCTAAATCATGCTTTACTTGACCGAAATGGACAGCATAGAACCTTAAGATTATGTTATGAAATTTCAACCAAAACAACCCTTGAATCCAACCAAAATCAAGCTCAAACTTACCTCAATTAATCTTTGACCAAATCTTGGTGTTTCTCCCTTCAATTGCATGGTCTAAAGCTCTCCTTTAAGCTTGAGATTTCTGTTTGGCAGCACCTCCCCTATGCTTCTCTATTTTGGGCCGAATTGTTATGGTTTTAGGGGGTATTTATAAACAAAATTTTTGGCCTCCATCCTTGCATATGTGGCATGTTAGGCTGCCACTTAAGGGGCCAAGTGGCTACCATCAAGTGCCTTAAAAATCTAATCTTGCCAAGTGTCCTTATTCTAAAAATATTCCACTGATATTTTAACTTAAGTGGGGCTTAAAACTCCTTAATTTTTGGGCCACCATTTGTTGGAAATTGTGCCCTAGGGGCCAATCATTGTGTTATGAACATTGTTGATTTATGAATTTCTTAATTATGTCATCATATTATTTGCATGTTTACTGTGATGACTATCCTTAGATAACTCATGATTTATCCTAAATGCGCCTGGTCAGTCATCTATGTGGGAGCAGAGATGAAATAAGACCAGTATGACTTTGAAGATATATAGAGATATAAATCAAAGTCATAGGCACACGTAAGAGTACAAGGTGTTGGATCCACCTGCTATGAGAGAGCTGCATGGGTTAAGTCATAAGCTTCTCTCATATACAAACCATGTCACTGTGCCCTTTGACTTGAGATCATCATGGATTCCTATATGAGAAACGCTCAGCTTTGACCTAGTCAAAAGTCACTTTTGACCGAGTGATCATAAAGACTATGTTCAGGCTTAGTGGTTTTTCATGCGGAGGAATGTGAATGGTCAAGATGGAATTTGTCCCTCACATTCGTAGAGAGATATTACTGGGCCCCTCGATGAGTGAGTCTGAGAAATGTATGGTCATATTATAATGGAAATGTAGTTCCGTTTCTATACTCAAACTACTCAGGGATCGAGAAAGTAACGGTCATGAATAGGAGGATGACGTTCTCCATGCCTCATCCATGACCAAAATGTCATGTGACAAAAGGGACGTGATATGGTTGTATGAAAGGTTACATTGTTCAATGATCCTCATATGATTTGGGTAGTCGTGATGTCTTGCTAGAGACCGCTTACGACTTGTGAGTCATTATAGTTAATAGCCCACTGCCAACTTCATATGGGCCTACAGGGTCGCACACAAAATAGCCCAACACGAGCTATGATGTCCAGATTCATTGAATCTAAGATATGTCCAGATTCAATGAATAATATAGGGTGGACGTATATATATATAAATTTGTATATATATACATATTATATAAATATAAGAGATATTAATTATTAGATTTAATTTATAAGGATAAATTAGATCTATATCACTTTTAAATTTGAAATTTAAATGGATATGATATCTTAGATTTAATTTATTAGGATAAATTAAATCTATATCAATTTTAAATTGATAAGATATAATATAATATCTCAAATTTGATTTATGAGAATAAATCAAATATAATTCCGTCATATCTTTATTTTGAATTAAATAAATAGGTGAATTAAATATCTGGGACGGATTTAATATAAACCATATTTATTTAATTATTTTCTTATCTGATTATGCAATATTTGATATTGTATTAATTTCAGAATTAATTTAGGATTAATTTCGAAATCAAATATCCTTCATAATACCTATATCATCCTATATATTTGATATTAGGAGCTAGGGTTTTGGGTGTGAGAGTGCAAAAGCTTGCAGATAAGAGACGGCCAGTAAATAGAGAAGGGAGGACGGATTCTTCAAAAATAAACCCTAGAAGGACAAGAGGCGCTAGCACGTCGTTCGTGATTGGAACGCTGTCCATGTGAATACCGGTAGAGGAAGCCGATCTGAGTTGTCGACTTCGAGCGATAAAAGAGGCGAGCAGAGGCATCCTGAACGGCGGAATCCCCGAGCCACCAAGAAATTGAACATTGAAGGTAATACTTCTTACTACTTGACTTAAACATAATCAGTAGATCCGGGCAAGGGATTGAAAATTTTAAAGTTATTTTCCGTTGCGCGTCTTTCAATTCCCTTCACTATTTGCATGAAATTTTTGAGTTTTCTTAGCCCAAAATGAAGCCCAAATCTGATCCAAAAAGAAAAAAAAAGGGACCCACTCATAAATATCAATCGTTTGACCAAAACTCACTATGTCAGTTACTATTCACTTGTAATTTTTTTATAATTATTCTAGGGCACCAAAATTATTTTTTTTCTTCATGAAAAATCCTATTTTAATATAAGAATGCATTCTGAAAAAAATTTAGAATTTTTCTCTACCTCTAACTATTTATTTTGAATTTCCTTCGGATGGGGCTTTTTTAGGAAATAAATTCTTTAAAATTAATTCCTCCACTTCTAGGGCCTAAAACCAATTTTATGAATTCAATCAAATATTTAGATAATTATTTCACATTTTTTCTAGAGTTATTGAGGCCTCTACATATTTAAAATAATTATTTTTTCCTTAATTTTCACTATTTTTCCTGAAAAACCTCTGTTTTCAGGAAATTTTGTAAATAACTATTTCCATACCATTTTCAACTTTAGGGCCTCCATTGAGGTTCCAAAACCTCTAATTTACATTCTTTTTTTTTTTTTAACCATTTTCATGAATTTTTCTTAAATTTTTCCATTTTGTGCCTTCTGGACCGATAATTTCAAAAATATCAATCCGAACTCTATCAATATTTTATCTCATGCGTGGCTTTGTTAGCTAGTCGACCTTCCATATTAGCCTTTGACTTAATTTTTCATATCTATTGCCAAGGTTAATTTTTCTAGGATGTGACAAAATGATTTATCCTCTTATATCCTCCATGGTATATTTCCCTCATCAACATTACTACCCCACTGATATCAATACTTGAAAGATTACATTCGTAATAGATCATCAACATGCAAAAATCAATTCACAAGTTGCAAGGACCAAATTTTCAATTCCCAATAATCTATAAACCTATAAGATCATTATATTCATATTTTTTTTATGAAGAGAGTCCTATAAGATAGTTTGAATCACAACATAGTTTCATAACACATATCATAATTCAATAATACTCCATAAATACCGTATAATTTAACATCAGTCACAAACAACATATAAACACGCATAACAAGTGAAAAAGTGGTTACCTTTTGCCCAAGCTAGGAAAAGAGATTATCACAAGGATAATCCCATACTCAAACAAACAATCTAATAATTTAATGTATATAATCAATATATTTACATATCAATACACAAGATATTTAATTAATCAATTAAGCACATATATATAAGTTAAAGTTTCTAATTCTATGATATATTCACATACCTTTCATATCCCATAATTAAATGTTTTAGCACAAAATTATAATATCTTTCAAAATATTTACTTTAGTAAAAATTTCTCAAATTCTCAAATTCTAAATTATCATATTTAAAATTCAAAAATCCCATCTCAAGTTTAAATATAAAAAATAAACCATTAAAAATTTAATAGTACATCAAATATATTTAAGTATATAATTTAATCAAAAGTTTCATAGTAAAAATATTATACTTCTCACAAATAAATATCTATTTACCTAAAATAATTAATTGAAAAACAGTAGGTCAACCAATAAATAAAACTAATCTGATAGAAATGATTTATTAAGATAGCTCTACAATACTATAGTCATCCATTTAAAACTCAACAAATTTAAAAAAATTTTCTAAACAACACAAAATTATTACTATTAAATAGAGCTAGATGAGTAGAATAACTTTTATAAAGAGAGTTTAGTAAAAAAGAATCATTTTGGTTTACCAAAATAATCTATAAAATTAAAACCCTAACCTGAAATTTTAGAACCAATAGCAATGTGCCAAGGAAAAAAAAAAAAAAGATGACGCATCCCTCCAACGCCAACAGTTTTCAGGAGAACTTTTGGAATAAACTGAACTTAAAGACCCCACATTAAAATGGAAAAAATTACAATTTACAATCCTTTTTCCAATTTGCTTCATTTTTCTCTTGTTTCTTTATTTTATTATTTTTATTAGTAATATTCTTTACTTTTAATTTTTTTTATTCACGTGAATCCTATTTTAAGTAAGTTCTCTTTACTTAATTAAATAGAGAATAAATCTCATTTATCAAGTATTAATTCCTTCTTGAGATTACTTAAATACTAGGAATAAAAACCAGGATGTTACAGCTCTCTCCATTTAAAAGGAATTTTGTCCCTAAAATTCAAATAAATACATTCAACAAACAAAGAAAAACACATACCATAGAAACAAGTGCTAGTACTCATACTGTATCCACTTCTGAATTTCCCATGTAGCATCATTGGGACTTATTCGTTTCCAAAGGACCTTTACAAGCTGGATGGTCTTGTTCTACCGTCGCTTGTCCTTCACATCCAAACTCGACATTGGTTCTGCCTTGTAAGTGCAATTCTCATGTAACTTAACTTCTTTAAGATTGATGTGAGATGGATCTGGATGATATTTCTTTAACTGTAGCATATGGAACACTTCATGGACATTGGATAGGTGTGGTAGTAGAGCAATACGGTAGGTAACAGGCTCAATTCTCTCCAAGATCTCATATGGGCCTATGAACCTAAGTGTCAACTTCTTGACTTTAATGGATCTTCCAAGACCTGTGAGTGGAGAAACTTTCAAAAAAACATGATAACTCACATCAAATTCTAAAAGTTACCTATGATAATCCACATAACTCTTCTGGCGGTTCTAAGCAGTCAATAAATTTTGTTTAATCAACTAAATCTTTTTGGTAGTGATATCTACTAGGTCAAGACGAATAATGGTTCTTTTACTTAATTCCCTCTGATAGAGTGGAGATTGACACTTCCTTCCATAAAAAGCTTCATAAGAAGCCATCTGAATGCTAGTACAGTAGCTATTGTTGTAGGCAAATTCTGCTAACAATAAGTGACTATTCCAACTACCCGTCAGCTCAACAACATAAGCTCTTAACATAGCCTCAAGAGTTTCAATCATCCTCTCAATTTACCCATCTATTTAAGGGTTATCATATCTCATTAATTTTAACATAGTAAATGAGGAACTTAAAACTAATAAAGGGCCAACTAATAGAGGGCTAGGTAGTGTGGTAGAGATAGAGATAAAACAACTTTTGAAGTGAAATATAGCAGGACCGGACTACCATTTTGAAAAATTTCAATCAAAGAAGGTAGTATTAGAAACTATGTCCAAAATTTCTAAAAATTCCCAAAAATTCCCAAAAAATAGGAAAGATTGTCTAGAATAGTATTTGAGGCCCAAAGCATAAAAACAAGATAAAAATAATTTATTACAAAACATTTTGTAGTTAATGGTATTTTTGGCTAATTACAGGAATATTAAAAAATGAATTATTTTAACTATATAGAGGCCTTAATTATTTAGACAAAATGAGAGAAATTTATTAGAGTGCTTCTTACAGATTATAAAATTATTCCTAACCTCTGAAAATAGGGAGATTAGCTTTAAGGATATTTAAAGTAGAATTATGTTGGTAAAAAGACTGATTTTGGAAAAAAAATTGAATAGAAGGAGCTATAGGTCAAACTTTGAACTGATAAAAATTAAAAACTTCTCCTCAATAAAAGGATTTAATGGCATAGAGAGATGAATTCTTAGAGTTATTGGATTAGGCAGGATCTGGGAAAAATTTAACCAATATAGTGAGATTATATACTAGAATAACCTAAAGTTTGGTGAAACAATTTCTCCCTAAATTTTCTACTAATTTTGGTGCCAAATATGAGGAGGAGGACATGGATAGAATTATACAATTTGTCTAAGGCCATAATTGGGAAAAAGTTAAATCATAATAAAATATTGTTTAATAATCACTTGGGTGAGAGGTGGCATGACATGTAGCATGATCAAGGAGGGGAAGACTTGATCATAGCACAAGTAGCCATTGAAATTTTAGGGTTTCTTAAGGGCAAAACAAGGAAATTCATGCCAAAAATTTGTCTATAAATACCCCCAATTCAAATAATTCGGCCAAAATTGGAAAAATAGGGAGGGAAGGTTTTGCTCTTGAGTTAGAAAAAAGAAGAAGAAGACCAAGTTAGCTTCAAATGATCATACAAGATAAGTCAAGGCTTTCATTAAGGATTTAATTGCCTTTATTAGTGATTATTTTGGGATTGATTTAGATGGGTAAACATGGTTAAAAACCACATAGAACCTTAATGCCCAAATTGCCATACAACTTGTTATGAATGATTAGAAGATGGTATAGGGATTAGATGATAGAAAATAGTTGGAAACTTGTGTTTTAACTTAGTCTATGAAAGAATTTCAACTTGTGACGTATATGTACGTGTTTCTGCCAAGAGAGAATCATGAGTTAGAGTTTGATTCATGTTAATTTGATACTTCCAATGAGTTTAGAAGATGAAATTGTGTATGAGTATGTTTAGAAAAATGTGTTTGGAAGTATTAAAATTGGAAATGAAAATTTTATATGTCCATACCCTATGTCTCAGCCAAACATGGAATTAGGGATAGAGTTGGATTTTGATAAATCTAAATTCAAATATAGATTCTACATGAAAAATTTTTTAGGAGAAGTCATGTTAAGAAAGATGATGTAAAAACCCTAAAATCAAAGATAAAAGGTTAGGGTTCTAGGTTAATTTTTAATGAAGTTGTTTGAGTTGATATTTAGAGTGCCATTATTGTGTAATTGATAGGCATTGATATTGGGCAAGAGGAGGCACAAGAACAAAGGCAAGAGAATAAGAATCAAGGATTTAACCCAGATAGCAAGAACTTACAATTTTAGTGTTGACTTTCATTAGTTGTTTTTGCCATGTGTTCTATGTCATGATGTGGTTGAGTTATATATGATAAAATGTGTTTGACTCCTTGCATTTATGCCTTGGCAATATGTATAGTTAAGTTGTGTGATGATATGACTACGTGCTCTCTTTCCATGGCATGATGTTATATATGAATGCATGAAAATGTTAATTACATATAGCATAAATTAACCTTGCATTGTTAACATTATGATTGTTGTTCTTTGCTATTGAGATTTGTTTGAAATCTCACCCTCTCTATATCTAATTGACATTACTAGGGGCTAGCAAATCCAAGGATAAAAGGAAGAGCATGGAGGCTTAAAGGAAATTTGCATGGAATATCATGTAATTATATGTTTGACTTTGTTATGTAATTAAGAGCTTTGAATATATTCCTGTAATGTCATATAAACTTTGATGAATGGATGTATGGGATAAGGCTCTCACCTTTTGGGACGTATTATGATGTATAAGTTTATGATGGTATGAATGGCAAATAGTAAATATGGAGGTTATATCTAGGGTGATCACGGAGCGTGGTTGCCTGCTATGCCCACCCAAGCCCACAAAAAAAAAAAAAGAAGCCCAGCCTGCCCTAAAAAAATGGCCTGAAAGAAATATTGGGCATGTTTGGGCTGGGAAAATTGTCGGGCAAGGATGAGTATTAGCCATGGCATGCTGCCCTACCCATTTAGCTCTACCCGCAAAAATATTTATAATTTTATTTATATATATTTTATTCGCTTTATATTTATGTCCTGAATCAAACACATTATTGCATCAATATTCAATGTTCATTATGCTTATTTATTTTCAAATGATTTTGAGAGTTAAATGTGTTATCATTTACTGCGATTTGTATAACCATTCTCTTTTTTAATGCAAACATTATGACTATTGGCTGTATAATTGATCCATCCTCTTATGAGTATTTGGGAGTTATGAAAAAAAAATTCATATTTGTTAAGAAATTTTAGAAACTAGAAAAACAATTAAGTTTAATGAAATATACTAACAACATTTTTGTTTGTCATAGTTTACTCCTCTTAGCTACTATAAAATGTAGTTTCATAGTATATTAATTAGTAATAACTAAATTAAGGCCAAATTACCATTTTAATATAAAGTTACATTAGATTATTAAGAGGAACATAAATAATTAGTTAATTAATATAGTATATTAATTTGCTGGGTATGGAAGCCCGCCTTGCCTAGCTTGCATTTGCCCAGCCCGAACTTAATATGGCTTTTCATGGGCAGAGTCGGGCAATGGGCTGCATTTTTTAGCTCGTTCATTTTTTAGGGCGGGCATCAGGCAAGGGTCCTGCCCTACCTAGCCCTGCCCATGTGCAACCCTAGTTATGGCTTAAATTTCATAAGTTAATACAATTAAAAGGGATAGAAATACTTAGAAAATCAAATTCTTAGGGCCATGACTTTTTTGACCAAATGAAGGAATCTGACCATGAGATTTGGTGAGCTTAACATTTGCATTCTAAGCTTTAAATGGAATGGTAGATCACCTAATCTGGAGCTATGCGCTAAAAGTTATGAATTTTTGAAAGTATGGTAACAAACTGAAAAATAAAAATTGACCAAATGAATAGTGCTTTTTCAAAACAAAATGGAGCCCTAATGGGATTTGTAATGGACCAGTAAGTATTTTTCCTATGTAAAGAAATGAAAGAGCTTAAAATAGAACTTAGAACCATTTCCTTTTGAATTTTTTAGAATTAGTTATGAATCTTTAAAGTTAGTCAAAATTCTGAGAATGTGATTTTTCAAATGATGATTTTCTAAGCCTAATACCATGCATTGTCATTCCATTTGACATGTTTCAGCTCCATATGTGGTTATAACTTAAGGTGTTACAAGGGTAGTAGGCAGTACTGTACTTTAACTTAGTGCGTATAGCTCTCTACAATTACTTCTAAAAGTTCAATGTAAACCTAATATCTTGATCAGGTAGGATTGATTCCAGCACTCTATGAAGTCAAACTATCTCATCAATGTACAAGTGTGCCAGTCGTTCAAAAGGGTAAATGGCCCTGATAGATAAGAAATGTGTTGACTTAGTCAATCTATCAATAATCACCTCAATTGCATCATAACCAGTTAGGGTCCTTGGCAAACTGGTTATGAAATCTATGACAATGCTATCCCACTTTTATTGAGAAATATCTAAATTCTAAAGTAGTCCTAGAGCCTTTTGGTGCTTTATCTTGACTTTCTGGTAAGTTAAACACTTCATCACAAATTCTGTTACATCTTTTTTTGATTTTAGCAACTAGCAGTTTCTCTTCAGATAATTATACATCCTTGTTATTGCTGGCTGTATCGAATAGTCTTTTTAATCTTCCAAAATGGTCTTTTTAATCTTATCATCATTAGGGACATAAATTCTCTTTTTATGCCTCAGGATCCCTTCTTTTCCAATGTTATGATCTGGCATATCCCTAATTTTTGATGACTCTTGAATACTTAATAATCGGTTATCTTCTATTTATGTTGCCATCAAATCCCTAAAGAGTTCATAAGCACCCAAAATTGACTACAGACTAACCAATGTTTAAGGCCCCACTTGGAGATCTCTCAAACCCTTTAAATAGTAATACTCCTCTAAGCTTATATGAAACATATGTACTATCTTCCTACTTAGTGAATCAATAATCATATTAGCTTTACCTGGGTGATACTTGAATTTAAAGTCATAATCTTTAAGGAACTCCATCTATATGCACTATCTATTATTTAGTTTCTTCTATTCCAATAAGTACTTCAAAATCTTAAGGTCACTAAAAAAAACTCAAACTAAAACCCATACAAATAGCGCCTCCCTATCTTCATGCCTTGATGCATAAGCCACCACTTTGCCTCCCCATATCAGGACATAACCCAAACCCTTAAGTAAAGTATTCGTATACAATATGTAGGAATGATTAGTGTTTGGAATAGTAAGCATTAAAGTAGTAGTTAATCTTGCCTTCAACTCTTGGAAGGCTACCTCACACTTATTGCTTCGAATGAATAGTTGGTCCTTCCTAGTTAACTTAGTCAATAGCATAGCAATTTGAAAAAAATCCTTCGATAAATCTTCAGTAGTAACCAAATAAACCAACAAAGCTACTTACCTTCAGGATAGACTTCAGGGATTCCCACTTTAATACAACATCCACTTTACTAGGATCAATGGCCACTCCCTTTACAGATACCATGTGACCTAAGAATTTCACTTCTTTCAGCCAGAAATCATACTTAGACAACATAACGTACAACTAATGGTTCTTCAATATTTGTAATGCAATGTGTGACATCCCAAAATTTAGGCCTATAAATATAAGAATTATCCTGAAATGAGTAGGCTATTAGACCCTCTTTGGCAAGAGTTCTATAATTTGCCTAGAAGGTTAAGAGAATTTTCACAGACTAAACCGCAAAGTAAAAGTTTTTTAAAACCATGAGACAGGCAAGTTAAAGACTAATAAAGTTTCAAGGCCTCGAGTATGGGAATTAGAGATGATTAAGGGCTAAAGGTTATGCTAGGAACCCTAGTGAGGTGATTCTTGAGGCCAAACCCAAGCAGGGACCTAATCATAAATCTGAAAAGTTTTATGCCAAAAAGGATAGTGATGGAAAGTACACCTAAAAATTTCAAAAAAAAATTCAAAAAAATAAGGAATAAGGTTCTGAGGCTCGTTTAAGGGTAAAAAATGACAAAAATATTGCTAGAGCAAATTGATAAAATTCTTATGGTTTTGACTAAATATGAATATTAGCTGAAATGAAATTATTTAATATATGAGGATGCCCAGATAATTGGAGAAAAATGAGGAATAAATACTCAAGGAATTATCACAGGTTTTAAAAATAATTTCATCTCCAGTAAGGGAAGAGGTTGGCTTTAACAAAAGTTAAATCTTATTTATACATTATTAGGGGAAAGTCAAAATAAACCATTTATGGGTTGACTTTTGATCTGAGAAAAAATTTAAGAAATTTCACGTGATGAAAAGGTGGTATTGGTTGCCAGAGATATATTCTTAAAGTCATGGACTAATAGAGAGAACTCGATCTAGTTTACTTCAAAAAAAATATTATTAAATGTTTAATAGAGAGACAAGGAGAAAAGCATTTCTCTCTTTGTACATGGATATATATAATGCCATATGAGATTATTTGTGATAAAAGGGGGTGTCAAAACATGTCCTAGGGTTACTGGGTAAGTGAGGACTTGAAAAAAGTACCTGATACGGCGTAAAATTATAAAATAGGTGGAGGAATAGTCAAGGGTGAGAGGGAGCACGAATTTCTTCCTATTTTTCTCCATATTTTAATTCAAATTTGATGAGGGGACATGGAAGGAATTGTACAATTTGTTAAGGGACATCCTTAGAAGAGATGGAATTATTTAATAAAAAATTAAGTTGTAATCATGTGTGTTTAGGTGGCATGCATGTGGCATCATCTTGAAGAGGAAAAATATGATAAAGATACCTAGCAAAATAACATGGCAAGATCATGAAGGATATGATTTAATTAGATAACAAGTGTTATGGTAAAGGTAAATTAGATTAATTAAGGTAAATAGTAACTCCAGCATTTTAAGTACCCCTTTTCTCCTCTCATTTGTGTGTTTGGATGACCAAGAGGAAGAGCAAGGGGGGAGCATAAAATTTTGAGGCCAAGAAGAAGAAGAGGAAGAGCTTTAAGTTCCGTGCAAGACCAAGTTTACAGATAAGGTAAGATCATAGTTTTTAATGTAGTTTATGATGCTTTATGTCTTGCAAATCTTGTTTATAGTTTTTGTTGATTTTTGGAATCAGTAAACCCTAAAGATAGGAAAAAATTGATTAAAGTTAGATTAATGATTAAGAGAAAGAAAAGAGTAGAAACCAAGTGATTTTGTGATGAAAATTGAATGAATCCAACTTCCTCTAATTCTATGTAATTTTTGGCCAGACCTAGGGATTGAGTCAGGGCTAAATTTTGATGATTTTAATGCTTCCAATATGTTTTGCATGAAAAAAATTTTGTGATAAGGTGAGAAAGTAAGTTTGGGAGCATTAGGATTAAAAATGACATTTTTGCCCTTAAACCCTATATGTTTCGACCAAGACTTGTTCATGGGGAAGGAGTAATACTTTTTTTAATTTGAGCTTGAAAATAGATTCTACATGCAAAATTATGTAGGAATTCCACGTGAAATTAATTTTAGAAAGATTGGAATTAAAGTTCAAAAGTCAAGGTTAAAGGGTTAAAGTATGTTAAAGAGAGCAAAGTGGGAATGTTGTTTGTTACCATGGTTCTAATGAATAAATGAAAGTGATGTGTTGATGTACTTAGGCCCATGAGATATTAAGGAAGAGAAGTGGAAAGGTTGATCAAGCAATCTTGATGGTTGGAAGCAAATGGAGCAAGAGGAAGCAAAGAGAAAGCTTAATGACACAAGGTAGTGAACTTACCCTTATTGTGTGCTTGTGTGTTAATGTTGCTTAATGATAATTTAAAATATGAAAGACTAAATGTTGCTCTATTTTTTGCATATTCCATGGCTATTTGTGAATGAAATATTGACTATAAGAGCATGTCATTTTATAAGTACGAGAGCATTACACCAAGCATATTATACACTTATATTTGTCTTGCATTATTATGGATAATGTTTGCTACTGATATTCTTTTGAATCTCACTTTTCCTTAACCAACCATAATAGATTCTATAAGCAAGGAAGAGGAATGTAAGATTTGGAATTGAAGAATGGAGAGAAGAGATAACAAAATGTATTATGACATGTTATAAATTCCATTATGTTCATCTATGATATGAATATGTCATTAATGCTATGCAATGATAAATGATGAGAATGACATGTGTAATAGAGTATAATGATATATGAGAATGGTTTAAGAATTTTTGGAATGATATATGCAAACTAAAGAATGTTTGTAGCATGTTAATGCAAGTAAGGGGATAAACTTTCCTATTATGAGCAATAAATTTGTTATAGTGTAAAATTAAAGTACATGAATAAATTTGCCTATCAAATTTGGTGAGTAACTATTACACACTCTAAGTTTTAAAACAAGTGGTAGATCACTTAAAATAGACATGGGTTCTAAGAGATATGATTGCTCAAAATTAGGTCAGAGAATATAAAAATATATTATTTGACCAAATAAACAGCAAACTTTGGCAAATTAATTGTATGAATTGAGAAGGTTTAAGTCTAGATTTATATTTTCCCCTATAGATAATTGAAAGAGCTTTAAATAGAGACTTAAATAACCTGAATATAATTTTTCTATAATTAGTTATGAACTTTTAAAGTTGAACAAAAAATATGAAATTTACCAATGAATAGTAACTTGAGAACTAAATTTTGAATTTTCAATCTACAGACTTATTTCATGATCTGCTTAAATTGCAATGCCTCCAAATGCATATTAAAAAGGGTAAATGGAAGGATTTTTCATAATACAAAGATACTCTTAATGATCTTCTTTGCTCTTAGAGTAGATGAGGATGTCATCGACAAATTGATCCTGATAAGGCCTGGAGATTCAATTATATAATCCATGAAGACAACAAGGGCATTTGTTAAGCCAAAAGGCATGACCAATACTCATAGTGACCATATGTGAAAAGCAGTCTTTAGAATATCCTTTGCTCTGAACCTTAGCTGATGGTATCCTAGTCTCAAGTCAATCTTAGAGAAGATAGATGACCCAATGAATTGATCTAAGAGGTCATCTATTTGTGGCAAAGGATACTTATTCTTAGTTGTCACTTTATTCAACTGGTAGTAGTCAATGCACAATCACAGGTTGTTATCCTTCTTTCTCACAAATAGTACTAAGGAATCCTATGGTGAAACACTTGGTTGAATGAATCCTTTCTCAAGTAGCTCTTCTATTTGCTTCTTTAACTTAGCCAACTCTGAAGAAGACTTTGGTAGGGTATTTTTAAAAATAGGAGCTGTGCCAGGTTCTATCTCAATGGAGAATTCAACCACTTTCTCTAGGGGTAACCCAAATACCTGCTCTTGAAATACCTCTAGAAATTCTTTTACTACCTCAATCTAATCAATCTTGATCTTCTTATCTACATTAGCAGAGAAGAGTACTAAATATGTTTGGTAACCTCCTTGAATACACTTATTTAAAGTGGACAATAACATGGGACTCCAAACAATCTCAACATATGTCACAAATAAAGGAGAAGTCACAAGTTTCTTCTTACAATCAAGGACAGCATCATAAGTTAACAACTAATCCATGCCAATAATTACATCAATGCTTTTAAGTGGTAAACAAATCGAATCAATCACAGAATCATGATTCTCAAATCAAAGGTCAATATTTAAGCATGCTTGAAGAGTCATGATTGTAACCCAACAGATATTTAAGCATGCTTGAACAGTCATGATTGTAACCCAACAAGTGTAGAGACTCTCAAATCATAAGGCAAGTCAACCATATGAAAATTAAACTTTTTAGTAAACCTAATAGATAAGAAAGAATGCGTAGCACTCAAATCAAACAAAATAGGGATATTATGTCCTTAGAGTGAAACTATACCTTTAATCATGTTAAGAGACAGGCCAGTCTCCTTCTGTGTCATAGTATAGACTTGACCCAAAATTATAGAACAGTCGCTCTGAGGTGTCTGTTGACCTTTTGGACAGAATAAGCAATATGCCCTAACTTATGGTATCGAAAGCACTCTATACATGTCCCTGAATGATTCTTCCTACATCTTGAATAAGGCCCTTTAACACTACACATGGATAAGGCTTACTCTTTATGGGTGTTCTGACTCTCTCCAATATGGCTCTTTGAGGCCTGAGATCTTTGTGTAGGCCCTTCTGATCTACAGTCGCCCTTTATTCTTACTTGAGCTTCCAAAACTATAACCAGTCTTTTTTTCTAATACTGATTTAACCATTCACTTAATGCCTTAGGGTTAAATGCAAAATTAATCCAAGAATTGCACTATAGGGTGCAACCCTGGGTCGTTCTCTTGTTGCAACCCTTAGTTATTGATCCTAAGTTAACTAAATGTTATAAAATTGCAGATTGACTAAGGAAAGGTTAGCAGTTTTCATTAGAACTATCAATTAAGATGAAATACAATGCAAATATATGTTTAGATTTTTGGGAGATTAAAGTGGAATGGATAGAAAACAAGTATTGAAAAAATTGATAAAACCTCTTGAAAATGGATCTTGACCATCATAGTTCAAAATGATTTGGTAGAGAAATCACTAAGTTTTTTAAATAAGAAAAAAACTTAAAGAATCTTTTAAGTCTAGGGTCTTAATGAATGGTCATCCAATCATAAAACCCTATGAAGCTCACTTAGTGTATGTATTAGAATTAATTATTGCACTTGGTTCAATGCAAAACTAGATTAACTCATCAGTCAAACATTATCATACAGAAGGATAAGTATTAAAAGAATAATACAGAAACATATATGTAATCACATATATAGAAGCTCATATTCAATATTAACTAATTCAATACACAAGACAATCACCCAAAATTGATTACAATCGTAACCAATATAGATCAGTCACAAATTTACAAACTCTAGATCTGGGAATTCATAAACAACCAACTAGACTATAGATGAAACCAACTCCCCTTTAAAGTCCTTGGAACTCATGCCAATCAACCCATCTTTAAGAGAACAGATGCCTAGCCACACATTGGAGTCGGAAGCACCACAATCAGCAGTAGATTTGAGCTATCCATGGTGGAAAAACATAGAAGAAGTGGAAGAAGAAGAGGGTTTGATGAGGGAGAGTAAGAAAGTTTGAATAGAGGAGGCTATTGATGAATGGATGGAGTGATAGGTTGAAAATAGGGATTTTTTAATGTTTAAGGAGGTGGAATGGGTCAGATTTAATGAGTAGGTAGGCTAATCTTGCAATTAGGATCTGGATCTGGGTTACTGATACGGGGACTTCACCGCGACAAAGAAAAATGTTTGCCACTGTGACGCTTTCCTGAGAGGAGCTTCATCAAAATCTGTGAGGTTACCGCAGTAAAAACAAATTGTGGCTACGGTGAAATCATCCCAAGACACCACTGACACACATCTTCGAAATGCATCGTGGTGCAGAACTTTCTTGGCTGCGGCAAATAGTTCTAGAGTCAATACTTTGAGTCTTGTGTTGTGTAATCCATTGGTCTCCAATCATGGCTCTAATTCTTAAGTTTCCTCAATAAAAAGCAATAATTTGAAGCATCAATTGTCCTAGAAATTAATTGAATATAATTAATAACCAATTATGACAATTTTATCCTAATAAAGACACTAACTCAAAACAAGGACTCTTAATCTAAGTTAAGCATAATTCTTACAGAAAGAGCCACTAACCCATGATAAAAACCCTGAAAATGATATGAGAAGACAAAAGAATTAGGCCTAATCAAATACCATTAGTTAGCTTTTTAATACTAGAAATGTCCCTAGCCCTTCATGCAGCCACTCTCAACTTGTTGCATGTATCATCAAAAATCATAATAGGATGTAAGGCTAACTGTTGCCTCCACTCTGGTTTGGCCCTTTCTATTAATTACGAGGCTATCCATTTAGGGTTAAACTCATGCTTCAAATATGTGACATATTTGGGCAAATCAATTAACTCAGCAATATAATCACCCTTGTGCTTATTATTATGACATACCGAATTTTGAACCTAGAAGTACTAGAATTAGCCTAAAATGGATAGGTTACCAGATCCCTTTTGGTAAGAGTTTTAGAAGTTTTCTGAAAGGACGAGAGGATTTTTAGGAACTAAACTATAAAGTAAAAGTTTTTTGAAACCATGAGACAGGTAAGTTAGAAATTTTGATGAAGTCTTGAGGGCTTAAGTATAGGAATTAGAGAGGATTAAGGGCTAAAGGTTTTTCTGGGAACCTCAGTGAGATGATTCCTGAGGTTAAACCGGAGTAAGGACCTCATTGTAAATTTGAAAAATTTAGGACAGAAAGGGTAGTGATGGATAATATGTCTAAAAATTTTAGAAAAATTCCAAAAGATTTCACAAAAAAAAAAAAGAGAAATTAGGTCTCAAGGCTCGTATAAGGCTAAAAATAACAAAAATACCTTTGGAGCAAATTGATGAAATTCCTAGGCTTTTGGCTAATTATAAATATTAGCTAAAATTGAATTATTTAAAATATGAGAACACCTCAAGTAATTAGAGAATAATAGAGAATAATACTTGAGGGAATTATTACAATTTTTAAAAATGATTTTGTCCCCATAAAGCAAAGCGATTGGCCTTAACGGAATTTAAATCCTATTTATACACTATCCAGGGAAAAACAAAATAAACAATCTAGAGATTGACTTTTGACTTAAGAAAAATTTCTCTCGGGATGAAAAGATAGTATTAGCACCCAGAGACATATTCTCGGAGTTATGGATTGATAGAAAAGAATTTGATCAAGCTTACTTTGAAATAAATATTATTAAATGTTTTAATAGAAGAACAAGGAAAGGGCATGCTCCCTCTTTAGGTATGTTGTATAATGTCATGTAAGGTTAATTGTGATGTGAAAAAAAGAGTGCCAGAACATGTCCCAGGTTACCAGGTAAGCCAGGGCCTGAAAAAGTATCCGATATGATGTGAAATCGTAAAATCATAAAATCAGTAGAGAAATAGTTAAGGGTATGAGGGAGCACGAATTTCTCCCTATTTTCTCCCTATTTTAAGGCAAATTTGGTGAGGGGACATGAATGGAATAATACATTTTGTTAAGGGTTACGTTTGGAAGAGTGGAATTATGCAATAAAAAATTTGTATTTACCACACATGTGTAATAGGTGGCACATGTGAGGTGGATTACAACTCTTGAGAGAATTTAGAAGGGTCTTATATACTTGGGCATCAGTTTTCTTGTCTAATGATCGTCCTATGCCCGTAGTTGGGGCTACCTTAAAAAATACATGGTTTTCAACCTCAAATTCCAGAGGTTTTTGCCTAAAATTGTGAACTCTCTCTCTTGGTCGCCTTAGGGGTTTAAAAACAAATAACCAAAAACAAAAATGCAATAAAGTGACACAATCTGGGTTGTGTCACTTTAAGGAGCTAAAATGAAATGATTATCTAGGTAAATTATATGCAAAGTTAACAAGTTTGGGGGGTTTTGTTTTATCTACTTCTAAATGAATTTGAGTGACTAGTTTATGAATTTTATCTTTTAGAATGAGATGAGATGGTTGATTTGGTTGAATGACAGAAATAAAACATAAGAGTTTAACAATGATATGAATGTTCCTCTCTCATAATGACTTAGGCTTTCCTCACTTCAAATAATATGGGAGTTAGCTAGCAATTAGAGCACTAAGAGCTATCTCTTAGTCTAGGCCTAAATGAATTAACAAATACCAAGCCACCTTGACTATGAATTAATCACAGTTAGGTTGATTAATCACAACCAGTAAAATTGGAATCAAGAATTGCATTTCACA
Source organism: Neltuma alba (assembly GCF_004799145.2). Taxonomy (NCBI): domain Eukaryota; kingdom Viridiplantae; phylum Streptophyta; class Magnoliopsida; order Fabales; family Fabaceae; genus Neltuma; species Neltuma alba. The sequence continues at coordinate 100,352 of NW_021636223.1, forward strand.
CATACAAGAAATTTGACAATTAAGCCACCTTAGATTGCCATTAGATAGACTCAACAATTCCAAAGCAAGAGCTATACCAAGTCAATTACAAGGAATTGAGGATGTGACGCTCAAGTGCCAAACATAAGTCTTAAAATTCCAAAAATACAAAATTAAATCTTTAACACAAATATGATCCAATACAATCCATCTACACATCAAATAGCATTCTTAAGACTTAAGAATTACTAATCAATGAAGAAGAAGAGATTTAATTGGTTGAAAACTCCCCTAGATTGCTCCAAGCTCTAGCCATTGCCACTGTGAGAGAAGAATGAGAAATCTAGCTACTTATGGATGAAATCTTCACTTCACCAAGCTCTAATGGACATCCTGCCATGGCATATTCAAGAGAAGATGCAAGAATAGTGATGGAAATGTGAAGAATCGCAGAAAACATAGGGAGAGAATTAGAGGAAGAGAGATATGTGAAAACTGGAGAGGAAGAAGTTATTTAATGATGTCCATCTTTCTTCTACTTATCCCCCTTTAATCTGAAGGTATTTGGGTAGAAAAATCAAGAAGAAATGCCAGCTAGACTGAGCAAGTGGATGCAGCAACAGATCTTCTCTTCTTTCTCTAAAACATGCGGGATCTGCTATTTTGAATCCATATTTCAATCCTTTCGCTGTGGCGAACCCAAACAACACTATTTGGATTAATGAATCTATGTCTCTCATTAGACATGTTCTTCGCGGCGAAATGAAAGTGTGCCATGGTGACCCTTGGCTGAATGGTTCTTTCTTGATTTCTTTAACCTTTAATCACCTACAATAGCCAAATTGAGATTATAGTCATCTAATCCAAAGTTCATAAGATACATAAGAGCCAATGAATGAATAAAACTCAAGAATTATCATATAAAAACATATAATTGACTCTTATACCCTTGCTGCACAAAAACGTCTAACTTAGTCCAATTACACAATTAAGATCCATAAATGCATAGGTTTGTGCTAGAAAATATAGGTAAAATATGAAACTTGTCAACTTCCCCACATTTAGCCTTTTGCACTCTTGGGCAAAAGAGAGAGCAAAAAATAAATTAAAAATTAACCCCAATGCAATGGAAAGATTAAACAAGACTAAAACTCAATCACAATTCATGGAATATTTTAATGCAAAGAAATTATGGCATATAGAATGATCAAAGGAGTAGAACATAAAGGACTCATAATGGTTGAAGTATTTCACTATAGCATAGATCATTTCACTCTCATTCTCCTAATCTAGCTCTTACCATAGGCTTTTAAAGATTCTACTATCTCCACCACTAATATACTATGGATCCACGATCAATGGGACTCCATAAGGTTGTAATGATGGAAAAATGGCCAAATGTACTGGACAGTGCAATAGGCAAAGATTGTCACATCCCGAGAAATTTTACTTGGACATAGGGAATCAAAAATTGGGATGAGGGCCAATATAAAAACTAGATGGGGAGATGAACTAACTTTTGATGTAAAACCCCGATAAGGTTCAGACTGGCATTTTCATAATTATTAGTCTACGAAGCACAAAATAGAAAAATTTGAGAAAAATTCTAGAAAATTCCTAAAAAATGGAAAAATTATAAATTAGAAGTCTTGCAAGCTTGGTTGAGGCCTGAAAGATGAAATTACGGTGAAAATGAATTATTATGGAATTTCCCGTAAACGGAGGTTTTTTTCAAAAATATTGAAAAATCAGAAGAAAATAATTATTTGAATTAGTTAGAGGCCTCAATAAATTTGGAAAAAAGATGGATAATTCATCTAAATATTTATTTGAATTTATAAAATTGGTTTAAGGCTTTGAAAGTTCAGGAATTAATTTTAGGGAATTTATTTTCCCGCAATGACAATGATAGAGGCCTAATTGGAGAAAATTCAAAATAAATACCTAGAGGTGGTAAAAAATTCTAAAAATTTCCAGATAATGTTCTCATATTAAAAGGTGAATTATCATGAAGAGAAATGAATTTTTAGATGTCTAAAAAAATTATGAAATGTTACTAATAGTAACCAATAAAGTTTCAAATTGGTTTGAGATAGTGATTTGATTTATGGGCTAGCTTTTTAGATCAGCCCAAACCATTTATGGGGCCCACATTGAGCCCAATAAGGGTCCAATTTTGTGCAGCTTCCAGGTCCCTCTATTTTTATTAAATAAAATATGAAATTCTTGGATAAATGCTTGGAAAAATCTAGAAATTGGCCACTTGTTCAAATTTGACTACTTCTAGCATTTGATGACTGCCACATAACCCCCTGAGGTGGAAAATTTTGTCCAAATAGAGAGAGGGAAGGCAGATCAGATTTTTCTATATGTATCCCTTTAGAAAATACAAATAAATTTTGGAAAATTGGAAAAATAAGGGGAGACTCTGCCCCTGTAGTTCCAGCTCTATTTGTTCAAACATTTCAAGTATTTTAGGTAAGGAATCATCCAACTTACACTAAGGAAACACCAAGGTATGTTTAAGCCTTCCTATCCCTAAGCTTTAAGATAGTTTTGGTTGAGTTTTGAGTTGAAAAACTAAGTGTAAATGTTGTCAAATTTTTTATCTTTCCATGAAAGTTTTAGGAAAGGATAGAAACCTTAAATACCAAGTGGAATAAGCAAGATTAAGTAGTGTATGGATTGGTTTTTGGAACAAAATCCACCTAGGGTTTAAGAGCAAGATTTCGACCTAGCACTGTTCATGCAGAAGCAAATTGTTTTGGCTTGATTTGATGATCCCAATGGGTTTAAAACATGTTTTTGTCTAGGGATATGTTGTTGGAAAGTGTTTAAAATCATTGGAATCAAAAATAGAATTTTTGGAAGATCACACCCCCTATTCGGCCAAGGTGAATTCATGGGGAAGGAGGTTGATTTTGAAAAATCTGATTCCATATTTGAATTCCTCATGAAAAATTGTGTAGGAATGAGTCATGAGGCTATTGATTCTAAAGGAGGAATCATTTTCGTAAAAATCAAAGAAAGGGGAGAAAATGTTAAGTTAAAGTTTAAGGATTATGTTTAAGTTGTTTGGTTATTAATATAGCCTATATTTATGCTTGATTTAGTAGGCTTTGTGAGGAGGATCAAGGAAGATCATTGTTCCTTGAGGTAACTGAATTGGACAAGTGATAAAAGGTAGCTTTGAATTATAATTTGATTGTTTATCTTGCTTGTGTAATGTGACATATTGTTTGCTTAGATCAAGAGACTTGTGTTGTGACATTGGTTAGTTAAATGATATTTATCTATGCTTTGTCCAAATGCATTGATTGGTGTTAATATGAAAGTATTGATGTTCCTTTCCTAGCATGAGAATAAGTATGATTTTATGTGACTTGATGATGTCTTGAAGTTCTATAATGTGTCACATGATAACTTGCTTGGTTTGCATGATAATTGTAATTCAAATGCTACTGAGATTTCTATGAAATCTCATCCCTCCTATATCGAATTATGTCTCAATAGGGAGTGGCTCATCCATGGATCAAGGCAAGGAGTTGGTAGTGGGATAAAGAAGCTTGATGATTATTATGTTATTTTGAAATGTCATGTGATGTATTACTAAACTTTATGCTGAGTTGTAATGGATTATGAATGGTGATATGTTGTAAATTATATTGGTATGACATGCACAAGCGTTGAAGTATTGAGTGGTAGAATGCCTAAAGGGTATGGAAAAGGAAAAAAGAATATAAAATTCAAGAAAGAAGTGACTAGGGATAAAATTGCCTAAATTAAGGGTAAAATGGTGACACAAAATAATAAGCAAATGATGGAATCTGGACTTGAGATTTTACAGGCGAATATATCTCATTTTTAGCTTTAAATCAAGTGATAAACTATCAAATTTGAAGTTTTGTGCTAAGAGTTATGCTCTTCCAAAGTTGGGCTAAAATCCTGGAAATTTAAAAATTGACCATATGAATAGTGCAACTTGTCGAATTTTTTGGCACTATTCTGAAGGGAATTGAGTCCAATGGATATTTTTGTCCTATATAACTCTTATCAAGCTTCGTGCAAAATTGGAACCACCTTGTTTTGATTTTTCCAGAATTAGTTATGAATTTTCAAATTTGATCCAAATTCAGATGAACAGTATACAAACATAATGAAATATGAAATTTTGAAACTGAAATTTTTCACTCGAAAACGGTGGGAAATGCATTATAATGGTTCCAATTTACATATAATGGGGTAATAAAGGAGGTGTTACAAAGATTATGCATGTGAAATGAAGAGATGATAGCTCATAACAATCACTAATGAAATAAATCATGCATCTAAGTAAATGGAAATCTATGTTCCTCTTGACCCATGTGACCATATGGCTACAACTTTATTTTTTTTATTATTCTTTTCTCATATGCCTATTTTTTTGCAACTTTTGGCTCTCTTCTCTTTTTCCTTATGGGTACAAGAACCAAAGTTCATCAACAATGATACATGACATCTATGAATGATCAATATACATGCTCAATTCCCAAGTAAACTTGAAATTCTAATGATGTATCCTTTAAAGCTTTGACAATCCAAAATGAAATCTACATGCATAACAATTGCTTAGAATGATAGAATTAATGAAAATGAATGGTTCAAAGGGGTTAGTAAAGGTTAAAATGACATGGCTTGTGTTTAGGTTTGAACGGGTTTAGAAAAGAATGCCCCTATCATTTCTACAAATCCAAAGTATTTATATGATTTTGAAAAATAATTTAGACAAGTTCTAGAGGATAACTAGAATTAGGTGGGAACACACAATATGAGAAAAGAATTTAAGGCTCAAAATCCTTCTAACAGGGTTATTCCAATTTGTACTATCCCTATGATCAAATCACGTACTCAAGCTAACAAGATTGCATCTCAAACATTCTACTTACAGCATTAAGCAAAGATTCATGATTAGCTAAATTAAATGCAATCGAGCTTAGACATGCTCAACGATCTAAAAACATTATGCAATAGGGGTTCATTTGAGGTGCCAAAAGTCACAAAAGTTAAGTTAAAGCACATAGAAAATGGTTAAAGAAAAGTTTTAGCTATGGCCCAAAAACATATACCAAGGCGTTGGCTATAGCTAAGAGGATTCCAGAAAAGAATTTGGCTGAGGCTAACAAAATCATTTAGTTAGGGCCAATAGAATCAGCAAAGAAGGGAAAAAATTTTGCACAAATTTCAAGTAAAAATATCATCCCGAAATTAGTCCAAACAACAGTAAACATATTAATATGGCAATGAAATCAAATCACACTCCCAGATTCAAATTAACTCTCCCCCACACTTAGAATTTACATTATCCTCAATGTAAGCATACACACAATCTTCATCTAACTTTCATATGAAGTGGTACATTGTGAAGTCTAATTTGAAATTAGAGCATAATCTCATCACTTTCACAAAAGGGAAGAGAGGGAAAGTTGGATGGAGATGATAGGAAATAAGGTAGTGGACAAGTAGACACTAAATATGGAAATGACAAAGCATGGAACTTAGAGTATATATTCACAACAAAAAGAAAACAAAAGCTACTTGTTACTAATGGTTAGGTCCCCTCCCCCATACTTAATCTTTAAACCACTTAAGAAACATAAAATCTAAAATAGATTAAGGGAAGGAAAGAGACAACCTTATGTCATGGTGGCTTGTAGCTTACAAAGAAAATTTATAGAAGATCTAGCTTTGTTCTTATAGGTGGCAGGTCAGGATCAGTGGATAAAGGTCCTCAAATATGAGGCACAAGGTGAGTATGAACAAAGCCTTGCCACATGAATTCTTGTAAAATAGACATCATACCCAGAGAAGTGTATATTCTAACAATTATAAAGTGAGAGGGCCAACAATAATGTAAAGAAAATTTAGCACTTGAGTCATCTAAGTAAATATCACAACCAATAAAATCAATATGACTTTAATCAGTAACACAGTCATGCCACAAGAAAAATGGCTTAAGATATAATCATTATCAATCATGGCTTTATCTGGTGGCAAATCACAAGAAAGGATCTCATGAGTGAATCTATAGATATGCTTATGATTCCATCTCAAATTATGTTCATGCCTACCATCGAGTCATCAAGAAGATTAGAGAACTTATATTCAAAACAACACGATATAAGAGAATCCATGTTAACCTCCCCTATATCGGGTTGAAGATCACATGATAGTATAGGATGGAAAGACTCTTGAACATTGTTAACAATATGCAAAACATAGATAGAATCCTCAAAACTAGCTTTATCATGCCTAAGAAAATAAGGGTCTTTCATATGCATAGGACTTGTATAAGTAGTAACGATATTCATAACATGTTCACTAGTACCCACAACCTTGCTATCAATATTTAAGTTCAAGGAAGACTCAATACATATGACAGCAGTAATATAATCATCATCATTCATATATGCAACATTAGAATCAATGCCAAAATTAGAGGTCAATGAGTGCAAGCAATTATCAATCTCTAAGCATGTAACACATTTATGATCCTCATTACAATCATAGCAAATAACATGCGTAGTAGTATCTAAAAAGTCTAGATTATTAGCATCACTAGAGGGAACTGAACACCCACTTTCAATTTTGGCTCTTCTACTCTTGGTTGCATTTTCTCATCATTGGATTCACATAGAAAACCCTTAGTTTTAGCTTTTGCCTTGCCATGAATTTTAGCCTCTTAAACCTCCATGGGAGTAGCATAAACTCCATGATCAAAAGCATCTTGATGACCTAACAAAACATCACAAAGACCTTCCAAAGGCTTATTAAGGCCATAAGGACCAAAAACAATATCATTATTATTAAAAGACTCTTGTAGATGTAAAATGGAAAGCTTGCTAGTCAATTATGAGTAATTGAAGCTTAACCCATTAGTTTTACATGCACAAGAGGGGTAGAGTGAAAAAGAATTAAGTAAGGATTTATCACTAGCATAATGAAACAATTCAGCATCCATAACAATATCATTCACCTCTTTACTTGTGCAAGTAATATGCTCACTAGCATTTTTCACATCAAAGCTCAAATCAAGTGTACTATTCTCTACATGCTCTTGCTTGTCATGGAAGTTAGCCCACAAATCAATAGAAATAGATTTATTAGAAGCAAGAGAGGTAGCATATTCATGTTCAAACATAGAATGAGATTCTATAACTATTTCTTCATCTATCTCCTTTTCACTTAAATCTTTACCTATGTCATTAGGTGGCTCAGGTTCCATGAGGATAGGGAAGATATTACCTAAAAAAGAAGATTAATTACTCTGTGTGTCTATTTGCTCCAAAGATGGTGAAACATGTGAATCTTGAATCCATAGCTTGCCTCCTTCAACCATTGTTTCTTCCCACTCTATGTGATTTATAACTTTGTCCATAAGCCTAACAAGATCACGCATATCTTCTTTTATGTCATCATAATTTGCACCCCTAAGTAACTTCTCTTTTTATACTCTCAAGTTGTGAAATGCTTGCTTTAGAGCAAGTAGGGGATCATCACAATTTGAAATTAAGAGAAGTGTAGCAACTTTATAGAATTGAAGTCCACAAGAAGGCTCATATGAAATCTGGATTTCACCTTTATTGTCCTTAAAATCATTATTTGCATATCCTTGAGGTGGTGCACATGGTTGGAGAATAGGTTTAGAGGTTTCGTCATTTGGTATGAAGGAAGGCTCATAGTGAGGCTCAAATGGATGATGATTGCTCCAACTAGTGTTGTGATCCTTTCCTAACTATTCCATCCTACTTGTAACTCTTTCCAATTGATTATCTATAATATCGCTCAAAAACTCACAGTAAGATATGACACAAGATACATTAATGCTCACCTTTCTTGAAAGATCATTGGTTTGTTTAGCCAACTTTTGAGTCATTCTTGATATATCATAAAAAGATGGCTCTAGGCTTGGATAACTCGCATAGAATGAAGTCTCAAAGTGTGAATGGCATTTGGATAGGTTTAGGGAATATAGGTGGGTAGACCTCATTGCACCTTTTAGAAGATTAATGATAGCCAGTACGCCTTGTCCTACTTGCAACCCTTGAGATGATGATGAAGAAATGTGGTAATCTCTTTCATTTTTCTAATGAGGTTGTTTCATAAAGTGTAAATGATGCAAGGAAGAAGATTATGGTCTCCAATGCCTTCTCTTCTTGATAGGCTTGATGCCTTATGTCATGATTTGAAAATTGATTAGAAGGCATACAAGAATAAGAACTGAATCTCTCATTATGCAAATGCCAATCTATTAAATATGCTTCAAAATAACCAACAAGCAATCACATAAAATAAATAAAGGAATTTTAAGATATTTCAATTAAAATTCTTTTAAAAATAGATAAGTATATAGGTGTGTATAAAGTATATACTTATGGATCAAAGAATATATATGAAGTGTTTATGGATAGAATAATGTCAAAAAATTATGAAAAAGGAATGAGAAATAAATAAGGGAAAATTGGAAAAATTAAGAGTTGGCTGCGGCGGAGTAGTATGTTTGCCGCGACGAAGCTGTCCCAAGAGGAGCTAACAACCTTTTGAATATACTTGGCTGTGACGAGGCAGAATGATTGTTATAGCTTACTATTGGATCAACTTAGAGTTCAATTAGAACCATTTTAGACCACATTGTATGGTCTCGGGCTCAAAAATTCCATAAAAACACTTATTTTCAGATTTTTACTGTTCATTTGGTATGTTCCAGATTTTTGGTCCAATTTCAAAAAATCATAACTTAATCTAAAAAAATCAAAATGGGGTGGTTCAAAATTCTGTGGAAAGCTCTTTGAATTATGTTTCAAGGAAAAATAATCTTGTGAATCAATTCCATTTGAGAAAGTATCAGGTTTTTGTGGAAGTCACCACTATCATTTCGGTAAAAATCTTTTTTTCAAATTTTGAACCTTAACTTTGAAAACTCATTAAAAATCTCACAATTGTCCATTTTTAACATGCTACCTATCAAATTGAAGCTCAGGATGTGATCTTTAAGCATGCCAGATTTTGTGGTAAAATTGTAAACAAAATACTGCTCCAATTTGATGGCCTCCTTAGGGTTACAGTATCACAACAATCATACTTATACATACCAAAATATAATTGCTTTCATGATTCACCACCACATTTACCCTTGAAATTGTAGCTTCCCTTTGGATGATTCAGGGCCTAAAATGTTGGATTATTTTGGGAAGGTAAGATTTCAATGAAATCCCAGTAGCAAGAATAATCAACCATAATATTAACATACATCATCATTAAAGCATTACAAACCTTAGCTACCACAAGAGAACTAATCTTCTTATAAATAGGCAACTTCAACATGCAAGGCCACGACAACAAATGTAAGGAGCAACCGCATCACAATCATCATAGTTCAACCATATCATTACAAGCAATCATGTCATAATAAACAATGCAAAGTTAACATTAGTGGCTAATTAAATCCCACTACCTTGATCCAAAAGCTCTTTGATTCCCTAATCTTCTTCCTCTCCTCCACAAGTATCAAACCCTAACATCACAGTCCATAAAAGGGGTAGCAAGATTACCAACCAAACCATATAAAAATCAATAACAAAACTCAAGTAACTCCCTAGCCCTTAGAGCTTTAATCTTTGTTCTTTATTTTTGAGCTTTGTTTCCTTAAACCCTAAAAATACTTTCTTAGTCCATTCCTACATGATTTTTCATGTAGAAACCAAATATGTACTTGGATTTAAAGAAAGAAATATCCTTCCTCAAGAACCAAGCTAACCGAACACTTAGGGTTTATTTTTCAAAAATCACAACTTTGATTTTAATGCTTCCAACACTTGTTCTTTAGGTTTATCCTACACCATTTTTCATTTTGAACAGAATGGAAGTATCAAAACTTTGAAAATGTCATCCTAGGTTAGAGTTCTTGACTTGGCCGGAACAAACCCCTAGAGAACCAACCATGAAAAACTTCCAAACAACAACTTAAACCACTTGAAACAACCATGATTTAAGGTGTTCTAGCTATGTTTAACTTCAAAACATCCCTCCCCTAATATTAACCAATTCGGTCAGCACCATCAAGAGGCAAGAATGAAATATTTCAACCATTAAACTTCAAGAAAACAACGAAGAACTACTATGAAACAACTTACTAACCTTGAATCTTCACTTAGTGGATCAAAGTAGCTTGTGTTTCCTCTTTGATTCAACTTCAAAACTCCTCTTGCTCTCCTTTGTCTTCCTTTGGCCAACAATTTAGTCTTGAAAAGGGGAAGGATAAGCTTTCATTAATGCCAAAAATATCCCAACCACCACAATTAATGAGATGCCATGTGTCACTTGCATATTTAATCATGTAACCTCTCTCTTAATTAACTTAATGTCAAATGAAATTAATTTCAAAAGTCAAGATCCTCTCCAATCAAGGCTTGACACTTGGAAACTTTAAATCGTCTCCATTGGTGACTTGACAAGTGGCAAATTATGGGCTAAGCAAAGTGCAAGACTCAACTTCTTGCTTTGTCGGTGCACTTTTGTTCCAGGTTTAATTTCTTTTCTATAATTACAGTACTCTGGTCTTTGTAATTATTTTTTGTTAGATTCATGATCTATTCTCCTTATTCTTCTCTTCTCAAAATGCCCTCTTTAGCTCAAACTCGCATTCTCGTTAATTATATATAAAGGAAAACTATTTTCCTTCTCATTATTGATTTTTCCACTTGTCCAAATAATTAGGAAAAATCTTAGGTATCCGAGGATCTCCTTTTAATCCCATAATCTCTTATAATTCCTTGGGACATTAGGAATTTTTTGGGATTTCATTCCCTTTCCAAATATTTATTTGGAATTTTCGAAATAAAAGGCCTTAATATAGCCTAAATCAACCTTGAATTCCTTTATAATTTCTTTAAGGGTAATTTGGTCATAAAACCAATTATATAACCTCATATAATTCTCAAAGAATATTATCCTTATTTTTTCATAATTTTCTGAGGGTTGAAAATATTTTTTCATAATTGTTTTTGACTAATTTTTCTTAATTAGTCAAACTTTCATAATTGACTTGGAAAATATACTAATTATTTTCCACCATAATCTTCTATTTCTCCTTATCCCTTTTAGTCCTTAATTGTTTAGGAATATCCTTATTCTTAGTTAGCATATTACTGGATGTGACAATGATTGCTATGGTGAATGTGTCCTAAGAGGAATTACAGCAAAATCTTGCAAGTTTGCTGTGGCGAAACAGTCCAGAGAGCATGAAAAATAGGGCCTGATACAAATGCAGTAGGTATATACAGGATATGCAGATGCAGCAAATAGGAAAATGAGGATCTTTATTTGTTTGTCTCAAAATTTTGATGCTATGAAAAGAGAAAAATCTATATTATGAACCAATATGCAGTAAAATACCTAAATGCAACCAAAAAGGCTCTTAACCCATTGTCAACAATAAGCTGACACAAGTTAACCTAAGGAACCAATTTCTTGGCTCCCCAGTAATAGTGCTAGTTTGAACTCTTCCTTTTAGTCGCCTTGGGTTCAAAACAAATAACTGGAAGAAATATGCAATAAAGTGGCATAATCCAGGTCATATCACCTTAGGGAGCTGAAATGAAATGATTACCTAGGTGAACTATATGCAAAGTTAACAAGTTTGGGGGATTTTGTTTTATCTACTTCTAAATGAATTTGAATGACTTGTTTATGAATTTTATCTTTTAGAATGAGATGAGATAGTTGATTTGGTTGAATGACAGAAATGAAACACAAGAGTTTAACAATGATATGAATGTTCCTCTCTCATAATGACTTAGGCTTTTCTCACTTCAAATGATTTGGGAGTTAGCTGGCAATTAGAGCACTAAGAGCAACCTCCTAGTCTAAGCCTAAATGAATTAACGCATGCCAACCCACCTTGATTATGAATAAATCACAATTATGTTGATTAAGCACAACTAGCAAAGTTGGAATCAAGAATTGTATTTCACAAATGCAAGAAATCTGACAATTAAGCCACCTTATATTGTCATTAGATAGCCTAAACAATTCCTAAGCAAAAGTTATACCAAGCCAATCACAAAGAATTGAAGATGTGAAGTTCAAGTGTCAAACACAAGTCTTAAAATTTCAAAAATACACAATTAAATCTTTAACACAAATATGATCCAATACAATCCATCTACACATCAAATAGCATTCTCAAGACCTAAGAATTACTAATCAATGAATAAGAAGAGATTTAGTCAGTTGAAAACTCACCTAGGTTGCTTCAAGGTCTAGCCATTGTCAATGTGAGAGAAGAATAAGAAATCTAGCTACTCATGGATGAAATCTTCACTTCGGCAAGCTCTAATGGACGTCCTTCCATGGCATATTCAAGAGAAGATGCAAGAATAGTGATGGAAATGTGAAGAATCACAGAAAACATAGAGAGAGAAGGAGAGAAAGAGAGATATGCGAAAACTGGGGAGGAAGAAGTTATTTGATGATGTCCATCTTTCTTCTACTTATCCCCCATCAATTTGAAGGTATTGGGTGGAAAAACCAAGAAGAAATACTAGCTAGACTGAGCAAGTGGATGCAGTAACGGATCTTCTCTTCTTCTACTGAAACGCATGTGATATCCTATTTTGAATCCACATTTCGGTCCTTTCACTATGGTAAAGCAAACTGATTATTGCAGTGAACCCAAAATGACACCATTTGGATTAGTGAATCTACGTCCCTCATTATATATATTCATCGTGGTGAAATGAAAAGTGTGCCTCAATGACCCTTGGTCGAACGGTTCTTCCTTAATTTCTTCAACGTTTAATCACCTACAATAGCCAAATTCAGCTCATGGTCATCTAATCCAAAGTTCATAAGATACATAAGAGCCAATAAATGAATAAAACTCAAAAATTATCATATAAAAAGATATAATTAACTATTATACCCTTGATGTATAGAAACCTCTAACTTAGCCCAATTACACAATTAAGATCCATAAATGCATAGGTTTGGACTAGAAAATATAGGTGAAATATGATACTTGTCACATTGGTGTTAATCTTCTATATACTCTGAGCTGTGAACAATCTCTGCCTTATAAAATTGATTTGCTTAGAGGTTTGATCCACTAGATTGGGACCATAAATCTTTTTCTCTCCCAATTCTGTCTAGCATAATAGAGATCTATAATTTCTCCTGTATAATGCCTCATACGGAGCTATATGAATACTGGAATGGTATAATGTCCTTACTTTTACCCCTTAGAGTACGTGTTCGGAAGTGAATTGGATATGTGGAGGCTTTACTTAGGCCTAAAAATTAAAATTTTCCTTTAATTCCTCGGTTACTATTCACTGTGTATGTTTTCATATTATAGGTCCAACTTTGAAAAATCATAACTAATTCTATAAAAATTGTATGGAGATACTCCAAATTTTTATTTGAAGCTCTTTCAATTCCCTTTAAGGAAAATTTTTATTTGAAGCTCTTTCAATTCTCTTTAAGAAAAAGAAAATCAAATTGGACTTATCTCTGGCTAATTTGTACAGTTTAATCCGTAAAGATTATTGTTTATTTGGTAAAATCTGAAACTTCTAGATTTCTTGCCTCAAATTTGAAAATTCATATCTCCTTGTGTACATATCCAATTGAGGTGATCTACCTCTCACTTTAAACCTTGGGTTGTGTACTATATGCCTGCCAAAATTCGTGGGTTAACTCATTCATTTAGTAGGTCAAACTGGAGTTCGAAACTAACTACTCTAGGACCTAAGTTTTTCTCTCACCTTTTCTTACTTTAATTCTTTTTATTGCTTTGGCAAGCATAAATTGGGCTTACTCTTTCCCATTCATTCTTATACATTTCCATTCATGCCATAGATGTTCTAACTAATCACATTGCATTGTTGGCATCCATAAACATAATTTACACAATAGGAGAATTATACATTAATCCTTAACCATTCATTAACATTAATAATTCTCCACTTCCTTCTCATGCTGTCACATCCAGTAATAGGGTAATTAGGAATAAGGAATATTCCTAAATAATTAAGGATAAAAAATAATTATGAAAAAATATTTCCAAGCCTTAGAAAATTAAGAACAAATAAGGATAATATCCTTGGGAATTATATGAGAGTATATAATTGGTTTGTGACCAAATTACCCTTAGAGAAATTACAAAGGAATTTAAGGGTAATTTAGGCTAATGTAAGGGATTTTATTTGGAAAATTCCAAATAAATATTTTAAGGAGAATAAAATTTCAAGCAAATTTTATGATACCCCAAGGAATTATAAGAGATTATGGAATTAAAAGGAGACCCTCAAATATCCAAGATTTTTCTAATTCCTTTGAAAAGTAGAAAAATCTCTAAAGAGAAGGAAATTAGCTCTCCTTTTTATTTAATTATTGGGAATTTAATTTTGAGACAAAGAGGGAATTTTGGAAAGATAAAAATGAGGAGAATAAATTATGGATTTGACAAAAAATAATTACAGAGGCCAGGATACTGTAATTATAGAAAAGAAATTAAACTCGGAGTCAAAGTGCACTAATAAAGTGAAGACTAGAGTCTTGCACTTGAAATGGCTCACATTTTGCCATGTGTCAAGCCCCTAATGGAAACGATTTGAGTTTGCCAAGTGTCACACCTCAAATGGAGAGGATTTTTGACTTTGGGTAATTAATTAATTTGGATTTAATTAATTAAGAAAGAGAAAGCAAGAGTAAAGGGGATAATGACACTTGTATCTTCATTTAAGGAGATGGTTGGGATATTTTGTGCACATTAAATGAGCTCTTCCTCTCCATTTTTGCTAATCAAGTTTCAGCCAAAGAGAGGGCAAGAGGAAAAAGAGAGAGTTTCAAGAGGAATTAAGAAAAAAGGGCACCAACTTTGATAATCCAACCAAGATCTAAGATTAGTTTTTTGTTTCAAGTTTTTCTTACCTTATTTGCTTGAGTTGTATGGTTAAAATTTCTGGTTCTTCCCTTTTTCTTGTGTTGGCTAAAATGATGATTGTGGAGGGGAGGGAGTTTGGTTGTTAAAACTTGGTAGAACACTTTAAAGCATGGTTTTTCCTAGTGGTTTCAAATGATTGTAGGTTGTTTTTAAAGTGATTTTTTTGTTGTGTTTCATGAGGACCATTTCGTCCAAGACTATAGCTGAACCCTAAGATGAGTTTTTCAATGTTTTGATACTTCCATTGTGTTCAAAAGGGAAAATGGTATAGGATAAACCTAAAGAATAAAGGTTGGAAGCATTAAAGCCAAAGTTGTAATTTTTGGATATTGAACCCTATTGGTTCGATCAGTTCAAAACTGCTAGAAGGAAGATTTTTTTCTTAATCTAAGTAAATATTTGAAATTTGCATGAAAAATCATGTAGGAATGAGTTAACAAGGAATTTTTAGGGTTAAGGAAACAAACTTTAAAAATTTAAAGAACAAAGGTGGAAGCTTTAAGGGACAAGGGTTGTCCTTGAGTTGTGTTTTTGTTTTTGGTTGGTTTGGTTGATAATAGTTGCTGTCCCTTTTTTTGGATTGCCATGTTAGGGTTTGGCATTTGTGGAAGTAAGGAGGAAGAATAAGAAAATCAAGAGCATTTGGAGAAAGGTAGCAATGTTGAACCTAACTACTAACATTAACTTTGCATTGTTGATTATTGCATGATTAATTACTATTATATGGATGAACTTTCTTGATTGTGATGTGGCTGTTCTTTGCACTTTCTTGCTTTGGCCTTTACATGATTAAGTTTGCCAAATGATAAGCATGCTAGTTCACTAATAGTGGCTAATGTGGTTATACATAATAATGATGCTTATTGATGATATAGTTGGTTAATTTTGCTATTGGGATTTCTTGAAATCTCATCCCTCAAATGCAATCTAACATTTTAGGGCCTAAAACCTCCAAGGGCAAGCTGCAAATTAAAGGTTAATTATGGTGTCAACTATAAAAATTCATGGACTTTTGGTTATGTAAATATTTTGCTGGGACAATGTTGTAAACCCAACTACACCGCCTACTTTGAGCATCGTTTTGACTAAGTTCCTGAACGCTTTTAATTGCAAAATTTGTCATGATTGTAGATCACGTTCTGAACTTAATTTTGATAGCTAATACACTAAAAATGGCCAACTACACATTTTTAATGATTTTTTAAAGTTAAGGTCCAGAATCTGAAAAAAGGATTTTTATGAAAAGGACAAAGGTGACTTTCACAAAAACCTGACACTTTTTCAAATGGAATTTGTTCACAAGATTATTTTTCTATGAAGGAGAATTCAAAAATCTTTCTATAGAATTTTTAACCACTCCATTTTGAGTTTTCTAGATTAAGTTATAATTCTTTAAAGTTGGATCAAAAAACTGGATTTTTACCACATGAATAGTAAAAATCTGAAAATTAGTGTTTTTTTTGTGAAAAATTGAGCCCAAGGCCATCCAATATGGTCTAAAATGGTTTTGATTAAACCCTAAGTGGATCTAATAGTAAGGTGTAACACATGCCATTATTGCCCATCATTGATTGACCTAAATGGTTGGCTAAAGAGGGGTGAGATTCAAGAAAATCTTAGTAGCAAACAATACCACATTAATCATGCAAGATAGATGCTTATGCATTAAATGCAACGTGCTTATTCTCTTATTAATTAGTAACATATTAGCATGCTTAATGCTACCTTCTTGATGTATGGCCATGGTAACATAATCTACTCATCATAAATAACAATTATAGCAGCCAAAACATGTCACAACAACATTCAAACATTGTGTACATATCAATACACAAGCATATAATATCAAGCAATAATAATAGATAAGTTTACTACCTTATACTTCAAGCTTTCCTCTTACTTTTCCTTTGACTCCCTTGACTTCCCAACCATGAGAGCCTTCAGTCAACATCATCAAACATCCTCTTTGATGTTCCAAGGTCCTAAACATAGCCACAAGGTTCACATAACTCATTAGGATCAAGAAATCACACAAAGGTCAAGATTTGCTCTCTTGAACCTCAACCCTTTCTCTTGATTTTAGGGTTTTCTTTCTAGCCTTTCTAATATAAACCTCATCATTTCCCATCCTTAAGGTTCATTTCTTGTCAATTGGGACCACTTTAGATGACCTTAGATCCAAGAAGATCAAATTTGAAAATTTTGCTTCGTGAGTACTGTTCATACAAATTCTAGAATTTTTGCTCAATTTTGAAAATTCATAATTAATTCCAAAAAAATAGAAACTAAGTGATTCCAAGTCCTACTAAAAGCTCCTTGAGTTATCTTTAAAGAAAAAATAGTTTCAAGAAAAATTCAGTCTAGAACAATACCAGAATTGTACAAAATTTCCTACTGCTCCCATGGTCAAAACTGTTTCTAGATTTTAAGCACTAATTTTGAAAAATCACCATAAATCGTATACATATCCAAATGAAATTTTCTACCTATGGATTTAAAGTCCAAAGACTGTACTTTAATCATGCCAAATTTTAGAATAAGATACAAATAGTAACTTAATCAAAATAGGCATCAAGATAGGTGCTAGAATCACCACATACCTTGATCTTGAAGCTTGAATCTTGTTCCTTCTTCTTGGCCTTCACCCTCACATTTTTCTCAAATTTTTGGCATAATTTTTCCATTAAAAATGTTTGCCAAAATGCTCTTTCAAGGTGAGGTATTTATAGCCAAAACTTATGCCTTGAATGGACCATACGCCCTCCAAGTTCCTACTAATTACAATGCTTAGGTGTCAACATCTTATGCCTTCTTGAACTAATTTCCATTCTTAAAATAAATCTAAATGAAATTGAATTTCAAAGTCAAAATCCTCTCCATATATAGTTTAACAAGTGGCATCTTAATCCTTTCTATTCATAATCACTCCACATGGTGCATTAATGAGCCATCATTACTTTTGTCTTTCCTTTAGACATTTTCCTCTATTTACTTGGCTCTCAATTGTCAGAATTTCTTCCTAGCTTTTTATAGTTCTAGAGATTTATTTTGTCTACTCCAAAAATTCCTTTTACCTTTAGAGAAAACCTATGAATTTTCTCAAGCCATGACTCATCTTGTAGATCCCACTTAAAAATCATTATTTAAAATGCCCTTTTTATCTGCGTAATTGGCGTTATATTTTATTAAAACCATTCCACTGGCCTTCTAGGAGCAAGACTAAATTTATAAATTAGTACAAATTTTTAAGTATTTAAGCTTATTTGTGCGTACATTGTTTAGGTCTCTTACTATCTCAAAGAATTACATCAATCGGTGTACTTTTTACTAGTCATAATCTTATAAATTCCATTTAAGTTGCCTCAAGGGTATTTTTGTCATTTCTCTTCACAAAAGAGTTTTAGGATATTATTTCCCATTTTCTAGGATTTCTAGGAATTTTTTGTGTACTTTTCATTTTTTCCCTATTGGCCGTAATTTTCTAAAATTACGATTTAGTCCTTACTTGGACTTAACCTCATAAAACATCTCTTTGAGACTTCTAACTTAACATTTGGCCTGTATCTAACCTCTTTTCTCTTTCTAAGCCATTAAGACTCTCTTGGAATCTCAACAATACTTACATGTTTGCCCTTAGTAACTTTCTTACTTTGCAGTTAATTCCCTGAAACTGCTTTGACTTCCTTTCTCATTTTTGAGACTTCTGCTAAAAAAAGGTCTAGTAGCCTATCCAATTCAGGCTAACTCTGGTACATCTAGGCCTAGAAGTTGGGATGTTACAAATGGTAACTATTGTTGTAGGCAAATTTTGCCAATGGCAAACACTCATCCTAGTTTCCTTGAAATCCAAGACACATGCTATCAACATAGCCTCTAGTGTTGGATGGTTCACTCTGTCTGCCCATCCATCTATGGGTGATAGGCTATACTGAACCTCAATATTGTACACATGGCCTGTTGCATTGCTTTCCAAGATCTAGAAATAAATCGGCAATCTCTGTCTGATATAATCATTTCTGGTACCTCATGTAGTCTTACTATTTCTTTAATGTATAACCTTGCTAATTTTTCTAGCAAGTACTTCTTTTTTATAGCCAAAAAATGAGCTAATTTTATCAGTCAATCCACTATTACCTATACTGCATCATACCTTAACGATGTGCAAGGTTATCCCGTAATGAAATCCATCAAAATGCTACCCCATTTCCATTCCAGTATATCAAGAGGCTTCAACTGTCCTGATGGCCCTTGGTGCTCTGCCTTAATCTTCTGGCATGTGAGGCAGTTGGACACATTTTGTTATGTCTCTTTTCATGCCGAGCCACCAAAACAACTCTTTAACATCTAAGTATATTTTCTTCACACCTGGATGAATAGTGTATTTGCTCTTATGTGCCTCGTCTAAGATTCGTTCTCTTAGGCCATCAACAAGCGGAATGTATATTTTTCCTTTATACTTTAATACTCCTTACGCTAGTCTCATTCTTTAGTATTTTAACTTTGAGGATATCTACTAACTGATCTCTCCCTTGAGCTTCTTCTATTTGCTTTATTAACTGTGCTTTTGCCTTTAGCACTATGGCTTCTCCCACCATTAATTGCAATTGACAAATTGGACCCCAATCTCTAGCATGCTCTAGAAGTTCCTCTTTTTTAATTATTAGTGATGCTACGTGCACTACCTTTCAGCTCAATGTATCTATGACCATGTTAGCTTTTCTTGGATAATACTTTATTTGGTAGTCATAATCTTTGAGCAGTTCCATCCATCTCTTCTATCTCATTAATTCTTTTTGATCCTACAAATATTTGAGACTTTTATGATCGTAGCACAGCTCAATAGTTGCCCGATATAGGTAATGCCTCCAAATCTTCAAGGCATATACTATTGCTACCAGCTCAAGATCATGTGTAGGGTAATTCTCTTCATGTAATTTAATTTAATTTGTCATGAGGCATAGGCAACTACTTAACCTTGCTGCATCAACACACATCCTAATTCTTGCTTACTCACATCTATGTATACTATATAAGGTAGCGTAGGATTAGGGATGTCACACCTTACTATTTTATCAACTTAGGTTCCATTTAAAATTATTGTAGACCATATTGGATGGTCTTGGGCTTACTTTTTACCTTAAAAATGCTAAATTTTGGATTTTTACTGTTCATCAGGTAAAAAAATCCGGTTTTTTTGGCCCAACTTCAAAAATTCATAACTTATTCCACAAAAATCCAAATGGGGTGGTTCAAAATTTTATTTAAATCTCTTTAAGTTCTCTTTCAAGGAAAAATAATCTTGTGATCCAATTCCTTAGGAAAAAGCATCAGGTTTTTGTGAAATGTAACACAGTCCATTTGCCAAAAACCCTTTTTCCCAGATTCTGACCTTTAACTTTGCAAAATCTTTAAAAATCGTATACTTGGCCATTTTTAACGTGTTAGCTATCAAATTGAAGCTCAGAACGTTATCTATAATCATACCAAATTTCGTGATTAAAAGAGTTCGGTAGCTTAATCAAAAAGTTGCTTAAACGTTGTAGGGTCAGTGAGTTTACAGCACTGTTAGCTTAATATATACATAACCAAAAAGTCCACGAATTTTATGGAAAAACACCATAAATTTAACCTTCAATCTGCAGCTTTCCCTTGGATGATTTAGACCCTAAAATGTTAGATTGCATTTGGGGAGTGAAATTTCATGGAAATCCCAATAGCAAATTAACCAACCATAGCACAAACAAGCATCATCATTATGCATAACTACATTAACTACTATTGGTGAACTAGCATGCTTATCATCTGGCAAACTCAATCATGTAAAGGCCAAAGCAAGAAAGTGCAAAGAGTAGCCATATCACAATCAAGAAAGTTCAACCACATAATAGCAATTAATCATGCAATAATCAATAATGCCAAGTTAGTGTTAGTAGTTAGGTTTAACTTGCTACCTTGCTCCAAAAGCTTGAGCCTTCCTTCTTTCTCTTCTTTTCCTTCACAAATATCAAACCCTAGCAATGCAATCCATCAAAAAGGGCAGCAAGAATCATTAACCAACCAAGAAAAAGCAAGAACACAAATCATAAATGACTCTTGCTCCTTAAAGCTTCCATCTTTGTTCACTATTTTTGAACTTGTTTCCTTTTAACCCTAAAAATTGCTTCTTGACTTATTCCTACATGGTTTTTTCCATGTAGATTCCAAATGTGTGCTTAGATCCAAGAAAATAAAACTCCTCCTTTTAGTTACCCTTGACCGAACCAAAAGGGGTGCTTGAACCAAAAATTACAACTTTGGTTTTAATGCTTCTAACAATTGTTCTTTTTGGTTTGCCCTACACCATTTTTCATTTTGAGTACCATGGAAACACTGAAACATTGAAAAACTCTTCCTAAGATTCAGTTTTAAAAGTGGCTGAACCATAGCTCTTGGAGTTCAACCATGAAAAACTTTTCAAAACAACACTAGACCACTTGAAACCACCTTAATTCATAGTGTCCTAGCTATGTTTAACAACAAAACCTCCTTACATACACTAAATCCATTTTGGCCAGCAATAAGAAGGGACAAGAAGTGATTTTCCAACCATACAACTCAAGAAAACAAAGCAAGGAACATCTTAGAACAACTTACCAAGCTTGAATCTTAGTTGGAAGATCAAATATGCTTGCTTTTCCTCTTGTTCACACTTGAAGATCACTCTTTTTCTCTCCTTCTCCCTCTTGGATGAAATGAATCTGAATTAGGGGGAGGGATAGCTTTCTCTTCAAGCCAAAATATCCCAACTACCATCCTTTAATGCTATGACACATCCTTTAATGCTATGCCATGTGTCAAGTGCTTACTTAATCTTAATCCTCCCTCTTAATTAACTTAATGCCAAATGAAATTAATTTCACAAGTCAAGATCCTCTCTATTGGTGGCTTGACACTTGGCAACTTGTAGGCCAAGTAAAGTGCAAAACTCTACTTCTTACTTTATCAGTGCACCTTTGCTCCGGATTTAATTTTTTTTCTATAATTACAGTGCTCTAGCCTCTGTAATTATTTTTTGTCAGATCCCTAAATTATTCTTCTCATTTTTCTCTTCCCAAATTGCCCTCTTTGTCTCCAAATTTAATTTCCCAATAATTAAATAAAAAGAAAAAAATTAATTTCCTTCTCTTTAGGGATTTTTTCACTTTTCACAAGTATTGGGAAAATCTTGGATACTTGAGGGTCTTCATTTAATTCCATAATCTCTTATAATTCTTTGGGATCTCATAGGAATTTTCTTGGAATTTTTATTCTCCTTAAAAATATTTATTTGGAATTTTCCAAATAAAATCCCTTAATTAGCCTAAATCACCCTTAAATTCTTCTATAATTTCTCTAAGGGCAATTTGGTCATAAAACCAACTTTATAATTTCATATAACCCTCAAAGGATATTATCCTCATTTTTCTTAATTTTCCAAGGCTTGGAAATATTTCTCCGTAATTACTTTTGACTAATTTTCCTTAATTAGTCAAATTTCCATAATTGGCTTGGAAAATCATAATAATTATTTTCCATCAAAAATTCTTCTATCTCTCCTTGTCATTTTTTACCCTTAATTATTTAGGAATATTCCTTATTCCTAATTACCAAATTGTCAGATGTGACAAGGGATGACTAGCACAGGAGTAGAGGTTAGCCTTCTCTTTAACTCTTGAAAACTAGCCTAACACTTCTCGTCCCACACGAACGGTTGACTTTTTCTAGTAAGCTTGGTCAACACTAGGGCAATTTTAGAAAAGTCTCGGATGAATCTTCTGTAATATCCTACCAGCCCTAAGAAACTTCTAACTTCTGTAACTGTCTTAGGTTGTTCCCAACATAGCATTGCTTCCACTTGGATCCATGGCTACTCCTTCTTAAGAAATCATGTGACCCAAGAATCTTACCTCTATTAGCCAAAACTCACATTTACTAAGTTTGGCATATAGTCGCTTCTCTTTTAATGTGTTTAAAATAATCCACAGATGCTGCTCATGTTCTTTTAGTGACTTTGAGTACACTAGGATATCATCAATAAAGACTACGACAAATTGACCCAGATATGATTGAAAGATTCTATTCATGTAATGAATGAAAATCACAGGTGCATTCGTTAATCCAAATCACTCATAATGTCCATACTGGGTTCGAAAAGCAATTTTTGAAATATTCTCTGCTTTGATTCTTAGCTGGTGATAGCCTGATCTCAAATCAATTTTGAAAAACACTGTTGCACCAGCCAACTGATCAAGCAAATCATCAATTCAAGAAAGTAGATATTTGTTCTTAGTCGTCACCTTATTTAGTTATTGATAATCAATGCACAACCTCAAGCTGCTATCTTTCTTCTTTACAAATAACACGGGTGCGCCCCATGGTGATACATTGGGTTAAATAAAACCCTTCTCTAATAACTCTTCTATTTGCTTCTTTAGTTCTACCATCTCATTTGAAGCCATCTGATAAGGAGCTTTGGAAATTAGTTATGTCCCCGGTACTAAGTCAAATAGCAAACTTCACTTCTCTCTCTGGTAGCAATCCACTAATTTCTTTTAGAAAAACTTCACAAAAATCACATACCACTGGAACCTCCTCAGTCCCCTCTTTAACTTCTACTTGTACTAAGAGAAACACCATATACCCCTATCGACCCTGCCTTAAATACCTATCTCCCTGAGCCTCAGCCATAAAGTTCAACTGCACCTCTATTCAAAGGGTTGTCTCTTATGTAGGAAGGACTAGAGTTTTGTTCTTACCGTTGAGGAGTACATTATGCAAGGATAACCAATTTAAATCAATAATAACATCAATATCACAAAATGGCATATATATATATAAGGTCTAACGTAGTACAACAATGCGCATATCAACAATGGAATTTAAACAAACATTAGAAGTTAAAACCTTAGCACCAGTAGAGTGGAAACACAAAGATCATATGGCAAAGCATCGACAGTAAGGCCTAAATGCCCAACATATTCATATGAGATAAAGGAGTGGCTAGCGCTCGAATCAAACACAGCATGCACAAGGTAGTCATTGACACTAATCATACCTTATATCATCTCGGGTGACTTATAGGCCTCTTCCTTATTGAGGGTGAATACTCTGCCTTGAGAAATAAGCCTCGAACTATCAGCGCCTTATAGGCACTCCCTAGCAAAGTATCCCAGATTATTGTATCTGCAGCACACGCTCTGGCCTGTAATGCATGACCGATCTTTGTGATTCCTGCCACAGACCTTGCACTCCTTTCTTCTTTGGGAAATAACAGAGGCTCCTCGTCTGGCTCCTCTCCTTGGCCAACTACCAGGATTTAGCCTTCTTTGTTTCCTGCTATTGCCGTAGAAGTTTTCTTCTTGACTTGCCCTTGCTAGGGGTTTCTCGATCTGGGGGTTGCCCTTGCCAGAACATTGTGATTCTAGTTGCTCTTAGTAATACGACAGGCTTCCATTGCCTTATTAAAGACTTCGATTTGTCTTGGGGCCACCTTCTCCATCAACTCAAGCCTTAAGCCCCTGATCATCTTCTTAGTATGCTAGCGCTCTTCATTCATATGCTACAGGTAAGTAGAATAGCAAGATGGCCTAATATACCTAGCAAGGTGTTCATCGAAAGATTCAGTCTCTCCCTGTCTCACCATCAAGAATTTTGCTTCCTTCTCATCCCTCACCGATCTTAAAAAATATTTTTGGAAGAATTAGTCCTTAAATAGTTCCCAAGAAAGCAGGGTTTCATTAGCTTGGAGGACTATCTTGGTGTTCCTCCACCACCTGTCTACTTCTCCCTCTAGCTTATATATTGCCATCTGTGCTTTAGTATCAGATCTGCTATCCATAACCCTGAAGATCTTTTCTAGCTAAGCTATCTAATGTTTAGATACTTATACCTCTAATATACCCTCAAACATTAGTGGATTATGCTTACAGAATTGCGTAATTCACTACTGTAAATTATCTAGTTCCCCTCCAAGTCTCGCCTGCTCTATGACTAGTTCCTGGGCTTGGACTAGTTGAGCTATCCCAGTTGCTCCTACCTCAGGTTACAACAACCACGCTATGATAGCTGTTACTACTACTGCTATTGCAGCATCCCTTTCTTGTTCCTAACAAGCTTGAGTTGCTTATAACTCTTGCATCATTTTCTGTTGTTCCTCTAATTGATTCATTATTATTTGAATTGGGTTAACAGGGGGGCCTATTTCATACTAAACATTACTGTTAATGCATGCAAGATAGATACAAGTGTATGACATGTTACTTGATCAAACTCATGCTTACTCATAACATACTCTCATACTCAATATTTCATACTAACATGCATGGCCATAGAAAACATCATTGAAATAAAGCATTGTGCTAGCATCACTATCTCATAACATTATCCAATCACATAATGCACATCAACACATAAACATTCACATCAAGCATACAAGAAAGGTAAGTTCACTACCTTGTATCCTTAAAGCTTTTTTCTTGCTCCTTTTCACTTCCAACCATTAAGGTTGCTTGCTCAACCTTTTCCATTCATTTTTCTTGATGTCTCATGGCCTTAAATACACCAACACATCATTTTCATTCATTTATTAGAGCCATAGTAATCAACAACATCAATACATTGTTTTCTTTGAGCAAGATTAGCTTCTAACTTTTGAGCTTGATTTTCAACCTTTCTAAAATTAATTCCACATGCTATTCCCACACAATTTTGCATATAGAATCCATTTCCAAGCTTAAAATAATCAAAGTCAAACTCTTTCCTCATGAGCTAGCCTTGACCAAAATATTACTCAAGTTACATAGTCATGAAATTTAACTAATTTCAACATAAAACCACTTGATTCTTATTCCTTTCAAGCCTTTAAACATTATTCTAACATTAATTTCATCTTTTGCTATTCTTAAGAATTTCATGCAGCATGCCCCCCTTAGGGTTTCAAGCTCCCAAAAACCATTAAAATCTATAACCAAGCTCAACAACAATAAGAGTAGTGAAAACTATATCAAAACCATGAACAAACCTTGTTTTAGAGCTTGATCTTGCATAGGATCACTTGGCTTTTCTCTCTCCTACTTCTTTCTCTCTCGAGAATTTATTTTGTAAGAGTTTTCCTATGGTTTCCTTGAGCTTGGATGAAATGGAAGGGAGGAGAGGGGGTATTTATAGAGTTTAAGAACAAATCCTAGCCATTGATCTTAAAATTGCAAGATTAAATCTTGACCATCCATTTTTTCCTTTGTCTTGTCGTGACAAGTGTCCTCATGACATTATTATGCTTACATCATCAAGCCACATACCTTTAATCCCACCGTATATGTGTCTTACATCCTATAGTACACATGTCTTGCATCCAACCGTACATGTGTCTCTTCTATCTAACCATACACTTGTCTCTTCGATATCCCTCCATCATTTTGACATTAAAATATGGAGGAAATTAATATAAAATTCATGGAAAATATATCCTTTAGGCATTTCTCCACCTATCTTGTCATTCTGCACCGTATTAGGTACTTTTTTGGGTCCTGACTTACTTAAGACTACTGGAACATGTTCTGGTACCATTTTCTCACCTCAAATAAATCCACATGACATTACATAACATGCCTAAAGAGGAAGTGATGTTCTTCCCTTATTCTTTCATTAAAATAAAATAATTGATAATATTTATTTCGAAGTAAACTTGACCAAGTTCTTTCTACAGGTCCATAACTCTGAGAATCTGTCTTCGGGTACCAATATTATTTATTCATCAAGGCAAATTCTCTAATTTTTCTTAAGAGCCAACTTCTAGACAGTTGACTTTGACTTTTCCCAGATAGTGTATAAATAGGCTTTCAATTCTATTAAAGCCAACCTCTTCGCTTTCTGGGGATAGAATTTTTTTTAAAATCCGTGATAATTCCTCAAGTATTTTCTCCCATTTTGGTCCAATTATCTAAGGCCTCCCTATACTTTGAATAATTCATTTTAAAAAATGTTCAAAATCAGTCAAAACCCTGGGAATTCCACAAAATCCTTCTAAGGGTATTTTCATCATTTTTAGCCTCATGTGGGCCTATAAACCTTATTCCTATTTTTCTGGAATTTTTCTAAAGTATTTAGGCCTTAACATACCATTTTTCATTTTTTGGGATTTTTCTGGGATTTTTAGGCATAATTTCCATTTTTGCCCTTACCAGTCCAAAACTTTGCAAAATTACGATTTTATCCTTGGTTTGGCTTAACCTCATAATTCACCTTATTGAGGCCTCCAACATAACCTTTGGCCTATACTCATTTTTATTTCTTATTCTTGGGCCTCGAGACTTCATCTGAGTCTCTAACTTTTTTCTCTCTCAATCCTAGAAAACTTTTCCTTTGCGATTAGTTCCTGGGAATCCCTCTGTCCTTCCAGGGAATCTCTGGGACTTCTGCCGAAAAGAGTCTAGTAGCCTACCCATTTTAGGCTAATTTCGGTACTTTTAGGATGTGACATGCATTACGTCTTGTCCTTACCATACTTGTTTCTTCTTAACTATAAAAGGAATAATGTTGTTATATAACCCTTAACATTTTATATATAACGTTTATATTTACATATATAACAATAGCATAGTTCAACCAGTCCCCACCAGTCATTTCAAAAGTCACATATACAAACAGTTATCTAGAATTAACTAGGAAAAGGAAAAGTAGAAATAACAAAATTCTCTAAAACATCCAGCATCTGCTCAAAAGTGTATCCGTCCATACTATCACAAATCATTAGTATAGCATTGTACCAGATCCATGTGTTCAGGAGGGTAGCTAACAATACTCCGCCCCACACGTCAGTGTCTAGGGTCTGTCCTTCCCTATTGATTGCTGTGTATAATAGCTAACCTGATAGATGAAATCAAGATAGACTATAACATACTGATTCTTATTTCTCTTAATATGTCTACCCAAAAACATAAACTCCTCATTTAGGTCTTCTATTGTATTGAATTCCCTAGACATTGATAGCAACCTCTTCTTTGGTGGAAATATTCTTTTAGGGCTTACCTCATCGTCATTGTTCCATGGTCTGGATGTTGGTCGTTTGCTTGATGCTGGCTATGTGTTTATTCTCCTGTAACTCTATAATCTGATTAGAACCCAATTTAGAATGAATATCCTCAATTTCACTAAGTAACTAGTAATATCTTAGTGGAGTAGTAGGGTCATCAGGATCTACTACCAAGTGATGACACTAATCTGGGCATGGCTCCCCAGGCATCCTCTAGTTAACAATCTCCTATGTGTGATCACTTTCACAACATGCCATACTGTCTAGTTCTTGCACTTTTCTCATAACGCAGCAAACTAAACAAACCAATATAATACAATGCAATACAGTTCTAACACAACAATTAGTCATCAACTAATAGTCCAAAACCTTTGTTCTGATACCAAAAATGCCACACCTTCCTTTTAGACCATATAATCTCTCAAATAGAACCATTTGGAATCACTTTTTATGGCCTTTAGTTAGAAAAATTCAAAATTTAAAATTCATTAAATTCGAGTTACTATTCATGTAATCTTAAACCAGGGTCAAATTTTGAAAAATCATAACTAATTATAAAAAAATCAAAATAATGTGATTCTAAGTTCTATTTAAAGCTCTTAGCATGATCTTTAGAAGAAAAATACTCTCTAGTATTAAGCCCTTATCAGTTAGTCCCAAAATTAACATAAAGTAGCACTGTTTATTTGATAAATTTTTAATTTTTCAGAATTTATGACTAACTTTAGATAGGCATAACTTTCCGTACAAAACTCCAATTTTGATGAATGACTACTTGTTTTAAACCTAAAAATATGATCTATATTTCAACCCAAAACTCAATCATTTGACCAGAACCACATTAACATGAAATTGAGGCACTTTTAGGTCATTTTATCCCTTTTTCATGCTTTTCTTTGGTTTTTCTCTTCCTTTAACTCCATGCGATTATTGCATTAACAACTCACATGTTCAAGCATCACAATTCTAGTCTATTACAGCCACCAAAGCCAGCATTACAGATATCCAAATTTCAAATATAATTATTACAAATTTACATAACAAGGTTCACATAAAATCATAAACATCATAAGCATTATCATCTTTAACCTATCATGATCTCCTTACCCTTCTCCTTAGGAGTTCCACCTCGTAGATAGTTGATTAATTTCACATGGAAAGAGTGATATTTCAAGGAAATCCCAATAGTAAGAACTATAATATTCATGCTAAACATGCAATGCAAGAATGCAATATGTCACTAACTAAATATCATGCGTACTTTCATGCTCATATGCCATGGAAAGGGAGCAAGTAAACATACCATTCAATCACTCAACATTATATAAAGTCAAGGAAAATTATGTATGGAGTAAACACATTATCCTCTACCTAGCTCAACCATATCATGGCATAGAAAAATCAAGTAACACAGCAAGCAAGCAAAGCAAGTTAGCAATCAAATTACAAGTTCATTGCTACCTCTTTAACTATTCAAGTCTTCAGTCTCTTTGTTCCTTCTTGTTCTCTTCCTCAATGCCTATCGATTCTTGCATAAATATATGCCATATTATTAGCACTAACACATGAAATACCATTAGGTATCAAGATAACTCTATAACCCTCTTTTTCGTTGACTTTTTGACTTAAATTTCCATCTTTGTTTTAACAAGTCTTAAGAGTCATTCCTAGACAATTTTTCATGTAGAATTCAAATATCAACTTGGTTTTATCAAACTCAAACTCCGCCATATAGCATTGAGCTTGGCCAAATAATATACCTATTAGGGTTAGGATTTCTTTTTTCATTCCAATACTTTTAAACACTTTTTCTTCATATACTCCCACACAAAATCACATTTTAAACTCACTGAAATTATCAAATTAAATCGAAACAATCTCTAACCCCTTTAACCAAGCCTAGCTGAATAAGTGTGCTCTAATTAGGGAACTTAGATTTTCTTCCAAAAATCAATCAAAACATCAACCAAGCAAGCCAATCCAAGCCCAAAATCAAGGTTTCTATCCTCCCTTAATCATTCCTCATCAATTCAAAAATTGGACAACATGTACCTTAGGATTGTTGTCACCAAACTTTACTTGAGACTAACTAGAAACATAGTCAAATAAAAGCTTTAACATACCTTGAGTAATCCTTGATTCTTGCTTGATAATTCGTGGCTTATTCCTGCGTGTTCTTGGCTCTCCAAACTCAATTTTTCTGTAGCAAAACCTTCCCTCCTTAAAGTGCCAAAATGTCTAAAACTAAAGGCATGGGAAAAGGTATTTATAGGTAATGTTTTGGCCTCCCCCTTGTTCCAAGTGTCCCAAGGTAATTATGTTTAAGATAAAACCATGTGCTTATTTTTATTAATTTATGCCTTAATCATGTGGACTACTTAGGCCACGAATTTTTTGGTCATTCTTGGAGCAAAATCATGCCTAATGGGCTAGAGAAAGAAGGAAGGAATATTACCCAGTAACTTCAAACATTTTTTACCCGATTTTGTCGTATCAGCTTAAATTCCTATCTAATTTCTAATAATATTTTTGGACCTCCAAAAATTCATTTATATCTATGAAAAATCACATTTTAATATAAGAAGATCCCCTAAATTTTTATGTAATTTATCTCAACCTCTAACTATTTATTTTGAATTTTCTCCAAAATTAGGCTTTACCAAAAATTTTATAATAAATATTCTAAAATTAATCCTTTCACTTCCAAGGCCTAAAAATATTTAAAATAATTGGCCTAAAATTATTGAGGCCTCTACATATTGAAAATAATTGTTTTGAGCTAATTTTCTATTGTTTTTCCCCAAAAATTTCTATTTACAGAAAATTTTGTAATAAATTATTTTCATATCATTTTCACCTCCAAGGCCTCAAATAAGGTTCCAAAACCTTCAATTTACCTTTTAACCATTTTTTGGAATTTTCTGAAATTTTTCTCAAATTTTCCCATTTTGCTCTTCCTGGACCAATAATTTCAAAAATATCAGTTTAGACAAGAGTCAGATCACAACTCAAAAGTTATTTCACCTCTAAGTCTACTTTACTACTTGATCTTCTGTCTAATTTATTATTTACATTCTCAAGGATAAAATTGGCGGGATGTGACATATTTATACCTAACGTCATCAATTTCTTTTTTTTTTTTTTTGCATATAGTACTTTGTGGATACATATTGCATGCAATATTCATCCAGTTGGATAGAAGAAATTGTGGAAGAATTGGAAATGGTATTGTACTGTCAATGGGCACAGAATAGATAGACAAAAAGATTGGTATTTTTCTTTTTTTTAATATATATTTCTCACGGTTCAATAGTGCTTTTGGTTTTGGTATTTGGACAATTTTGTTATGGTTTTTGTAAATAGCCAATTTTGTTTTTAGTTTATTACTTGAAAATTTTGCTTTGCTTTCTTTTGTTCAAGTTTCCTTTTGTATAGTACGTACGACTTTTGGTGTCTTTAAATATAATATCAATTTCTATTTCTAATTTGCTGACTAGATTAATATATATATATATATATGTTCTTTGCTTTGTTGCTGCCTTTTGTATTCAAAATGCAGGGGGGCTGCTGAAAAGAAGCCATCTTATTTTTTTTTTAAAAAAAGGTCTACAATACTTGACGGTTATTTGATATAAGCGTCAAGTATTCGAGATATATTTTACGGTTATATTTAATAGTCATCAAATATACATAATATTTGACGGTTATAGATAATAACCGTCAAGTATATTTTAAACATACTTGACGGTTATTGATAAAAACCGTCAAGTATGTTAAAAATACAATTGACAGTTTTGATTAATAATCGTCAAGTATTTAGACGAATACTTGATGGTTATATAAATAACCGTTGAGTATATCTTACACATACTTGAAAGGTTATTAATAATAAACGTCAAGTATTTGGCATAATACTTGATGGTTTTTAACTAAAAACCATCAAGTATTATGTCAGATATTTGACAGTTATAGATGATTTGACCGTCTCACTACGCCTTGAAGTCAAATATAAGAAATTTATAACTAGATCCAAGAGATGCAGTATAGAAGTACAATATGGGTCGTGTTCACTTTTGGGAGCCTTT
This sequence comes from Neltuma alba, assembly GCF_004799145.2. Taxonomy (NCBI): domain Eukaryota; kingdom Viridiplantae; phylum Streptophyta; class Magnoliopsida; order Fabales; family Fabaceae; genus Neltuma; species Neltuma alba. The sequence goes on from NW_021636223.1 coordinate 132,444, forward strand.
ATTGGTAACCTAAGCTAGACTAAATGTCATGCAATGCAATGAAAGGGGTTTGGGTTTTAAAGATTTGAATGAATGATGACTAAACTAAATGCAATGAAAATAAACCTAAGCTGCTATATTTTTGGCATTGTGGATAAAAGTGATGATAGAATGGAAATGGATGATAGGAAATCTCTTGAAAATGGTTTTAATGGCAATCACAGTTTATTTAAGATATTGGAAGTTTCATAAACTTATTAGGTTTTCTTAATAACATCCTCAATGACTCATTGAGTCCAATGTTTAAATCAATGAACTTCATTAATGAAAACATTGCTAAGCTCTCCTAATGTGTAGAATGAGAATGATTAATGCAATTAGTCTAATATAACCCAAAATCAGCTCCATATCAAGACACAGCCATGCAAGATAAGAGAGAATTAAAACGATTACAAGGGAACATATATACAACCACATATATTGAAGCACAAATTCAATATTAATCAATCCAAACTACATATATAAATCATTAAACAATGATTACAGCAGCAATCCAAATGGTCAACTAAGAATTACAATCCCTAGACCTAAAAAACCATAAAAACATAGCTAAAAGCTACATATTGGAACTGGAATCCCCTTTGAAGCCTATAACTCATACAAATCCCCCATCTTCAAGAGTTGAAGCACCCTAGCTCACCATAGCCTTGCAGACAACCTCAACCAAAGTGGATTCTCTGACCATAGCAACTAAGAGTGGAGGAAAATGGAATGAGATGGAAGAAGGTGTGGAGGTTTGAGGTGGGATGGATGCTGTATGATGGAGTATCTCCCCGAAAATAGGGTTTCCCCTAAGGTAAAGTGGTGGAATGGGTTGGATCTTATCATTAGAGGCTCTATTTTCACATTCTGATCCGGATTTGGGTTTGCTGATATGACGATTTCATCGTGGCGAAAGCATGCCCAAGAGGTGATTCACTTCAGTTTGTGATCTCACTGTGGCAAAACCAATTCTTGGCCGTAGCGAACTTTGCTTGAGATGTCACTAGTGAAAGCTTCATGTTGCGTCACGGCGAATCATTCTCTTCACCGCGGCGAAGTAGAAAGTTGTGTTGCTCTTGATCTTGTGTTATGTAATCCTTTGGTCCTCAATCTTAGCTCTGATTCTTGATTGTCCTGCAATGACAAGAAATAATTGGGAGCATTAATTGTTCTAGAAATCAATTGAATACAATTAATAACTAATTATGACAATTTATGCTAAAAAAGACACTAACTCAAAGCAAGGACTCTTAATCACAATTAAACACAATTATTATCAAAAAGAGCTAAAATCTATAATAAAAACCCTGAAAATGTTATGAATTAATATAAAACAAATGGGTTTGATCAATAAAGCATCAAATATTAGCTAGGCAAATATTTGACGCCTCCATATTGACGATTATAAACCGTTAAGTATGGCATAAAACAACCGTCAAGTATTTATATTTTTGTAATAATGTTTGAACACTTAAAACTCAAAATTACAAATGTGAGGGGTGTTATGTCTCTAATAAAAGGCTTAGCTAGTTGAATACGTGTCTCAATAAAATCATTTAATAGAACCTTTTTAAAATTACTCGGATACCTCGTTAAATAAGCTTGCTTTTGACTTAAAGAAAGAGCATGAGTTTCTGAAAGATAATTTACTCGAATAAATGAAGAAAAATGACCTGAATAAGTTAGGTTTTGAAAACACTCAGTTGATTACTTGAATAACTAGACTCAACAAGCCAGAACCACATTTTTTTTAATACTACTTTGAATAACAGCCTGTAAAACATTTTAACAAATAAATTTTGAAACCATTACGTACTTTTGACTTTTCTTAATAATTTTTCATCATCAAAACATTAATGTTAACATATTTCACTCTAATCCACTTAAACTAGACTCTACCATGATCTTGTAAAATTTCTCATTCTTCGACCACAAATGTGCGAAAATTCATGAATCAAGGGGACTTTCAAATGGTGTAATGTTGGAAAAGGCCAAATGAAATAGATTTGAATGAAAAGAACTTGTACAGCGCACGAAGGGGATGAAAATTTTGATGCCAAGAATAGCAATCCAAAGCATTCCTTAAGCACTAGTCTTGTTTTTCCTCTAACAACCAAAGGAAGGTTTTGTTCACACTCTTTTCTTTTTCTATTTCCATTTTCTTCTTTCTCTTTGATCTTTTTCTTATTGTTGTGTTTTTGGCATCCCAAGATTAAATGGACTCTTAGTGCTAGAGGCATGGGCATGAGTAACCGATATGTAGTAGGTGGCTAGAAGTTTCGAAGAAGAGGAATGCAAAGAGGCTATTTTTTTTTAAAATTTGTCTCAAGACAATTTTGGAAAATTACTAATATAATTGGGTTAAGATACGTACAATACCCCGAAGTATTTTCTCGAATGTGTTCAGCACCCTAAAGCATTTTGTAGTACACTAGCATCCTGAAGTATTTTTCAAGTGTATCCAGCACCCTGAAATTCTTTTTATGCCTTAGTGCTGGATGTACCAAAAAATATTTTTGGATGTTGGATGTATCGAAAAAAATATTTTAAGGTGCTGGATACACAAAAAAATATTTCATGATGCTAAGTGCACTTAAAAAAATATTTCAGGGTACTGGATGTATAACAAAATATTTTAGAGCACTGGATGCACCCGAGAAAATACTTCGGGGTACTAGATACACTTTAACCATAATAATATAAATACATATATCAAATAAAAATATATCATGATTCTGCATAAACATACCAAACAAACTTTTAAACCTCATGTCTACTTTCGTTTTCATTTCTATCTCCCTTTCTATTTCTATTTCCATCTAAAACAACTCAATCATGCCAAATGGGCCCCGATGTGGTCCCGAAAGGATGAAACGAGACATAAAGTCAACACAACATTTAGCTTCACAATATTTCTCTCTTTGATTGTGTTCCTTAGTCAAAGAATATTTGAGTCATTATCACTTTGAATGTTCAATTGCGAATAAATAATGTTGGTGGCTACTCTCGTTGAAAAATTCTATGACAAGATATATTTCATGTGAAGCAAAATTTCTCCTTTGTTTATTTTAGGACCTGTCATAGAAATTGCTCTTTTCCTTGTGTAGACAACGTCTTTATCCTGTTTCTTACTCTGTACGCTAACTCATCTTTTTTATTATAAATCATTTTGTCTTTTATAAAAGAAAATAATGTTGTTGTCTACTTTTCATTAATAAAAAGCTACAGTAGTCATCTTCTAACAGTTTTATTATAAATTACATGAATTTTGTATACGATATTAATATATAAACGCTGCCATTTAAGACTTAAACATAAAATTACATATTATAAATTATATCCCGATTGAGTCAAATTTAATATTTTACAGTACTTAATTAACTAGATAATCTTCATGCCCAAGTGATGAGTAGATAGACAGACACAAATAATATTTTAACTGTTCCTCTTAACGTCTACCATCTTCATTAGCTCAAGGGTGGCACTTTTCTTAATCAGCTTCTTAGGTGGCTTTTTAATACAATGATAATTAACTATTTCAAATGTTGAATATTGACCTTACTCATCGAAAATAAAACACATTCGTCCTCATCATAGCAGTCAAAATTAAGATATTATAGTGCTTATTACTTGATTCACTTGGGAAACTTCATGCTTAAGAAATGAGCAGAAAGACCAAACACAAGAAATGATAATGATTTTTTATTGTCATAATTCTGGTCAGAAATGGAAAATATGTGCGTTTTACGAAAATTAAATACAACTATGTCTCATGAATTTTATAATTTTAATATTTGCAAATTGATCCCTTATTTGCAAGTTAAACTTACAGATTAATGAAGTCAAATTGCATCATTTGCAAGTTAAACTTGTAAATACTAAATCTCTTAGTATTTATTAGTATTAAATGAAATTCAAGAAATCTATTTTCTTTAAATTTTTGGGTTAAATTAGAGGGTATTTCCCCCCTCAAACTATTATTGCAAGTACACATTGGGTACCTAAACAATTAAATAGTTTATTTTTTTATACGTTACTTCCATGTTATGAAATAACAGTATTTCCTTGGGATTTATTTTTTATAGGATATTAAATTTATTTATAATTTGTTAATGCATTTCCATAATTCTTCTCGCAAACTAACGGTGAAAAATAACGATTGCCTTTTTAATTATATTTTAAAGATGATATTGCTCTCCTTGATAATGTAGGATCGCCATTATTATGGAGAAAATAATTTTTTAATGTATTTTCTATAATTCTTCACACAAACTAACAGTGAAAATAACGCCTGTCTTTTTAATCATATTTTAAAAATAATATTGCACTGCTTGATTAGGATAGTCATTATTATGGAGAAAATAATTGAAGGGAAAAAATAGGCTTTAACATTTTTTTTTTCCCGATGAGACCTACGCATAATTTTTTGTCCAGTAAAAATTATTTAACTTCAATGTTTACCCTGTAATTTAAATTTTATTCAAAGGAGCATTTGGCTCTATCACATTGATTTCATCTTCCCTTTTCACACCAACAATCCTCAAGATTGATCTCATGTGTCATGGCTTACAGCACCAAAAAGCGCCATTTCCAATTATATAAATATCCGTTGTGGAATTGTTCACCACGCAACGCGGTGGCCGTAGAAGTGTGATTGAAAATAGAAGTGTCGTGTCACTATCACCTGCAGTTTTCAGTTGCCCTAGCTGTGCCTATATATATGGATATAAATTGTGTAGTGTGATTGCAACTACAGATTCTTAGTTTCTTGCACATTCGAATCAGTCATAATTCTAGTCCTTTCTCTCCTGCGGTATGTTATTCCTTCTTTGTGCATGCTAGTTCATCAAGTTCTATTATATTTCTACTGCGTATATATGTATAAAGTGCACGCAGCACACTTCACATCTGGTTCTGTTTAGTCTCTGTTATCTAATGATTTCCAATATGATGTTGCTGCAGAGAATCAACATGCAACTGGTATCTCTTTCTCAAGCTTATATATTTTTATCAGCAGTACCCTTGCTCTTATCACTGTCTCACGGTTTATGGAAGAAGGAAAGTAATATCATCAAGGAAGGCGTTTTCCTTTCCCCCAAGTTTGACATAGGACCCGGATTAGTTGAAAATAGATATTACTATGATATAGACTTTCCAAGAGGCCATATTGCAATCAAGGATTTTACTGCTGAAGTGATTGATGAAGAAGGCAATGCTGTACCTCTTTATGAAACTTATCTCCATCATTGGATTGTTGTCAGATACTATCGACGTAAAGGGGTGACACACACTGGTAATGAGTCCAATTCAGATCAAGTGACGGTAGCAAACAGTGGATTATGCCCTCCAGAACTTCTTGGACAGTATTTTGGCCTTGGTTCTGAAACACGTGGCACAACTACTGAAATTCCAGAACCTTTTGGGATAGAAGTAGGTAATCCTGCAGAAATGCCAGATGGGTATGAGGAAAAATGGTGGCTTAATGTGCATGCCATTGACACTAGAGGTGTAGAAGATAGGTTGGGGTGCATTGAGTGCCAGTGTGATCTCTATAACATCACAGTGGACTCAAATGGCCAGCCTTTGAGGCCTGATTATTTAGGTGGTTTGCTGTGCTGCTATGATAAAACTCAATGCAGGATGAAGGAAGGCTTTGAGGGACCAAGGAGAAACCTCTACTTGAGATATACAGTTAAATGGGTTGATTGGAGTGATTTAATAGTGCCTGTTCAGATCTATATACTTGATGTGACTGATACTTTACAAGCATCGAATGGTTCAAATTCAAAAGACTTGAAGCATAATTGCGAGGTAAGTAATTATTTAGTTGACAAAGTTCATCAATCGGTCTAAATCGTGGTAATTATTCACATATAGTTTCTTGTATTGTTGGGTATATTTCTTTATTACAGGTTGAGTATCAAGTTGAGTCCTGCAGCAAAAACCAGAAGGATGTTAGTGACTGCATTGATGTTAGGAGGACAAGCCTCCCAATGCCTAGAGGCGGCTATGTCATCTACGGTGTGGCTCATCAACATATTGGAGGAATTTGTTCAACTCTGTATGGACAGGTTATAATCGCTTTCTATTTTTGACTTGTGCAAAAAATGCCTTTTAAACAAGTTAAACTGAACACCGGTTTTATAAGTGATGTAGATAAAATAGAAAGTATTAGCTTTCCACAGTAGTATGTTGTTACATAACTGGTGTAACTCTTCTCAATTCTTTTTGAAAATAACGATCAATCTTGTTGATTTTAGTTGTTACATAGGCTCAAGGTCGGTCAATGGATGCATTTAAAGATTTAAGTAATAAGAATCTTGTTAATTATACAAACCAGACATCCATACTTAGCCTGAATAACTAACATGAGACCAATTATATTAACTTCATCTATAAATGTATCCACGAAAGGGAGCTTCACCAAAATCCTTTTCACTTCCCTGCTCGAATAAAAATGTTTCAAGTTTGCCTTATCTTGAACGTATAACAACAAAAAATTAACAATAAGAATGGTCATTATTCTTTAATAGCCTATGACAATAATGATTTACATACTAGTAGAGTAGCCTATGTGCATGCTTATGAGTGGCAAATAGTTCGAGTGAAATGCACTGCCTAAATCCACTAAGACTGACATATATCAAGTTCACAATGACAATTTGATATATCGTTCTGGTTTTACTTGTTCACTTGTATCATTTGTTAATCATGACCATGCACAAAGGGGGCTCCGCTAGTCTCAGAAGTACTCATTGCCACGGGCTGTTGGTTCCTTTACAGTCCAACAAATTAAAAACAATAATAATAACATAATATAATTAGTCTATATCTATTAGAATACACACACACCTGGACAAAACAACAAACCCCATGTCAATAGATACTCTATTGTGTTTGAGCGTTCATATTTACTATGTGCAAGAAATGGGTGAGTTGTGATCTTTACCAAATGGTAAGGGCGTCCTTTTGTCATGGCAGTACAACTAGCTTGTTTTCTGAAATTAGTGAGATGGTTTCAGGATGGAAGGGTTATATGTTCTTCAATACCAATTTATGGAACTGGAAAGGAGGCAGGGAATGAAGAAGGCTACGTTGTAGGAATGAGCACTTGTTATCCTCAACCTGGTTCCGTCAAGATAATGGATGGTGAAACTGTAACTCTGGAGTCCAACTACAGCAGCAGCCGACCGCATGCTGGAGTTATGGGACTCTTCTACCTCTTGGTTGCAGAACAGCTGCCAAACTAACCCTCAGGACATTCCTGATAGTCAGTTTGTAGTGTTTTAGTTATATAGAGTCCAATCTCTTGCTTATAGATTAAAAATATTACAGTAGTTTATTGGACAATAATACAAGTAAAAGTTGTCTTGATGACAATTTTTACGGCAATGTGATCTTAAAATATAATGCAATATTTTGCAGCACTAGGAGTTTTATTATATTGTTCCATGTAGTTTATATGTGTGTGTGTGTGCGCGCCGACAATAAATGTGCAAGTATAATTCTACATTATGTATTCTTAGCTTCCACCCCTTTTGGTCCTTTATGTTTGGTTTCTTTGATGCATGCTATTGAAGAGTTAAGGGGGAGAGATGACCCCCAAACTTTATGACCAAAAACAACTTTCTTTTAGTAACTGATAGAATTAGTGGACTTTTCAAGATTTTTGAAGAGGAAATGCAATGAATTAATTATTATTTCACTATTGCATATTGTGGAATCATTTTAATGGTGGTGAATGAGCTTTTACTTATGATTAATTTTCATTTACCTTCATTGATATCTTCATGATATAGTATCCACATCTCTATTTATACTATCACTAATCTCTAGCTAACAACGTCTTTTAAAAGAAAATCAGACAGTTGCCATATAATGGGAACCATCTGATCTTCTTATATTCTTCAAGTTTAAGCGATCTAAGAGTTTTGGTTGGAAAGAGTTTGAAAATAATTCCCTAGTCTCTTCAATACTTGAAGCATGCTTTTTGTCACATCCCACTCATTTTAACCCTAGGAGTGTGAATAATGAATTAGACAGAGGGCCAAGTAATAAAGCAAATTCAAAGTCGAAATAACTTTTGAATTGACATTTGACCCTTGACCAGATTGGTATTTTTGAAATTATCAATCCCATAAGGGCAAAATACGAAAACTGGGTAAAAATTTCTGAAAATTCTGAAAAAATTATAGAAAAAATAAATTAGAGTGTTTAGAACTATAAATATGGCCTTGGAGGTGAAAATAACGGGAAAATGATTTATTACATAATTTTCTGTAAATTAGGTTTTTTCCGGTTAAACAGTGAAAAATTGGCTGGAATTAATTATTTAAAATACGTAGAGGCCTCAATAATTCTGGAAAAAATATAAGAAAATTATTTGAAGATTTATTTGAGATTATAAAATCATTTCCAGCCTCTGAAAGTGAAAGGATTAATTTTAGAATAGTTATTGCTGAAATCTTATTGATAAAACCCGATTTCGAAGAAAATTCAATACAGGTATCTAAAGAGTAAAATAAATTTTAGAAAACTTCAGGAGACCTTTCTATATTAAAATAAGATGATTGATTGGCAAAAATGAAATTTTGGAGGTCCAAAAATATTATTGAAAATTAGGCAAGAATTTTAGTCGAGACAGCAAAATCGAATTAAGAAATGTTATTGGATCTGAAAGGTTACATTCCTTCCTTCTTTTTAGCCATTAGACATGATTTTGGACAAGAGAAGTCTAGAAAATTCATGGTCAATGAAGTCCAAGTGATTAGGAAATAAAATAATCCATTTGATCACATGATTAACCAAGGTACTTGAGTACCTAAGGATACTTGGCTTGCTTGAATTTTTTGTAGCTTATGAAGGTGACACATAGACATTTAGCAACAGAATTTTTAGGGACACTTGGAGCTTAAGGAGGCCAAAAATGAGGCCTATATATACCCCCTTCCTAGGCTCTTCAATTTGGTTATTTTGGCAACTTAAAGGGGGGAGGTTTTGCTGCTAAAAAACTGACTTTAAGGGAGGAAGAACACACTGGAAATTACCAAGAACTATCAAGCAAGGATCAAGGCTTAATCAAGGTATATAAGAGCTTCTATTTGACTATATTTTTAGCTAGTTTCAAGTAGAGTTTGGTGGCAAAAATCTTAAGACATCATGCTATCCAAATTTCAAAAATCATGAGGAATGGTTAGGAAAGAATAGAAACCAAGATTAAAGGCTTGAGCTAGCTTGTTTGGTTGTTGTTTTGATTGATTTTGAAAGAAACTCCAAATTCCCTAACTTGGAAAAACCATTCGGCCAAGGCTAGTTCAAGGGGTTAAATATTGTTTTAGATTAATTTGATGGGTTCAATGAGTTTAAAATGTGATTTTGTGTAGGAAAACACTAAGAGAAAGTGTTTGCAAGTATTAGAATCAAAAATGAAATTTTGAACCCTAATGTGTACACTTCTTGGCCTAGGATAATGGACTAGGGAGGAGTTTGATTTTGATACAACCAAGTTGATATTTGAATTTTACGTGAAAAATTGTGTAGGAATGGCCCTAAAGATTAGTCAAAGCAAAAGTGGAATATTGATGTCAAACGTTAACGAAAAGGGATTATGGAGTTGATTTGATAACTAATGGTATTTTGTGTGACATTACTAGTAATATGGAATATATTTGTGTATGAATTGATAAGCATTATCCAAACATATAAAGAGAAGCAAGAAGAAAGGGAGAATGCCAAAAACTTGGATCATTAAAGAGGTAGCAATGAACTGGCAATTTGAATGCTAACTTGCTTTGCTTGTTTTGCTAGGTATTGCTTGATTTTTTTATGCCATGATATGGCAGAGCGAGATGGATGATAATGTATTAACTCCATGCATAATGTGCCTTGGCTTTATGTAATATTGAGTGGTATGCTGGTATGCTTAATTGCTCCCTTTTCATAGCATAAGGACATGCATGTTAGTATGCATGACATTTTGTTAGTGACATATAGTATTCTTGCATTGCATGCTTAGCATGATTATTGTGGTTTTTGCTACTGGGATTTCTATGAGATCTCACTCTTTTTATGTTCAAATAAACAACAATATAGGAGTTGGATCATCCAAGGTATAACATCTTGTAAATTTTGACCCTGAAGATGAGAGAATTAAAATAGACTAAGGGCCAGTTAGTGCAGAGGGGACATAGATCTCACAAGGCTTGAGTTGAAACCTAGGCAGTGTCAAGACTGATATTTTTGAAATGTCAGTTAAAGAAAGATCTGATAGAGAAGTCAGGTTAGAAATTCCAAAAAATTCTTAGAAAATCAGGTCAAATAGAATTAAAGGTCAATGAATAGTGTTTGAGGCCCCAAAAGAATTATTTAAAGGAAAATAAATTAATATATAATTTTCTATATTTTCCTGAATTTTTGGTTACACTGAGAAATAGTAAACAAAATTAATTATTTAAAATATTTAGAAAATGAAAATTTTGGAATAAAACCCCCATGATTCGACCAAAGTAAGTTCAATAAGGAGGAATTCGATTTTTATAAATCTAAGTTGATATTTGGATTCTACATGAAAAATCATGTAGGAATGGCCCAAGGTGATTAAGGAATTAAAGTTAGAACCTAAAAATCAAGTAAAAAGGGATTAAGGACTATTATGATAAATGAAATAATAATATGTGATCCCCTATTGTGTTACCAATAGGCTTGGCATCAAAAGAAAAGGAGATTTGCTAAGGGGAGGAGATTGAAGGCAAGAGGATAAGCATCAAAAGAGGTCATTAGCATTTATTTTTTTAATGTTACCTCACATAATATTTATTGTTATATGTTGTGCTATGTTGCTATCCCATGATGTGGATGAGATTATGATGTTATGTGATGTTTAACTCCATGCATGTAATGTCTTGGCTTATGCAATGTTGAGTGTTATGAATAAGAAGTATGTTATTTCCTTTCCATGGCATGTGAATGAGTTGAAAGCATGTGATAACTAGTTCATGTAGCATATAACACTTTGCTTGAGTGTGACATTGTAAATGTGATGCTAGGCTACTAAAATTCCTATGAATCTTACCCCTCCCATGTTCAATAAATCCTAGGACCTACAACATCAAGAGAAGAGAGCAAGGAGATGACCAATGTATGAAGGAATGCTAGATGTTGTAAAAGTATATATGTTTCGGTCTTCTCTTGACAACTTGGTGAATAATTTGTAAATGCTCTTTTGTATGATGCTTTACTATATTTTGATGCAAATATATGACAAAGTATGTTATTATGCCCAATTATGTGGTTGGATGATGGTATATTGAGCTAAAGTTTAAGTATGAAGAGGCAAAACCAAAAAGGGAATAAAAATCAACATTTTGGCAGACAAACTTTGACCAATGTGATTCTTGTCAAATAATGGATTTTATCCATGAAACTTTTCAGTCTAATGTATCTCATTTTTCTCTTTAAAATGAGTGATAAAACGCCTGAATTTGACATTGGTGCAAGAAGTTATGCCTATCCAAAGTTAGGTAAAAATACTGAAAAATTAGAAAATGACCATATGAATAGTACTTTTTGAAAATGAAAGTGGGCTTGAATTTGAAGATAATTCATCTAGAAAGTATTTTTTTTCTCAAAAGATAGTCCAGAAAGCTTCTAATAGAACTTGGAATCACTTGATTTTAATTTTTCTAGAATTAATTATGATTTTTCAAAATTTGGCCAAAACATGGATCGCTATGAATAGTAACCCGAGAGCAAAATTTTTCAAAGTTAAATTTTTCATACTTTTGGCCATCAAATGTGATTCTATTTGCTTTTAATTGGTTGATTATTTGATAAAAAGTGAAGATGTTACACAAGGAGAAAGGCAAAGAGATCATTTTGGGATGAAGGCTTGTATGCTTGCCTTGTTCATGATTTTATGTAGGTACTTTTGTTAATGCAAGTTTATAATGAAAATGTATGAAGTTTAGATACTTGTATTTGTGACTTTGGTGGGTGTAAAGGATTGATAATATTGTGCTTGGACATGTGAACTGTGAATGGAACAATTATATGATGCCAAGAAAGAGAATGATTAAGAAAAGGCATGAATATGGTATAAAATAACCCTAAGATGGCTCATCTTCATGTCAACGAGATTCTAGCCAAATGAATGAGTTTTGAATTGAAACTTGGCAGACATATAGATTATATTCTTATATTTAAAATAAGGAGTAATTCATCAAAATTAGAGTTTTGAACAAAAAGCAATGTCTATCTAAAGTTAGGTATAAATTCTAAAAAATTAGAAATTTACCAAATGAATAGTATTTTGTTGCATGAATTTTGGCAATGATCGACAAGAGCTTGATACCAGATAACATTTTTCCTCTAAATATCATTATAGGAGCTTTTAGTATAACTTGAAACCACCTCATTTTGATTTTTTTAGATGATTAGTAACATGAATTTAAAGAGTCTTGAAACTTGAGTTTTCCTAACTTGAGGCCTTGAGAAGTGGTTCCAAATGGTTCTATTTGAAAGGTTATGTGGTCTAAAAGGAAGGTGCCATACTTTTCCTTGGTTGGTATATACATGCATGACCACCACCTCTAAGAATATAATCAAACTAATAGTTTTAAAAATAATAAAAGTTGGGATGGCCTAGCCTATAATGCCATAACAGTACTTAATTTATTTTTATAATTAGTAGAAAAAGCTAAAGAAAACTTCACAACATTTGAGTAGGACCCATTACACCTTGATTTGCCTTGAAATTCAACGTAGTTAGATCTTCTAGGATCTTAGTGTAACATTCTGAACTTTGAGTCTAGAAGTGCCAAAATTAGCCTGAAATAGGCAGGCTACTAGACCCCTTGTGGCAAAAATCCCAGAAGTTCCCTAAAAGGATAGAAGGATTTTGAGGAACTAAACTACAAAGCAAAAGTTTTTTGGGACTGAGAAAAGAGAAAGTTGGAGATTTTAGTGAAATCTCAAGACCCAGGAATAAGAAATAGAGATGAATATAGGCCAAAGATTATACTAAAGACCTCAATGAGGTGAATTATGGGGTTCAGCCGAACTAGAAGCAAAATCGTAATTTTGCAAGTTTCAGGTTGGTAAGGGCAAAAATGAAAATTGTGCCTAAAAATTTCAGAAAAATCTCAAAAAATGAGAAATGGCATGTTAAGGCCTATATGTGAAGAAAAATAAAAAAAATGTTCTTGAATTGACTTTAAATGAATTTTAAAGATTATGGCTTATTTTAAGGTATAAAACTTGATTCAATTATTTGAGTCATGAGAAGGCCTCAGAAACATAGGCAAAAATAGGGATTTATGGGTTAAGAGGCTATAAAAAGTTGTAAAATTAGTCTCATCCCCAGAAGGCCAACAGAATGGCTTTAAGAATGTTTAAAAGCCAATTATGCCATTCAGAGGCATTTTACGAGAAATTCAAAAAGAAATACCTATGGATTGAGTTATGGCTCGAGAAAATTCATAGATTTTCTTTAGAATTTTATGGTATTTTCAGATGAATTTTTGGAGTTCTAGATTGAATAAAATGCTCCAATCAAATATTGAATAAATTTTATCCCTTAAATAGTAGATAAAATAAAATAAAATATCAAAAGGCCATTATGATGGTGCTAAGTCGCCAAGTGCATTTATGACACAATTATGACACCTTTGAGTCATTGAGAGATATTTATGGATAGTAAATAAATCAGAACACACTACGGTTATGTTTTAAATAATCGTCGGTCTACCTGATACAGTGAAATATTTACTGCGTAACTCAGTGAGGCTAAGTGGCCTATCAGTGGAGCTAATTATTTTCTTCTATGCTTCTTTGAGATGGCGCCATATGTGGACTTATTTGAGATGAGAAAATGGTGTCATAATATGTCCCAATGATCCCGGGTAAGTTAGGACTTGAAAAAGTATCTGATACAGTGCATAATGGCAGATAGGTCAAGAAATGCCAAGGGGCTATATTCTACAAGAATTTTCTATTAATTTCCTTCCTGTTTTAATGCCATAACAATGAAGGGACATACAAGAGACATGTGTACGATTAGATGAGTGACACGTGTAGGGTTAGATGAGTGACACTCGTATGGTTAAATGAATGACACGTATATGGTTAGATTGAGCACACACTACTAGAAAAAAAAACATTTAACAATGCAAAACAACGACGGTTAAGAAAAAAAAATGACATGGAAAAAAAGATGGTGGCATTTTTGTAAATAAGTTCTGTGACTATTAACTTTCCACTACGATTATTAAGAAAACCGCTGTGGAAAGTACTTTTAACAGTGGAAAGTTTTAAAATATACTGCGATAGGGTTCACTTTTCATCATTTTTACAGTTTCATATTAGTTCGTCGTGGTCCCCCTCTGTCCTATAACCACTGAACTGTCATTACTGGCCATTCCCCCCTCTTTCTCGTCATTTAAACTCCTCCATTTCGCTTGTGGTTGCTTGCCGCTGTCCACTGCCATTTCAATGCCCATCTTCTCACATTTGAATCGTCTCTACTGAGTAAGTATTCTCTTCTTTCATTCTTTTTAATTTTTCTTGGTTTCTTGGATGTTTTAACCATACAAATCTGTTGTATTTCAAATGGATTGGTTAGTTTTATATTTTGGTTGTCTTGCATTGTTGATTTTGTGTTTTTAACATGCTTGAGGTGCTGATTGGTGGCATTTGGTGTGAGAAAACCTCAATTCCTTCCTATATATGACATTAGAAACATGTTTAAATGTTTAAATTTGATTAGTTTTGAAGTTTTTGATTTTTTAATAATTTTTTGATATTTATTACGAATTTTTGGTATTTTTTATGTAATAAACTTGAGAATTTAGTAATAAATAATTTGTTCAGTATTTTGTGAATTTTTTTGTTATGAACTTTAATTGATAATAAAGTATTGTTTAAAATTTCATTATAAATAGATATCATTTATGTTCTTGTTTTGGATTCAAAAGTTTTAGCTTTAAGAATCTTTATTCATGAAATTGGTTTGAGATTGAATTTTTATTTTTGTTTTATTTGTTATATTTCTTCAAATTTATCTTGTCTTTGTTTATTACATTGTTAAGTTGGTTTGGTTGATTGATTGATTTGTTTATTTTTTAAATAATTTAGAATTTGTTATAGGAAAAATTGTAACGGAGGACCTAAAGGGAATAATATTTTTACAAAAATTTACTTCTTTAAGTATGTGTTTTAATTTATTTTTACAAAAAGCTAAATTTTATATACAAATCTATTTTTATTTGTTTTTATGGCTTTAAATTAGAAGCAAGTGTTCGAAAAGAAATTATATTAAATTAATTTAATATTTTTATAAAACTTTTTGAATGTTGAAATATGTTATGAAGAATTGTTTTAATTTTGATTAAACTAATAAAAATAATTTTCATTGACCTATTTCACAAAACTTATATATGTTTGTTTGATTATATATTTTTATTAACATTTTTGCTCATTCATTATATATAACAATTTTTTTAGAAATTACTTAATCTAATTTTTAAAAGTAATTACATATTTGATTTTTTTATTATAATATATTTAATAAGACAAACAGGGTTGAGGAAAAAAAATAGAGATAAAGAATTTGTCCTCATCTTAGTGGCTAAAGAAAATTTTATTTTTGATTAAAAATTTTGAGTGCATTTTGTTTCTAACTTGGTGTTTGTATATTTAATTTTTTTATTTATGATCATTTTAAATAATTACAATTTTTAAGATTCTTTATAATAAATATAACTTTTTCTTGGTCCTTCACTCCAATTTTCTCTTTATTATATATTTAAAGGGAAATTTTGTCGATTTTTTTTTAAAAAAAGACATTCCCATTAATTTGTAATTAAGTGTTAGTCAATTTTAATTTATTGACTAACACTTAATTATTTTATTTATTTCAATATTTGAATTAAGGAGTTAGAATTAAGCTTGACAACTATACTCATTGACTCTGTAGAACAATAGATTGTAATTGGATGAAAGCTAAGAGAATTAGTAAAGAATATGAGGATGGGGTTGAAAGGTTTCTTGAGTTTACTCAGAGAAATGCCCCCCGTAAAGGAGATGGATTGTACTATTGTTCTTGTGTTAAATGCTTAAACAATAGTCGGTGGAGTATTCCTGAGTGAGAGAGTATCTTATCTGTGATAGGATAAATTTGAGATACACAAATTGGATATATGGCATGGAGAAATTAGAAAGACTACATTGTCTGGAAAGTGGAAGGTTGTGAATGAAGACTTTTTTGATAGAATTTCGGATACGTTTCATGACATAAGGTCTAAGTCCTCTACACAGTTATCTCCCACATGTGAAATCTTGTGTAGTGATGCAGAGACACCTTTATACCCAGGGTGTAAAAATGATTACACAAGGTTGACAACTGTATTGAAATTGATGAACTTGAAGGCAAAAAATGGTTGGATAGATGTTAGTTTCACGGAATTGCTTGGACTGTTGAGTGATATTCTTCCAAAAGAGAATTCACTTCCAAAATGAATGTATGAAGCAAAGAAAATTTTGTGTTTGATGGGTTTGGAATATGAGAAGATACATGCATGCCCTAATGACTGTATATTATTTAGAAATGAGTATGACGTGTTGAACAAGTACCCTAAATGTGGGACTTCAAGATACAAAAGTCAAAAAAGACGATGGTGGTTATAATGAGATGACCAAAGGTCTTCATTTGAAGGTTTTGTGATATCTTCCAATAATACTATTATTTAAGTGTCTATTTCCTAATGCCACAGAAGCAAAGAACTTGAGATAGCATTCTGATGAGAAAATATGTGATGGAAAGCTTCGTTACCTAGTAGATTCTCCTCAAGGAAAAACAATAAATCAAAAATTTCCTCAATTTGATAGTGAGCCAAGAAACCTTTGGTTAGGGCTTTGTACGAACGAAATTAATCCATATGGTAATCTTAGTAGCGCACATAATGGTTGGCCAGTGTTCCTCGTAATTTACAGCTTACCTCCTTGGTTATATATGAAAAGAAAGTATATTATGCTATCCTTGATGATCTCGGGGTCAAAACAGTTAGTAAACAATATCGATGTGTATTTGGCATCTTTGATTGAGGATCTGAAGAAATTATGGGAGGAAGGTATTGATGTGTTCGATACATATAAATAAGAGACCTTCAATTTACATACCATGATCATTACCACGATAAATGACTTTCTGGCATATGGAAATTTGTCAAGATATAGTGTTAAGGGGTATAAAGCATGTTCGATATGCAAAGAAGGCACCCACTACATGCAAGTTAAACATGGCAGGAAGACGGTCTACCTTGGTCACACGAGGTTTCTTAGTCAGCACCACCCTTACAATAGGTTAAAGAAGGCATTTAAGGGCTCACAAAAATATCAAATGGATCTAATACCATTACCTGGAGAAGAAGTTTATCAACGGGATGGAGGGAATTGATGTGGTCTTCGGTAAGAAGAAGAAGAAGACTGTCCGTGAGAGGAATATATGGAAAAAAAGATCTATCTTTTTCAATCTTCTATATTGGCAAAGTCTTGATGTGAGGCATAGTCTAGATATGATGCATGTGGAGAAGAATATGTGTGAGAGCCTTATTTGTACACTTTTACATATAAGTAGAAAGACTAAGGATGGAATCAATGCAAGACGGGACTTGGTCAAAATTAGAATAAGAAAACTCCTCCACCCACAAGAAAGAGAGGGTATGAGGGCTTATTTACATCTAGCTACACACATATTATCAAAGTAAGAGAAAACAAGTATCTGTGGTTTTGTTAATAGCATTAAGGTGCCACAAGGTTATTTTTCTAATCTGAGCAAAGTTGTTTCAATACAAGATTTGAAGATAACAGGGATGAAGTCTCATGATTGTCACGTGTTGATGCAACAATTACTTTCACTTTCTATTCAAGGCATTATGAAAAACGATGTGAGAAGTACTATTACAAGACTTTGTATGTTTTTCAATGCTATCTACAGCAAAGTCATTGATCCTACTGAGTTAGATGAATTAGAAAATGAAGGTTATGTGATTCTCTCTCATTTAGAAATGCACTTTCCTCCAATAGTTTTTGACATTATGGTATACTTGATAACTTACCTTCTGTGAGAGATAAGACTTTGTGGTCCTGTATGTTTAAGGTGAATGTACCCATTTGAAAGATACATGAAAATCTTAAAAAGGTACTTTAAGAATCTTTATCGGCCGAGGCTTTAATTGTTGAGAGATATATAGCTGGGAAGGTGGTTGAGTTTTGTAACACATATCTTGATAGGGTAAAAGCAGTTGGACTTTTTTAATCTCGACATAATCAGGGGAGAAACAAGAGAACATGGGGTGTCATAGTGAGGTCTATGTCAAGAGAAGTTGTAATGCAGGCACATCTATATATTTTAAACAACAAAGATGAAGTTTTTCCTTGCTTGAATGCTCACAAGAATATGCTAAAGAACTTGAATCCAAGAAAGAACGATATGCAACTAGCTAATGATCATAGCAAGTTATTTGCAGAGTGGTTCAAGCAAAAAGTGTTAAAGGATGGTAATCCTTCCGAGACAATACAAAGGCTAGCTGCAGGACTTTGTTTTGAGGATGTGTGATGGGGCGGATATGACATAAATGGTTATTCATTTTACACAAAAACCCAAGACAATAAAAGTACCATGCAGAATAGTGGGGTGATGGTAGTAGTAGAAGCTATGCATTTTGCTAGTTCAAAAGATAAAAACCCAACATTGGTATCAATATCCAATTATGGAGTAATAGAAGAGATATGGGAGGTTAGCATGCCAAGTTTAAAGCTATCATCTTCAAATGTAAGTGGGTTAATAATAATACTGTGCAAGTAGATGAAGAATTGGATTTGTTTCGGTTGATCTTGAGAGGGTTGGATATGGAGATGAGTCATTTATTTTAGCAAGTCAAGCGAAACAAGTGTTTTATGTTACCGATCTAGCAAAGAAGAAATTGTCTATCGTGCTCCAAGGTAAGAGGCAAGGAGTTAGTGGAGATGACAGTGACTTAGAGTTTAATCTTGATAAAACCCTACCTTTCACAGCTACTCGACCTAAAACAGTTGAATTAGATTTGGTAAGTTATGACTATGCTGTTAGAGATGATCATTGTGAAGGAATTGGGAGGATAATCATTATAAGGCTTAAATAAATTATTTGATGTTTTTTATTAAATTCATTTCATATTTATCATTTATTCATAATGTGATTTTTTTTAATTAAATATACTTGATGTTTTATGCTAACTTTACTTGATGGTTCTTAATCTTACATTTATTGGTTGTTCTTTAAACAAGAAATGGACGGATCCGGTTAACAAAGTTCTAGCAACGACAGCTCCTTTACTGCCAAGAAGAAGGGTAGAGGGCCAACCCATATGAGGCATTCAGCTTTATGTGATAAGACCACACAGTCCATGAGGATTATAGTAAAGTTTGATGATGATTTGAAAGCTGTAGGTCTGAAGGGGCTCAATTTACTAGTTATGTGGGTTATCTCGCAAGGAGTAAGATTGGGATTGACATTCGTAATTGAAGGATGGTGGACAAAGATTTGAAGCAAACCATTTGGGAGAATATTTTGGTACATTACAAATTCTTTTCTCTATTTGTTTCAATTATAATTGCTTATTTACTTATAACCCTATTGTATTGTCCCGCAGTTGACATTTGATATTCCTGTAATTGAGGATCAAGCAAGGGTGATGGTGGATAGGATTCTTCGTGGTCATAGTGGTACACCAATACCCAACCCTACTGATGAGGTTTGACTACTGGCTCAGGCTAAAGGACATTTCATTTTGTGGCACAGGAGACTTGTTGGAAAGCCATTGATGAAGAAGGTGACAACGAAGGCCACAAAGAGCGCATCATCAGATCCGGTACTCCTGCCTCTTCCTGATGACATTACGGTTGTGTATTCCAGTATGGCAGTTCTTCATTCCATAGTGGCAAACATAGAGAAGCCCCTTACTTTCAAGATGTTGCTGGGGATTGTGGGTTCAGATGTAACATACAACTTCACTATTGGTAAGAAGTACCTTGTTCAGTTCCTCAACTTTGAGGAGCTAGATATAGTCTTCATGTAGCTGGCTATTTTGTAAGTTAAAGTATCATTTTCTTATTTCATGTTATACTTATGTATGTCCTAAAGTTTCTTATTTTAACAACAGGCACTTTACTCAAATCTGTCAACAAGGAGGACTTGAAGGAACATATGGTTTTATGTGTCCTCAAAGGGTGCAGAAAATGGTCAATATTGTGGAAGCAAGGTCAATCTACATGATGACCACAATGACTCAAATGAGAAAGCAAGTATATTTTGCACCATACGTAGAAGGGTAAGTATATTATTGTATTTGAGATACACAAGTTATATATAAAAGATTATAATTAACATGGTTCGTATTTTGCAGTTATCATTAGACCCTTATTGTTTGTACCCCTTTTAATAACAAAGTCTACTGGTTCGATTCCCTCTGTGGAAGTCCAACCGAAGAAACAAAAAATATCATTGACACATTAGTTTATGTTTATATATTTATTACGTGTAAAATTTATAAAAACTTGCTCTAATATCAATTTTTTTTATTGTTGATAGGGCTTTTCATAGTTTCAATGTTGTGGCCATCAAGCAAAATAGGCAACCACCAACCTGGATTCTCTCACAAATATGTTGTTTTGAGCTAAATATATGCTTATAAATATTTTTCAATAATCGAAGTTAATGTTTATAATCAAAGTCTAATATTCAATTTTATATTTCATTTTGTTAGTATCGTTGTCAACAAGGGAGTGTTGAATGTGGATATTATGTCATCTGTTACATGAATGACATCATTGAGATAGGGGTGACTGAGAAATTAAATGAGATAAATATAGGTTACATTGCATGTACTTTTTTAATTCTTTTCACATTTTTGGTGAAGTTGACTAATGACTATGTTATTTTTGATTTACAGGTATTCCAAAATGCTGTGCCATATCACATAGAGGAAATCAACTTGATGAGGGACACTTTGTCAACAACATTACTACAGAATTTTGAAAATGTGAAATAGTTAGGCCATTCCTCACAAAGTTCATTGTTACATTATTAACTAGTAGATTATTTATTGATATATTACATGACTCAATAAGATTTGGATGTTAGTGTTCATATGGTCATCTTGAAATTGTTTTGCATATTCTGCTCTGCTTAGATTTGGGTTTGTAAATTGTAGGAAGGTAGTAAAAGAAATTCACACAGTATGTTAAAAAAAAATCAAGTTTTTAACGGCGGTTATTTGAATAACGGCCGTTATAACTATTTACCACGGTGGTTTTACCCAAAACCATCATGGAAAATAGACTTTCCATAGCAGTTTTATACAAAATCGCCATGGAAAGTCTATTTTTCATGGCAATTGTAAATCACCGTGTGTTATTATCCTTTCAATGTTGACGATATCCACTTCACCTCCAAAACTACCGTGGAAAACCTTAAATAACTACCGTTAAAAGCCTTTTTTCTAGCAATGACACTTGGCTTGATCAAGATGGAAGATAAGTGGTAAGGGACACATGGCAAGATCATAAGGAAATATTAAATGAATAGTTAAGATTAAGCCACCTAATTACAAGATCAATAGCTAGGATTTAATCTTGCTTTCTATAAATACACCCTCCTCTCCCATTTAGCCAAATAGCCAAGGTATTGGCCAACATGAAGAAAGAGAAGAGGGAATCCGAACTGAACAAGGGAAGAAGAAGAAGAAGTTCAAATGATCCCATGCAAGTTCAAGCTCCAAAAAAAAGGTATGTAAGGGATACATGGCAAGATCATAAGGAAATATTAAATGAATAGTTAAGATTAAGCCACCTAATTACAAGATCAATGGCTAGGATTTAATCTTGCTTTCTATAAATACGCCCTCCTCTCCCATTTAGCCAAATAGCCAAGGTATTGGCCAACATGAAGAAAGAGAAGAGGGAGTCCAGACTGAACAAGGGAAGAAGATGAAGAAGTTCAAGCTCCAAAAAAAAGGTATGTTTATGGTTTTTGATGTAGTTTTCACTACCCTTGTTGTTGTTGAACTTAGTTATGGGTTTTACTGGTTTTTGGGTGCTTGAAACCCTAGGGGGTATGCTGCACGAAATTTATAAGTTAAGGGAAAGATGAAATTGATGTTATAATAATGTTTAAAGGCTTGAAAGCAACAAAAATCTAGTGGTTTTGTGTTGAAATTAGTTGAATTTCATGATTGTGTAACTTGAGAAGACTGCTCAGTTAAGCTAAGTTCTATGCCTTAGGGTTGGATTTTAATGATTTTGATGCTTCCAATGAGTTTAGAATGAAAAATTGTGTAGGGTAAAGGTAAGAAAACAAGTTTAGAAGCATTAGAACTGGAAATAAAATTTTTGGACCCTAAGTGCATCTATTCGGCCAAGGCAAGAAATAGGGAAAAGAGTTGAATTTTGTTAAATCCAAGCTCATATTTGGATTCCTCATGAAAATTTGTGTGGGAAATGACTAACAAAATGATTTTAAAAGCTATAGAAAAGAAAGTGAAATTTAAGATGAAAGAGGAACAAGTTTCAGAGTTAAGAGAGTTAATGGTTTTTCATGGTCTTAATGGATTGGTTATTAATGTGTATTATGAATTTAGGGCCATGAGACACCAAGCAAGAGGAATAGAAAGATTGTTCAAGTAATCTTGATGGTTTGAAAGTAAAGGGAGCAAGAAGAAAGTTTAAGGATAAAAGGTAGTGAACTTACCTTTTTTGTGTGCTTGATGTGCATGCTTGTGTGTTGATGTGCATTGTGTGATTTGATGATGATATGTGATGTAAATGCAAGTATGATGCTCTATTTCTTTTATGTTTCCCATGACTATACATGTTAATGTGAAACATTGAGCATGAGAACATGTTATAAGTAAGCATAAGTTAGATCAAGCAAGCATGTCATACACTTGCATCCATCTTGCATGCATAATGGTAATGTTTACTACTGAGATTCTCCCAAATCTTGTCACATCTCAATTTTTAGGCCTAGAAGTCCTAGAAATAGCTTAAAGAAGGTAGCTTAGAAGTCCCAAAGATAAGAAAGGAAGTTAAAGCAATTTCAGGGACTAAACTGCAAAGTAAAGGTTTTTAGGGGTTGAAGATAATCAAAGCTAGAGGCTTCAGTAAAGTCTTAAGGGCCCAGAAAAAGCAAAGAAGCTAGAAATAGGCTAAAGGTTAAGATAGAAACCACAAAGATATGGTTGTATGAAGTTAAGTCCAAGCAGGGACTAAACTGTAAATTTAGAAAGTTACGGCCAACAGGGGTAAAAATGAAAAAGTATACAAAAAATTTCAAGAAAATCCAAAAAATGGGAAAGAATATTCTAAGGCTCTTTTATGAAGAAAAATGAAGAAAATACCCCTGAGGCAGTTTAAATGAAATTTATAAGGTGATGGCCAGTAAAAAGTATATTGTTTGAGGTAATTATTTAAAGTAGCAACAAACCTCAAAAGTGTACACAAAAATGATGTTAAATGGTTAAAAGATTGTACTAATTTATATAATTAGTTCCGTAACCAAAAGGCCAGTGGAATGGCTTTAATAAATTAAAAAGTCGATTATATCGATAAAAGAGTATTTTAGTAAATGATTTTTACACAAGGCTTGAAGGAAGTGTTATAGTATGAGAAAATTTATAGATGTTCTCTAGAATAGTAGACAGGAGAATTTTTTAAGCTCTAGAAGGCTATCAAGAAAGCTAAAATGCCTTGGGCTAAGTAAATTAGGAGGAAATTTAAGGATTAAGTTTTGATCTAATGGTTAGGATTTAATCCCCCTTCTCTTCCACCAAATTTGTGACACTTGACACCTTTTAGAAGAATGATGTAAGTATGATGCAAGAAGATGATGCAATGATGATGCCAAAGTGCACTTAAAGTTCTAAGATTGCCCTTACTCTTTCTATTAGCCACCAAGGGCATTTTGGTCTATTCAAGCCAAAGTTTTGGCTATAAATAGACACTCCCTCCCCCTCATTTCGACCAACATGAGTTTAAGAGGGGAAATTCTTGCAACATGTTTTCTTGAAGATGAATCAAGAGAAAACCATATACCTAAGCTTGGATACAATGTTAGTTTTATGTTCTACCTTGTATTTTGCTTTGTATTCTTGAGTTTGATCATTGAAAAATGTGGAATCCCTTAAAGAGAGGTGCTGGTTGAATTTATATAAGTTTAGGGGAGGATGATTTGATCTTACTCTTGGTTAGAATACACTGCTTAGAGGTTATTTCAAGTGGATCTATGTTGAAATTGGAAGAATTGTATGATATAGTTGTTAGGTATAGTGTTCAGCCAAACCAGTTTATGTATCCTAGGATGTGATTTTGATCATTCTAAGGCTTTCAATGGGTTTAAAATAGAAAATGGTGTAGGATAAATCTAAAGAACAAGCATTGGAAGCATTGGAATTAAAATTGAAATTTTTAGATTTCAAACCCCCCCATTAGGCCAACACTGTTTCTTAGGGAAGGAGTTTTCTTTTCATTAATCTAAGCTCATATTTGGATTCCTTGGACAAAATTGTGTAGGATTAGCCTAAGAGAACAATTTTTACAAAACTAGAACATTAATCCAAAGTTAAGAGAAAATAGTTAAGTTCAAAAAGGTTAGTCTTGAACTTTATTTAATCTCTTAGTCCTAATAGATTGTATGATAAATGTGACTATGTTTAGGACCTTGGAACATCCAAGATGATGTTTGGTGGTGTTGACTGAATGCCCACATGGTTGGAAAGTCAAGGGAGTCAAAGGAAAAGTAAGAGGAAAGCTTGAAGTCCAAGGTAGTGAACTTACCTATTGTCATTGCTTGATGTTATATGCTTATGTGTTGCTGTGTACATGTTATTTGAATGTTATTGTGACATTTTTTAGCTACTGTAATTGCTATTCATGATGAGTAGATTATATCTCCATGGCCTTGCATCAAGAAGTTAGCTTTGAGCATGCTAATATGTCACTAGTTAACAAGAGAATAAACAAGTTGTGTCACATCCAGTATTATGATAATTGGAGACAAGAAATATTCTCAAATTATTGAAGATTAAAAGTAATAAGGAAAAGTCAAAGAATTTTGGTGGAAAATAATTACAGTAATTTTCCAAGTCAATTATAGGAAATTGACTAATTAAAGAAAATTGGTCAAATGTAAATAAGGAAAAATATTTTCGAGCCATGGAAAATTAAGGAAAAATAGGGATAATATCCTTTGAGAGTTATATGAAATTATAAAGTTGGTTTTATGACCAAATTACCCTTAGAGAAATTATAGGAGAATTTAAGGGTGATTTAGGCTAATTGAGGGATTTTGTTTGGAAAATTCCAAATAAATATTTTAAGAGGAATAAAATTCCAAGAAAATTCCTATGAGATCCCAAGGAATTATAAGGAATTATGGAATTAAATGGAAACCCTCAAGTGTCCAAGATTTTTCCAAATAAATGTGAAAAGTGGAAAAATCCCTAAAGAGAAGGAAATTAATTTTCCTTTTTATTTAAATATTAGGAAATTAATTTTGAGACAAAGAGGACAATTTGGGAAGAAAATAATGAGGAGAATAAATTAAGGATCTGATAGAAAATAATTACAGAGACTAAGTTACTGTAATTATAAAAAAGAAGTTAAACTCAGAGCCTAAAGTATACCGATAAAGCAAGATTGGTGTCTTGCAAATCCAAGGGATCCTATTGAGCCATGTGTCAAGCTCTTGAAGGAGAAGATTTGAATTAGCCAAGTGTCATTCCATGAATGGAGAGGATTTTGACTTTAGTAAATAATTTCATTTGGAATTATGTTAATTAAGAGAGAGGAATCAAGACTTAGTAGGGTAATGACACTTGGACTATCATTAAAGAAGGTGGTTGGGATATTTTGAAGCCTTAATCAAGCTCTTCTCTCCCCATTTTCAGATGTTCATTTCGTGCAAGGGAGAAAAATAGAGAAAAAGAGAGAGTTTGAGAGGAAACAAGGAGAAAGGGAGCACTTTTGATCATCCTAGCAAGGTTTCAGGGTTAGATCTTGGTCCTAGAAGTGTTCTTGCTTTGGTTTCTTTCATTTTTATGGTTTAAAATCTGTCTCTTCCCTCTCTTAATGTGGACCAAACTGATTAATAAAAAGGGGAAAGAAGTTTTGATCATAACACTTGCTAAGACACAACAACACAAGCTAGATCCTAGTGTTGGCAAGTGAGTTTAAGTGATTTTAAAGCATTTTTCATGGTTGTTGTTGTGAGAGTTATTTTCGGCCAAGTGAAGAACTGGACCCTAGGATGAGCTTTTCATTGTTTTAAGGCTTCCATGATGCTTAAAATGAGGAATGGTGTAGGGTAGACTAAAAGAAACAAGTGTTGGAAGCCTAAAAGCAAAGCTGAAAATTTTGGGTCAAACCTCTAGTGGTTTGGTCGGTTTGTGGCTGGAAGAATCAGTTTTATTTTCACAAATCTAAGCCTATTTTTGGAATCTACATGAAAATCCATGTAGGAACAAGTCAAGGAGTGATTTTTAGGGTTAAAGAGAACCAAATCTAAAACTAGTGAACAAAGGAGGGAACTTTATGGTTCAAGAATCATTTTGATGTATGTTCTTGCTTTTTCATGGTTGGATAATGATTCTTGCTGCCATTTTTGTTGAATCACATGGTTAGGGTTTGATATTTGCCAAGGGAAAGAGGAGAAGGAAGAAAGGCTAAGACTTTTGAAGCAAGGTAGTAAGTTAAACCTAGCTACTACCACTAACTAGCATTGTTGATTATTGTATGGTTAATTGCTATTATTGTGATTGAGCTCTCTTGATTGTTATGTGGCTGCTCTTTATAGTATCTTGCTTTGGCCTTTGCATGATTGAGTTTGCCAAATGATAAGCATGTTAGTTCATCCATAGTAGCTAATGTGATCATGCATAATAATGATGCTTGCTTGGTGATATAGTTGGTTAATTTACTACTGGGATTTCCAAAAATCTCAGCCCCCAAGAATCATGTAACATTTTAGGGCCTGAATCTTCAAAAGGGAAGCTGCAGATTGAAGGTTGAATTGTGGAGTTTAGCCACAAAATTCGTGAGCTTATTTTGGTTATGTAAATATTAAACTAACAGTGCTGGAAGCACACTGACCCTGACCGATTCACGTGACTTTTTGATTATGTTCCCAAACGCGTTAAATTGTGAAATTTGGCATGATGAAAGATGACATCCTGAGCTTCAAAATGATAGCTAATACGTTAAAAATGGCCCAGTATACAATTTATAATGATTTTTCAAAGTTAATGGTCAGAATCTGGACATCAGGGTTTTTGGCAAATGGACAGTGTTGTTTTCTTAAAAACCTGACGCTTTCTCATAAAGAATTGGATAATGAGATTATTTTTCCTTGAAAGAGGACTTAAAGAGATTTAATTATAATTTTGAATCACCCCAATTGGATTTTTGTAGAATAAGTTATGAATTTTTGAAGTTGGGCCAGAAAAACTGGATTTTTACCCGATGAACAGTAAAAATCCGAAAATTAGCGTTTTTATGGTAAAAAGTGAGCCCAAGACCATCCAATGTGGTCAAAAATGATTTTGAAAAGGAACCTAAATCAATATTATAGTAAGGTGTGACAAGTTGCGTGTAGTGTATTAGCATCCATCTAGCATAATTAATATGGTATTGTTTACTACTAAGATTCTCCTGAATCTCACCCTTCTCTAACCAACCATTTAGGTCAATCAATGATGGGCAATAATGACATGAGAAGCAAGGAGAAGAAAGTGGAGAATTATTGATGTTAATGAATAAGATTAATGTTCAATGTATAATTCTCCTATATTGTAAATTATGTTTATGAATGCCATCAATGCAATGTATGTGCTTAAAATGTTTATGGCATGAATGAAAGTGTATGAGTATGAATGGGAAAGATCAAACCCAAGTTATGTATGCCAAACAAATAAAAAGAATTAAAGTAAATAGTGGTTAAGGGATAAAACATAGGTTCTGGCGCAGTTAGCTTCAAGCTCCAGTTTGATCAAAGAAATGAACGAGTTAAGCCATAAAATTTGGCATACTTATAATATATATCCCAAGTTTTAAAATGAGAGATAGATCACCTCCATTGGATGATACACAAGAAGATACAAATTTTCAAATTTGAGGCACAAAATCTGGAAGTTCCGGATTTTACCAACTAAACAGTAATATTTATTGATTAAACTGTACGAATTGGCTAGAGATAAGTCTAATTGGATATTTTTCCTTAAAGAGCTGAAATAGCTTTCTGTAGAATTTTAGAACACCTCCATACGATATTTCTAGAATTAGTTATGATTTTTTAAAATTGGACTTGAAATCTGAAAAACATACAGTGAACAGTAATTTCTGAAAACTAACGTCCCAAATAAGATTTTTGAGCTCAAGACCATCCAGTGTAGTCTAAAATGGTTCTAATTGAACTCTAAGTTGTTCTAGAAGTAAGGTGTGACAAATCTCATCCTCCCTTAACCAACCATAATAGGTACAAAGAGCATGGAAGAGGAATTCAAGAAGAAGAAGCAAGAAAAAGAGGAAAAGAATTTAAGAAATGTATTGTATTTCATTTTGTATAGTTTGTATGCCAATGTATGTATGAACATGCCACTAACGTTATGTGATGGTAAATGATAATGATGACATGCATAATTGGTTGTGAGGCTGTATGGGAATGGCATGAATGTTGTCACACCCCGCAAAATTTAACCCTGATCATGGGTATGAAAAGTTAAGCTAGGGGCCAATATGGAAAGTAGAGTAGCTGATGAAGCCAGGCATGATATATATGTTAGATATGATTAGTTTTGATGATGTCAAATAATAGAGCAAAAAGTTTGCATAAATTATTTACCTCATATTTTGACTAACTATCAGACTTAATATCTTGTGTAGTTTCTTCAAGAAAAGAAAGGAGTTATTATGTTGCACTTTGAGTTATGGAGAATGATCAAGAGGAAGAAGAAGAAGAGAGATTGAGAAAAGAAGAACTTGCAAGATCAAATGAAAATATCAAGATTCAAGTTCATAGATTTGATGTTAAATGTTGCTATACTCAATCAGAAGTTTGGATGGCTCAGTCGGAAGCTAAAATATACAACCGGGAAGTTATACCATCATATATTGAGTCACCCTTCATATAAACATGGAAAATAAGCTTCAGAGGTGATTTTTATGGGCAATTATCGATCACTTGATCGATCATCCATTTATCGATCAAGTTATCGATAAAATGCATCCTCTGTTATGCTCTGTTCTTCGTTCAGCTCTGACATAGGTTCGGTATTTCTTCAATATCTCTCAAACCACAAATCCGTTTGAGGTGAAACTTATTCATATGAAACTAGACTCAGAACACGGTTCATGGACACCAAAATCAACTTCAAAGAGTTTCATATGAGGGAGATATGTTGCTCGAAACATTGCAGTAAGGATTAACGCCTTGATTCCGACCTTTAGTCATGTGATGAAGATAACTTTCAACCACAACGAATTTTGGGGTGATTCTTGTTGCATTAGAAAGTAGACTCAAAGAGCTTTCTGGGGATAGGTCATTTGCAAAATTTGGAGTTGAATTGGAAGAGTTATGATCACTCAAAGTTGACCTTCGTTTGCTTGAATCAGACTTCGAATTTATTGAGGCAAAGACCAGAAGTTCTACATTGATTGATTAAGCTCTCAAACAACATACTACTCAAACATGTTATTGAGTAAAAGCACTAGAAGAAATGAAGAAATGAAAAGCCATTATCAGATGTTACTCGAGCCTGATCAAGCAACTACATATTCGATCATTTTATCGAGTTCCTGGTACTATCTCTTTAATTCTTCTCTTTTATCTTCATATGCATTATTGAGGTTTTATAACCTATTGGATAAATGGTTTTCGGATAACATTATGGATAGATGTATTTATCGATCACTTGATCGATAAACAAAGTTAACGTTATGGATAAATAGGCATTTATCGATAGCATGATCGATAAATAGATTATCGATGAGAAGACAGATAAATGGTAATGCGTTCTACTCATTCTATGTTTTGCTTTAGTCTCCATTTATCGATTACCTCATCGATCAGTCATTTATCGATAATATGATCGATCATTGCTCTTACATGTCTACCCTGTTTTTCACGTAACGTGATCGATAAATCAGTTCTTTGAATTTACAGGATTAAATCTCCTTGTTTTACTTTATCGATAACTTTATCGATCACCTATTCGATCAACCTACATAGCATGTGTTTTCTCCGAATATACTTTTGCTTATTGTTTATCGATAAGGTTATCTATTATTTGTTTATCGATAATGTGTTCAGAAAATCATTACTTAAAATTCTATTCTATAACACTTTGTTTATCGATAACCTTATCCATCATCCATTTATCAATAATTTGTTCGATCATCAATGACTGAAGTTTCATTTCTGTAACACTTGGATTATCGATAATCTGTTCGATCAACAAGTGTTCGATCACTTGTTCGATCATGGAACGTTTTCCGTTTAAACATCAGTCGACTATGATGATTCTTAAAATCAATGATCTATTTTCTTTCAAGCTTTTCTCAGCCTTCTTTTAACACATAACTCTCTATTAAAAGATACGAAGGCAAAGTAACTTGAAAAGGTTTATTCTTGCATAAATCATTTTTGGGTCACTGTATTCATGCTTCATCATTTATCGATCATTTGTTCGATCATCATATGATCCATAATCTATTCGATAATTGCATCTATCTGCTATATCTTTTCTTCATGTAATTAATCGATAATATAATCGATCAAAGCTTTATCGATCAAGACATCGATCAAGTAAGTTCATCTTACTTTCTGAATATCTGATGATTGATTCCATGTTTTCCAACTTATTGTTTCTATGATTATCAGATACTTATCACTTGATCTGAGGAAGATTATTTCAGATAAAGAGCCACAACGAATTTATGATGTGAAGAATCGACGTTCGTCAGAAGCTTCCAACGGCTAGTTTCAACGGTCATATTCTTCAAGCCAAACGGGAAGAAAAAGCTCAACGGTCAACTACCCAACATCATCTATAAATAGAAGAGCATTCAAAACAAGAAAAAAAGAGAAGAGTCTGAGCTTACAACATCAAATGCTAAAATGCCGAATCAACATATTCTCATTTAGAGCTCCGAAAGAAAACTCCCTGTCTCTGTGCTCCATAGACTAAAACATATGTATCCGTGTAAGATAGAGAGGAGAGTTTCCCAAACGTGCTTAAGATTCATCTATCACTTCTTTGAGAGAAGAAATATTCAATCTTCATTATCATTATTAGATTGTATCCTTACGGTGAGTAAGGGGGAGTATTACCTCGGTGTGAGGTTGTTGTTGAATAGACTGGTTAGTCTAAGAATTGTAAGTGGCGTCACAAGTGCCCGGATCAAACTTGTGATTGTAGTGGTTCTCAAGTACCCGTGTTAAACTTGAGGGAGATAGTCGATTGAAAATCTCAGGGGGAGCCTGGGGACTGGACGTAGGTCAGTGAGGACCGAACCAGGATAAATCACTGTTTGCATCTTCTCTTCCCTTACCTCTTTTATATTTCCAGCTAAACCATTTTACTACTGTGATTATGCTTATCTCGATTCATTGTTTTTATACTCAGAATTTCTTATGAATTTCATTACATTGCGAAAAGATTTTTAATTTTAATCAACACCCAATTCACCCCCCTCTTGGGTGTTCAGCCATTCCAACATTTGGTATCAGAGCAGGTCACTTGTTTAAAGGATCTAACGATCTCAAGTGCAAAGATCATGGCTGATTTGAAGGTTTTGATTATACAATTCCACCATTTCTCAAAGATATTGATTTTTGGTTTTGGAAAGCTCGTATGATACGATTTTTGAAAACTATTGATTTTGATATGAGATATGTTTTTACAAATGATTTTGTTTTTAAACGAAGAAAGGATTGGACCGAAAAAGAAAAGAAAATGTTTTCTTTGAACATTCAAGCAATGAAAATTCTGTATAGTGCTTTAACTGAAACTGATTATGAGAAAATCAGATCTTGCTCTACTGCCAAGAATATTTTAGATACTCTTGACTATTGTTATACTTCTAACACTTGTGTTGAAGCTAAATGTGAAGACAGTTCACTTGAGACCGATCAAAAAAGGGATACACAATCATCCACTCTCAGTGAACAAATGGAAGTCGAGATCGAAGAAGGTGAAATCACACAATACTTCCATAAGTCTGTCAACACAGAAGAACAAGAGGAAGATGAGCATCAAGAAGAGCTCAGTATGGCCGAATATGATGAATCATTATTTGGAGCTCAAGATGCACTTAAGGTAAACGGTCCCAATTCTTCTCGTACATTACTTGTGAAAATGATTTTGAAAGTTTGCATAAAACTGTTGTTCAACCAGTCATTGATTCTGTTTTCAAAAGTAAAAATGTTTTTAATCATGCTGGAAAATTTACTGGGAAGAAAGAACTTACAAAGAGAAATCATTTAAGATTGCATTCTTTTGACCAACGCAATATTTGCATAAAATCTCATAATGGATATCATTCTGTTATTTGCAATTATTGTGGTAAATCAGGTCACATTTCTCACGCATGCTATTTTAGAAGAAATCCTAATGTGAGAAATAAATTTGTTTGGGTTCCCAAAGGACAAGTAAAGTCCAATGCTAACACTCAAGGACCCAAAGCAAAATGGGTACCAAAATGTCCTTCTAGTATTTTAATTTTGCAGGATATTTCTAAGAACGGACATATTGGCCAAAGAAGAAGAAAGTGCCTAAGAGAGCTACTTACATGATCAACATGAGAACTCTTAGAGCACCCATTGCTGGAACTACAAAGTCCAATCATAGGAAGCAATGGATACAAGCCAAAGGAGTACATTGCGCCTCAAGGATGGACTACCACAGTGTAAAATTCGATTACCTTGAGGAGAACAAGAAACGGAGGATCTCTCAAGCATTAAGCAGAAGACTTCTTGAGTCTACATTTTATGAGAGAATATTGCAAGCACCAAAGCGAGGAATCAAAAGTCTCAACCTCACAGAAAGGTGCATTGGGTATGCAAAAGCAATCCTCCAAGTACCTAAGGAAAAGGGAGAAAGCTTATCTGATATGGATTTTGGTGCTGAATGTGGAAAGAAGAAAAATCAACACTAATCATCAAAATCAAGCAAGCTGTCACAAGGACAAGAGAAAATATGGTGATATCTAATCTTTACCCTTTACTGTGCTGATATGAAATTCATATTTGGGTAATGAATGCTTGTTCCTTGTTGCATTCCATTAGCAATCAATCTTTTATGATCTTCAAATTATTTTCCGATTGCTAAATGGACCGAAAATAGAATTGTGCATAGTTTTCTATGTGTTTGTATTTTCAAATGCACAATCCAAAATTTTTTTAAAACTCATTGTGAAAGTGCATACAAATGATTTGAAAGATATTCATTTTTGTTTTGCATTCAAATGATTTTCAAAATTGGAAGTTAATATTTTGAGTGCTAAAAGTCAGAAATGCTTCAAATCCTTCTAACAGAGTTTTCTCCATCTCTAACGTGTTAATTCTTGATTTTAATGTGCTATCCTATACTTGAACTCCTAAATTCTATTTTTCAACAAGTTAGACCTTCAGTCTAACAAGTTAACCATCCATGTGAGTTTCAAGTCTATCTTTACAGAAAGATTCCAATACGTCAAAGCCTTATGCTTAATGTGTTATTGACTGAGTTATTCCAAGCACGATTATGTGATTAACCATTTCAATGGAATGACTTGTATAGCTTCTGGAATCTATTTAACCTGCTAGTCATCTGGACTAATGAGTTTATGTACTTCATTATTCAAAAATCCAGTATTTGAGTGTGAGCAAAGTCTTTGAACCTCCATCGTGAAAAGCCTTTCGGCTAACATCTTATCCATATGACTTTTACTCTCAGAAAAACTCTCTAATGTGTTGATATTGTTATTTGACATGTTATCCGATCTGATCTTACAAATTGAAGCTATATGATATTTTCCCTCAATTTGTTGACTTCCACATTTTTTTTGAACAAAAGTATTTGCTTTTAACAAGTTTTTTTTTAAAACTTCGTTTTCAACATTCATGTTTTAAACAAGTGCGTTAAAAACCTTATTTCAAAGGAAGCATTATTTATCTTCTAGCTTCATGTGCATATTTTTACATAACGCTCATGATTTGAATAAATCATCATTTTCAAATTCATGATCATTCATAGCCAAATTGTTTTCACGCAAGCTTTTAGTTTTTCATAAAGTTGATCTGATCAAGTCTGATTTCAAAAGAATGTATGATAGATGGTCATTTAGTTATAAAATCTTTTGATACCTTCTTTGCTCAGAAATCATATGGTTTAATCCATATAAGAGCATGAGAGTCATTGTAGCTAACATGGTGTGGACCCAAGAGAAGTTGGGTACCGAAGAACTAATATTGTGTTGTAGGCATCCTAAAGAATTATAAGATAAAATTCTATTGATGGAGATGTCAATGATGGGAGAATTGAATTTCTTCCTCGAGTTGCAAATCAAACAGAAGAAGAATGGGATCTTCATATCTCGAACAAAGTATCTCAGAGAACTTCTGAAGAAATATGGTCTGAAGCAAGCCAAGAGTGCAAATACACCTATGAGCTCAACCATATCATTGGACGTGGACGAGAATGGCAAGGATGTGAACTTGACTAAATATAGAGGGATGATTGGATCACTACTCTACCTCACGGCAAGCAGACCAGACATTCAATTTAGCGTGGGAATGTGTGCCAAGATCAATTAGCTCCCAAGCAATCATATGAAGAAGCCGTCAAGAGAATCCTCAGATATCTTGTCGGAACACCAAACCTTTGGGAATATGGTATCCAAAGAAAGGAGTAGAATATCTAATGGGATACTCAGATGCTGATCACGAGGATACAAAACAGACAGAAAAAGCACCAGTGGACAATGCCAATTCCTAGGAGGCTGTCTTGTTCGTGGTCTAGTGAGAAACAAAACACTGTGGCCATATCTTCTACAAAATCAGAATACATTGCCACTGCCAGCTATTGTGCTCAGATTTTATGGTTAAAACAATAATTACAAGATTTGGGAATCAAGTTGAAGGAAATCCCAATCCTGTGTGACAACACAAGCACAATCAGCCTGTTTAAGAATCCAGTCAATCATACCCGAACCAAGCATATTGATGTTCGATATCACTTCATTCGGGACCATGTTCAAAAGAAAGATGTAGAAGTACAACTCATTCCTACTGAATATCAAATAGCAGACATTTTCACAAAGCCTCTCGACCAGCAGAAGTCCAAATACTTCAGAAGAGAATTGGGAATGGTAAATCCCAATGAGCTGTAAGAAATTCTGCATTACTTCTTTATTTTGAGTATTTCATTTAATGTTTTGATGATTAGAAGACTGACTTAAGCATCGAAGAGGATAGAAATTTGTTGTGTAGGAAAGCTCTGTTTTGACGTTGAAAAACAGAGGTGAACAGAGTATGGAATGATCGATGAAGACATCGATAATCATGCTATAAGAAAAGGTTAATTTATCGATCACTTGATCGATAAATGAAGTATGTAAGGCGAAAGAACGAAATTGGAGGGAGAATTATCGATAAGCTGATCGATAAGTCAATTATCGATCAACACATCGATCAGGAGCAACAAGGATTTGAGACACATCACTCAATTTGGTAAGAATTATCGATTAATTGATCGAATAACTGTTAATCGATCACATGATCGATCAACTTAGACAGGTATGACTTCTCACTACAAAAAAAAATTATTCATAACATATTGATCAATTGCTTTTAACGTGATCTATAATTATGCATTGTGTTTCTACTATTCTTATTCGATCATCCTTAGTCTCCACCCATCATTTTCTGATTAAAGGGGAACTTCACATTCACATGTATCTTAAAAGCTCATCTCCTTCGTCAAAATAGTATACTCATCTGCATTCACTGTCAATTGATTAGTTTTGATGATGAGTTGCTTTCACATTTTCCTTTCATGATCCAATTCGAAAACAATTTATAGAAAGGATTATGTATACATTTGATATTTGATTGTACTAACTATTCTCCTTGCAAGAAGTTGTTGAATTCATAACAGGAGAATTTGTGCTATGAAAGAAACTCCTCACTGGACTACAAGGATAAATTATCAATTTGAGGATTGATAATTTAATGCGCAATCAAGATATGGAGAAAAGAGAAAGTGATTGAAGATAGAAAGATTATTGGCATCAACCTTCTAAGCATAATCACCAATGCCAATACGAATGAGCATTATGCCTGGCAATGGACTTCATGGATCAATTTATCAACTTGCCGAATTCAAATGAGCATTTCTAAACCCTCTCTTTTATATTTATGAATATTGATGCATTACATGGTTTGCGCGCACTAAGAGATGAGAATGATATAGGGGAAAGATTACACCCCACACAGGAGCTATGTCGTTTAAACTTTTTGCTGATGTCAAATAGGGGGAGAGATAGGCATGAAAAATATGTTGCATCTGATTTGATTTCATATCATCCATATTTTTCACAAAGGATTTGCCATCATCAAAAAGGGGGAGAATGTTAGATATGATTAGTTTTGATGATGTCAAATAATAGAGCAAAAAGTTTACATAAATTATTTACCTCATATTTTGACTAACTATCATACTTAATATCTTGTGTAGTTTCTTCAAGAAAAGAAAGGAGTTATTATGTTGCACTTTGAGTTATGGAGAATGATCAAGAGGAAGAAGAAGAAGAGAGATTGAGAAAAGAAGAACTTGCAAGATCAAATGAAAATATCAAGATTCAAGTTCATAGATTTGATGTTAAATGTTGCTATACTCAATCAGAAGTTTGGATGGCTCAGTCGGAAGCTAAAATATACAACCGGGAAGTTATACCATCATATATTGAGTCACCCTTCATATAAACATGGAAAATAAGCTTCAGAGGTGATTTTCATGGGCAATTATCGATCACTTGATCGATCATCCATTTATCGATCAAGTTATCGATAAAATGCATCCTCTGTTATGCTCTGTTCTTCGTTCAGCTCTGACATAGGTTCGGTATTTCTTCAATATCTCTCAAACCACAAATCCGTTTGAGGTGAAACTTGATTCATATGAAACTAGACTCAGAACACGGTTCATGGACACCAAAATCAACTTCAAAGAGTTTCATATGAGGGAGATATGTTGCTCGAAACATTGCAGTAAGGATTAACGTCTTGATTCCGACCTTTAGTCATTGTGATGAAGATAAATTTTCAACCACAACGAATTTTGGGGTGATTCTTGTTGCATTAGAAAGTAGACTCAAAGAGCTTTCTGGGGATAGGTCATTTGCAAAATTTGGAGTTGAATTGGAAGAGTTATGATCACTCAAAGTTGACCTTCGTTCTGCTTGAATCAGACTTCGAATTTATTGAGGCAAAGACCAGAAGTTCTACATTGATTGATTAAGCTCTCAAACAACATACTACTCAAACATGTTATTGAGTAAAAGCACTAGAAGAAATGAGGAAATGAAAAGCCATTATCAGATGTTACTCGAGCCTGATCAAGCAACTACATATTCGATCATTTTATCGAGTTCCTGGTACTATCTCTTTAATTCTTCTCTTTTATCTTCATATGCATTATTGAGGTTTTATAACCTATTGGATAAATGGTTTTCGGATAACATTATGGATAGATGTATTTATCGATCACTTGATCGATAAACAAAGTTAACGTTATGGATAAATAGGCATTTATCGATAGCATGATCGATAAATAGATTATCGATGAGAAGACAGATAAATGGTAATGCGTTCTACTCATTCTATGTTTTGCTTTAGTCTCCATTTATCGATTACCTCATCGATCAGTCATTTATCGATAATATGATCGATCATTGCTCTTACATGTCTACCCTGTTTTTCACGTAACGTGATCGATAAATCAGTTCTTTGAATTTACAGGATTAAATCTCCTTGTTTTACTTTATCGATAACTTTATCGATCACCTATTCGATCAACCTACATAGCATGTGTTTTCTCCGAATATACTTTTGCTTATTGTTTATCGATAAGGTTATCTATTATTTGTTTATCGATAATGTGTTCAGAAAATCATTACTTAAAATTCTATTCTATAACACTTTGTTTATCGATAACCTTATCCATCATCCATTTATCAATAATTTGTTCGATCATCAATGACTGAAGTTTCATTTCTGTAACACTTGGATTATCGATAATCCGTTCGATCAATAAGTGTTCGATCACTTGTTCGATCATGGAACGTTTTCCGTTTAAACATCAGTCGACTATGATGATTCTTAAAATCAATGATCTATTTTCTTTCAAGCTTTTCTCAGCCTTCTTTTAACATATAACTCTTTATCGAAAAGACACGAAGGCAAAGGTAACTTGAAAAGGTTTATTCTTGCATAAATCATTTTTGGGTCACTGTATTCATGCTTCATCATTTATCGATCATTTGTTCGATCATCATATGATCCATAATCTATTCGATAATTGCATCTATCTGCTATATCTTTTCTTCATGTAATTAATCGATAATATAATCGATCAAAGCTTTATCGATCAAGACATCGATCAAGTAAGTTCATCTTACTTTCTGAATATCTGATGATTGATTCCATGTTTTCCAACTTATTGTTTCTACGATTATCAGATACTTATCACTTGATCTGAGAAAGATTATTTCAGATAAAAGAGCCACAACGAATTTATGATGTGAAGAATCGACGTTCGTCAGAAGCTTCCAACGGCTAGTTTCAACGGTCATATTCTTCAAGCCAAACGGGAAGAAAAAGCTCAACGGTCAACTACCCAACATCATCTATAAATAGAAGAGCATTCAAAACAAGAAAAAAATGAGAAGAGTCCGAGCTTACAACATCAAATGCTAAAATGCCGAATCAATATATTCTCATTTAGAGCTCCGAAAGAAAACTCCCTGTCTCTGTGCTCCATAGACGAAAACATATGTATCCGTAAGATAGAGAGGAGAGTTTCCCAAACGTGCTTAAGATTCATCTATCACTTCTTTGAGAGAAGAAATATTCAATCTTCATTATCATTATTAGATTGTATCCTTACGGTGAGTAAGGGGGAGTATTACCTCGGTGTGAGGTTGTTGTTGAATTAGACTGGTTAGTCTAAGAATTGTAAGCGGCGTCACAAGTGCCCGGATCAAACTTGTGATTGTAGTGGTTCTCAAGTACCCGTGTTAAACTTGAGGGAGATAGTCGATTGAAAATCTCAGGGGGAGCCTGGGGACTGGACGTAGGTCAGTGAGGACCGAACCAGGATAAATCACTGTTTGCATCTTCTCTTCCCTTACCTCTTTATATTTCCAGCTAAACCATTTTACTACTGCGATTATGTTTATCTCGATTCATTGTTTTTATACTCAGAATTTCTTATGAATTTCATTACATTGCGAAAAGATTTTTAATTTTAACCAACACCCAATTCACCCCCCCTCTTGGGTGTTCAGCCATTCCAACAATATAAATCCATATAGGGTTTGGACTAGTATTTTTGAAATTATCGGTCTAAGAAGGGCAAAATGGTAAAATTATAAAAAATTCTGTAAAATTCCTAAAAAATAGAAAATTGGTAAATTAGAGGTTTTGAAACCCTATTTGAGGCTCTGAGAGTGAAAATAGTATGAAAATAACTTATTACAGGATTTCCTGAAAATAGAGGTTTTTTGGGGAAAACAGTAGAAAATTAGCATGTAGAGGCCTCAATAATTTTGGAAAAAATATGAAATAATTATTTAACGATTTATTTGAGTTTATAAAATAATTTTCAAGCCTTGAAAGTACAGGAATTAATTTTAGAATGTTTATTACTGAAATCTTTCCTATAAAACCTGATTTCAGAGAAAATTCAAAATAAATATTTAGAGGTTAAGATAAATTCTGAAATTTTTCATAGGGCTTTTTTGTATTAAAAGGAAGTTTTTGATAGAGAGAAATAAATTTTTGGAGGCCCAGAACTATTTTTGAAATAGTGACCAAAATAGTGAGTTTGAGTTAGAAATTGATATTTGTGATTGGGCCACACTTCCTCTTCTTTTATAATTAGTTTTAGGTTTCATATTTGGCCAAGAAAGCCCAGAAATTTTGTGCAACCAAGGTCCATCATGTAAAGAGGGTTTAAGCCCAATATTCAAAAGAAAAATCAAGAAGGAAGGATATTTAGCTTGATCTGAAATTTGGAGGTTATGAAGAGGGACACATGTCCCCTCATGTGGCAGAAGATGGTGCCATTTTGGAGGGCTTAGGGTGAGATCTTGAGCTCTATATATGCCCCCCAAAATATAGAAATTCAGCCAAAAATAGGAAAAAGAGGAAAATTTCTGTCCAGTTGAAAACTCACCCTTAAATAGCACCTAAAAGCTTCTAAATCAAGGAAAAATTATCAAGCTTCAAGTAAGGATCCATTAAGGTATGTCTAAGCTTGATTTTAGTTGATTTAAGGGTTGTTTTGGTTGAAATTTCATGACAAATCCCAAGCTTGTATACTGCCCATTTTCGGTTACATTGAAGAAGCATTAAGAAAGGATAGAAACCATGAATATGAGCATGGAATTGCATATTTAATTGATGTTTGGATTGAATTTTGGAAGAAAACCAAAGTTAGGGCCTAAGGGAGCATTTTCAATCACCATAAGTTCTTGAAGTTAGAGATTGTTTCAATGTGATTTGATGATTCCAATGAGTTTAAGTGGTGTTTTTATGTAGGAAAACCCTAAGAAAAAGTGTTTAAAATTGTTGGAATCAAAAATGAAAATTTTAAAACTTAAACCTACCTATTCTGCTAAATCAATTTGAAGGGAAAGGAGTGTGGTTTTGTTAAATCTGATTTGATATTTGGATTTTTCATGAAAAATTGTATAGGAATGGCCCAAGAGATTGATTGAAACAAGGAGGAAATAATTATATCAAAAATCAAGAATAAAAGGGTTTAATTGAGTTTATTGTTGAACAATGGTGTTTATGCTTGGATTATTGGTAATTTGAAATGTGTTTATTCTTGGATTGATAGGAATTGTGCAAGAAATCAAAAGGGAGCACAAATTTTCCAAAGAGGCTAAATTGAATAATTAATCAAGAGATAGCATTAAACTCATAATTTGAATGCTTTCTTGCTTGTTTAAATGTGTATGTGTTATTTGACTTTTGTTGTC
Source organism: Neltuma alba (assembly GCF_004799145.2). Lineage (NCBI taxonomy): Eukaryota > Viridiplantae > Streptophyta > Magnoliopsida > Fabales > Fabaceae > Neltuma > Neltuma alba. The sequence goes on from NW_021636223.1 coordinate 173,793, forward strand.
ATGATGTGATTGAGCAAATTATGTGATTATGTATGAAATGTTATGTTGAGTGTGCCTTGGTAACATGTTATGAGAAATAGTATAATGGCTTGATTGATTGCTCTCCTCCCATGGCAAATGACATGCACATAAAATATTGCATGATAATGTTAATTTCATGATCACACATCACATTTTTACATAGCATGATAATTATGATTTATTGCTATTGAGATTTCTATGAAATCTCATTCCTTTATGTTCAAATATTCACCATCTAGGGTAGGACCAAGCAATGACAAAGGAAAGGAGATTATTTTGGAAGATAGTTAATTGTTATGCCCCTTTGAATAATGTTTGTAATTATTATGAATTGTTATGAATTACTGTGAATTATGTGGAATTAATATATTAATGATCAAAGTTGATATGCTTGTGATTATATCAACAAGAAATCATGTTTTAGTCATATGGAATGAAAAGGAAAGAATAACCAAGAATCACATAAAAAGAAGATAAAAGTTGACTTTTTAAAGGTAAAATTTGACCATACAAAATTCCATGTAAACGGATGAGACTTTGGCTAAAATTTGGGAAACTTATAAATCATATTTTTAGCTTTAAAACAAGTGGTATTTCATTAAATTTGGAGTTTTGTATAAAAAGTTATGTGCTTCCAAAGTTGAGTATAAATTCTGAAAAATTAAAAAATGACCATATGAACAATACCAATTTATGTAGATTCTGGGATTAATTGGTGAGTTTTGGATACCGATTAGTATTTTTTCTCTAAATATCATATTAAGAGATTTAAATAGAACTTATAACCACCTCATTTTGATTTTTCTAGATTTAGTTATGATTTTTCAAAATTTGGCCTTTGTAAGGGTTACAGTGAATAGTAACTCAAATTCAAGGAATTTTACTGTTCAATTTTTTTCGAACTTCCATAGGAAATAGTTTCAAATGGTTCCAATTGAGTTATAATGTGGTCTAAAAGTAAGGTGTGACAAATGAAATGGTATTATGCATGGAAAGAATTCATTAAGATTTATTGATTTAAGTAAGGGGATAAGTTATCTCTAAATGAACCACAAAAGAATGATAAAGTAGAATTAAGGTAAATGGTTGATTCTGCCTGTGAAATTTGAAATTATTAAAGTACACATCCTAAGCTTTAAAACAAGTGGTAGATAATCTAAAATGAATGTGTGTTCTAAGAGTTATGCTCAATCAAAATTAGGGCAGAGAATTTGGAAAGTACAGTTTTTTACCAAATGACTAGTAAATTTTTATGAACAAACTGTACGAATTCGAATTGGTTAAGGCCAGATTTATATTTTTCCTCCATAGATAATTGAAAGAGCTTCAAATAGAATTTTGAACCAGCTTATTTTGATTTTTCTATAATTAGTTATGATTTTTCATATTTAGTCTGTAAATATGAAATTCAACAATGAATAATAACCCGGGTAATGATGTGCAAATTTTGTGATCTATTTGAATCGTAACGCTTTCAAATGTGTACTAAAAAAGGCATTTAAGGAAGGATGTTTCACTTAGCAATGCAAGTTATCTTCCTACTCTCCAGATCCTAAAAAATACATTCAACACAAGTAAAGTAAACACCACATCTTTAATTCCGAGTCATAGTTCTTACAAATAAAAGACAACACTTTAATCCCAGAGTATAGAAGACATTATATAGAACTATTTTAGGGGTTATAAAAGAAATGTCTAAGCCTTCAACCTTTAAGGCTTTTCCGTTAGTAACCTTTACAAAAAAAGCATTCATTGGACATGGCCTAATATCTATCAATAATGCTTGATTGCTAGCCATATGGTTAGTAGCTCTAGAATCTATAATCCATAATCTTTGATAGTGAACATTAGCCTTTAAAGCTAGTATGGTTTTACCTGTATGGGCAATGTACCCTGCTGAAATAGTAGCATCTTGAGATTCATGTTTCTCTAGGAACCGTTTGAGAAAATCTAACTCTTCTTTGCTAAATTCTAGAATATTTTTCCCTTTAACAGATCCTGAGTAGCCTTGTCCTTCCTCTCCACCTTGTCTAGGAGTTTTACCATGTAGTTTCCAGCAAACCTCCCCTATGTGTCCCTTTTTTCCATAATAATCAAACCATCTGGTTTGTTTCTTATTATCATCTTTTGAGGCACCTTTGGAAGCTAGAGTACTTGGTTGATTCTGCTCATTGAGACTGCTTAGTTCACCATTAGTCAGCTTCTTTCAACTTTCTTCACTACTTATGGTGAAGAAGACTTGTCTTAGAGAAGATAGAGTCTCAAGACCAATGATTCTCTTTTGGACCTCTTTAAAAGACACATCCAATCCTAGGAGGAATTTGAATATGCATTTTTCTTCTTTAATCTTTGCATGGGTAGTAGAATCTTTAGTGCACTTCCATGCTTGAGCTTCACACATATCAAGTTTATGCTATTGAACAACCAAATTAGTGTAATATAGAGTCATTGAGAGGTTACCTTTTTTAAAATCATGTAAGAAGAGTTCAGTTTCCAGAATTACAGCTTTGTTCTTAACTACAGCAAACATGTCTATCGCAGCATCCCAAACCTCTTTTGCTGCAGTGAAGAAGGAAAAATGGGTGCAAATCTCAGTTGTCATGGAGTTGATCAACCATGCTTGCACCATTGAGTTTTCTACTTCCTAGATACTGTATTTTGCATCATTGGTTGTTGGTGAAGTAAAATAACAGAATAGAAAGGCTGATGAATTTACGTTCATTTATTGATGAATATTGCAGCAAATATTAATCGTACACTGACTTGAAAGGCACGCCTAAATTTATGAAAATAAACTGAATATAAATAATAAATAAAAGAGAGTGGGAGAGTGGGAGAGTGGGGATATCGGATTACATGGGATTGGCTTTGACTCATTCAAACTGATAATAAAATAATTAAATAATTGACTCTAAAAAATAATTGAAGCATCAATCAACACTCCCCCTTGCTTCAAAGCTGCAAACACCCATATGCGATCTGAAATCTTCAACTTTGCCAATAGAGAGTGACTTGGTCATTATATCTGCAACTTGCTCAGTTGTTCTACAATACTTCAATGCAATAGTGCCATCTGCTACAAGATCACGAATGAAGTGGTGCTGGATATCAATGTGCTTCATTTTGCCATGAAAAGCTGCATTCTTTGTCATTGCAATGGCTAATTTGTTGTCACAATAAATCTCTGTTGCATCTTGTTGTGGTTGAAGAAAATCTGCCAATAATCTTCTAAGCCACATAGCTTGACAAGCTGCTGAAGTTATTGCTGCATACTCTGCCTCAGATGAGGATAAAGCCATAGTGTCTTGCTTCTTCGAGCTCCATGAAATAGCACCTGAACCAAGGGAAAAAACATATCCCGAAGTGCTTCTTCTATCATCAATACAACCTGCCCAATCACTATCAAAAAAGCCAAATAATTTGAAATTTGATATTTTTGAGTACCAAATTCCAAAATCAATAGTGCCTGCAACATAACGAATGATTCTCTTGACAGCACCAAAATGATGTTTTGTGGGATTATGCATGAATCTGGAAACTACACTCATAGAATGTGCAATATCAAGCCTTGTATTAGATAAGTAGTTCAAACCACCTACCATGCTTCTATACCACCTTGCATTAGCAGGTTTAGTACCATCTTCAGCTCTCAATTTCTCATTCACATTCATAGGAGAACGTGCTATTTTACATCCCAACATACGAAACCTTTTGAGCAGATCCATAGCATACTTTCTTTGAGAAATAAAAATACCATCAGAGCTTTGCTTCACTTCTATCCCAAGAAAATAATGCAATAATCCCAGATCAGACATTTCAAACTTCTGCATCATACTTGACTTAAAATCATTAATTACCTTGTCGGAAGATCCCATATAAATCATATCATCAACATAGAGGCAAACCACTAAAAAATCAGAATTACCATGCTGTTTCAGATAAAGAGTGGGCTCATTATCACTCCTTTTAAATCCATTTTCATGAAAATAGGAGTCAATTTTATGATACCATGCATGCGGGGCTTGCTTAAGCCCATACAAGGCCTTTTTCAGCTTATAAACTTTACTTTCATGGCCAGTAATAACAAAACCTTCAGGTTGAGAAACATATACTTCCTCTTTCAACTCACCATTCAGAAAAGCTGATTTAACATCAAATTGAAATACAGGCCATTTAAGTTGAGCAGCAAAAGCTAGAAAAGTTCTCACCGTTTCAAAACGAGCTACGGGAGAAAAGGTTTCATCAAAATCAATACCTTGTTGTTGAGCATAGCCTTTAGCTACTAAGCGTGCTTTGTGCTTTTGCACACTATTATCAGCATTATACTTGGTTCAAAACACCCACTTGAGCCCAATTGCTCTCTTGCCTTTTGGAAGATCAACTAACTCCCACGTATCATTCTTCTTGATACAATTCATCTCTTCAATCATTGCATTTTTCCAAACTTGCTCGTTTTCAGCATCCCCATAAGACTCAGGATCTGAAACAAAAATAGCATAATTACAAGATTCATAAATCTCTATCAAAGATCGAACCTTTCTAGGAGGAGTTTCACTTGAGGAGCTGGTGAATGAACTTGCTGGTGAAGATGTAATTCTGTCTGCACTGGAAGGTGATGACTGTGGTGTTTGTGAGCTACTACCACTTGATATAGATAGCTCTAAACCTCTTTGATGTGGTTCAGAGTTTCCTGCTTCAAAACTTATTGGAACAGAAACAGATTTTTCATCTACCTTGCTACTCCAATTCCAACTAACTTCTTCATTAAAAACAACATCCCTACTAATAATTATCTTGCCACTAACTGGATTATACAGCCTATAAGATTTGGATTGCATGCTATAACCAACAAAAATGCATTTTTCAGATTTTTCATCAAGTTTTTGACGAGATGATTTTACCAAAGCATAGGCTATACAACCAAAAACTTTTAAGTGGCTTACCCTGGGCTTTACACCTCTCTATGCTTCATAAGGTGTCATGTTAGGGACTGCTTTTGTGGGAGAAAGATTAAGCAGATATACTATTGTAGCTACTGCTTTTGCCCAAAACTGATTTGGAAGGCCTCTGGCTTTCATCATGCTTCTAGCCATTTCAACCACAGTTCGATTCTTCCGTTCAGCAATGCCATTTTGCTCTGGTGTATGTGGTGAAGTGAGTTCCCTGTGAATACCAATTTCCTCACAAAAGCTAGCAAATTCATTAGAATAAAATTCTCCTCCTCTATCTGTACGTAAAACCTTTATGCAACAATCACCTTGCTTCTCTACAAGAACTTTAAATTTCTTGAAATTTTCAAACACTTCAGATTTTAATTTCAAGAAATAAACCCAGCTCATTCTGCTATAATCATCAATAAACAATAGAAAATACCGACTGCCATTCAAAGATTCAGTATTCATTGGCCCACACAAATCTGCATGTATCAATTCAAGACATTGAGAAGCCTCTAAGACTTCCCTACAGGAAAAGATTTTTTACTTTGTTTTCCCAAAACACAGCCTTCACAAAAATCAATAGCATCAATATTTGGCAGCCCAAAAACCATATCCTTTTTACTCAACAATTGCAACCCGTTAAGATGCAAATGACCATATCGTAAATGCCACAAATCAGAACTACTAACTTCTTTAACAGCCAAAGCTCTTTTTTCAACAGAAGAAATGTCAAGAGGAAACATTCTATTTTTAGTCATGGCAACTTTTGCAACTGTTTGACCAGACTTCTTATCAAAAACATCACAACAAAAATCATCAAATGTGACTCTAAAGCCATTTTCCATCATTTGTCCCACACTCAATAAATTGTTAGCCAAACTAGGCACAAGCAAAACATCATTCAACAACTTCTTTTTACCATGGTCATTATGAACAGCAATCATACCTTTACCTCCGACTTGAACTTGCTTATCATCACCAAGTCGAACATCAGATTTGTGTGATTCATCTAGCTCTTCAAACAGTGAACGTGAGCTAGTCATATGATTGGAGCAACCACTGTCAATAAACCATATATCTTTTGAAGATTGAGTGTCTGGGAAATGTGCCATAAACAAGGTCTCACCCTCTGTCTCTGCAAAGTCAGCATGTTTTTTTTCACCTCTCTGCTTTGCCTAACAGTCTGCCTCCTTATGTCCAAGTTTCTTGCACCAATGACATTGAATAGAGCCTTTTTGAAAAGCTCCAGATTGCTTTTGCTCATTCGATTGACCGCGGCCTCTGCCATTACCACGGCCTCTGCCTCTACCTCTTCCACGAAAACCACCTCTACCATTGCCTCTGCCTGCGGACTCCCCCTTCACCTGAAAAGCCTGCTCTTCACTTTTCTCTTGAAATTGATTCATCCTGTCCTCATGAGCTTGCAAGGAACTCATTAATTCATCAAAAGAATACTTTGACATATCATGTGCGGAGCAGCAACAACAAAATTAAACGAGGAGTAAGAGTTCGTAGAATTTTTGCAACAATGGTTTCATCAGCAATTTTTTCCCCAGGACCTCATTTTATTAACCACAGAACTAGCTCTAGACAAGTAATCTTGTATTGACTCAGCCTTTTGCATTCTGAGATTCTCAAATTCACGACGAAGTGATTGGAGTTTTACAGAGATTACCTTGTCAGAGCCCTGAAACTCAGTCTTTAAAATTTGCCATGCCTCTTTAGAAGTCGCTGCAGATGCGATTCTGGAAAAAAGATTATCATGTACTGCTTGCTGGAGGAAAAATAAAGCTTTTGCGTCTCGCTTCTTATTTTCCTTCAGTCGTTGGTGGTCCATATCAGGGTCGGCAAAACCATCCTCAACCAAATCCCATAAGTCTTGAGAGCGGAAAAGGGTCTTCATTTGAATAGACCAAAACTCATATTTGTCACCATTGAATATAGGAACGGTTGAGAGGTTGTATTGACCCCACTAGATGAACCGTTTGCTGCCATCGGTCACTATCACAGTGAACAGGGTTACGGAAGCGGAAGACGACGCCCTGTTTTGGTAGAGAAGGAGAAGCTGCAATGCTTCATTCACGAGTCAAAACAAAACAGAAAGGATGCTGTTTGCTCTCACTGGTTTTCACTCACTCACGGGAAATGATATTTCACTCTCTCACGGGAAGGGAATGTCACTCTCACACACAAGAAAAAAAGAAGCTGTGATGCTCTCTCTCTCAAGTGGAAGGAAACGCACTGGCTCGAATACCACTTATGTTGGTGAAGTAAAATAACAGAATAGAAAGGCTGATGAATTTACGTTCATTTATTGATGAATATTGCAGCAAATATATAACCGTACACTGACTTGAAGGGCACGCCTAAATTTCTGAAAATAAACTGAATATAAATAATAAATAAAAGAGAGTGGGAGAGTGGGGATATCGGATTACATGGGATTGGCTTTGACTCATTCAAACTGATAATAAAATAATTAAATAATTGACTCTAAAAAATAATTGAAGCATCAATCAACATTGGTTGCTTGCTTTTTGGCACGTCTAGTCAAATAACTATACTTCCCTTTCCCTAAGATAAAAAGTCATACACTTGAGGACTATTGAAAATAGTTCTCGCTATTAAGATGATAAATAGTGATCGATCTAGAGTGGGTCTCGGTCACACTTCATTGATTGATAGAACCAGTTGGTGTAGCCATCAAAATTACAAAGCTATTTAGCAACCAGCTAGGGTTACTTTGACCCTTATTAGGTAGGCCCATACCGAAAGTAATCATCGTGTTTTTATACTTGTAGAATTCTTATAATTCTATACTATTTATTTGAATGGAATGAATGGGAATAAATAGATACAACATCCTTATGTAGACGAGGCTTATGGACCGAGATCGTAGGGATTTGGCCGAGAAACTGGGAATTTTAAAAAGGATACAGAATCAACTTAAAAGCTAACAAATTAGAATCTGAAACATATATTCCTAAATCATAGAGTAATTTAAATATTTAAATTCAACGAAAGGTTGATTAGGGTTAGGGTTTTTTAAGGCCCATGGGACAGTAACTTCAGCCACCAACACAACATTTTAACTATCACATATTAGGTATCATATATTTAAAAATCTGTAGTAGTGTGAATAAAAATGTCCCCATCAAAGTCCTGCTAATGATGATGAGGTCAAACCTTTTTTTAAGTTTTGTTCAATGACTTTTTTAAAAAAATTTAAAAAAAAAACTTTATAAAATAATTTTGTAATAATTTAGATCAAGTTTAAAAATTTAAATTTTGATATAAAAAATAGGTAAATTGTCAAGTAACATTATGCTTTTTAGTACTATAGTTTCGCAAACTTTATTTTCATCTAATATGTTTAGTATTCTTATTTTGAATCCCTATATACAATTTGTATAATAGGTTAGTTGGATATGAAATTTGTAAAGCCCTACTATGTTATTTGAAAAGCACTAACTTCATTTAGACATTTATCTATTTTAGATTTGGACTAACTTCTTGTTGGTAACATAATCTATGGTTTTTGCAGTCTACTTGTTCTTTTAATTGTGCCTAAAAGGAGAGACTACTCTTTAAATTGTTAGAGACTTCCCTAAAGCAGAGAAAGTATGGACTAAACTAACCAAGCTAGCTATAAGCAATGACATCTTTTCTTTACCTTGCAAGATTGGATCTTATATGGAATGCGTAAATAAAGGTTGGGAATAGTACAATAGGAAGACTACATTGGCAAAGGATCGTTGCTCAAACTTGCTAGGTGATATGGAAGAATAGGTGTAGCAAAGCTTTTGCAATAAAGAATTACAAGAAAGGGGATTTAGTTGTTTTACCTACTCCCGTTTTAAGCAATGACATCGCACTAGAAATATTTCAAGACATAAATCATAGAAATATATAAGTAGTGCTTGGATGGGTTAGATTAGACGTGGATAAATCAGTTAATTCCAAAGCTAAGTTTCCTGCAGTTCATATATGAGACTAGAAGATGTGGATACATCCAAACATTTAGATATCCCCTTACTACTACAGAACACATTTAAGTTGGATTTGGATCAGGAAGTATCAGGAAGCATGCATGTTATCTAGCACTAAACGTGAACGTAGCAACATGATAAATCTCTATTTTATCATGTTATCTTATATATTTTTGAGGATTTTTATTAGCTAAAATAAGATAATTTGCATTTATCATGGTTATTTTGAATTAAGTACTGATTGCATAAAAAGAGCTTAAAAAGAAAATCTTATCATATTTTTAGATTTTGCTCTTTGATAATTAAGTTTGGGGCTTTATAATATTGTATTATCTCAATATATTTTACAGGTCTTGGCGGGGGAAAAAGAAAAAGCTGAAGAAAAGGAAAGTAAAGAATAATAAAAAAAAAAATCTTGCCATACATACGGTAACATTCATTGTCTCTTCTCAACAAAGAACCTCGCAACCTCACCTTCTCATCACACCATCCTCTGCCTCTCCATTAACATCATTGACTTCTCCCCTTCAATGTTCACTAACATTATTATACCAGGCCGTTAGTGTTCACCATCGCAGTTCACTTTCCCTATTCCTTTATTTGCTACAGTGATCTCTCACACGTAATCTCTCAACTCGGCTTTCATGGATTATTTATGCTTCAAAAGTGTTGTGGATGCTTCTAGAGCCATAAGAGTCTAATCCCCTTGTACTTCTTAGAGATGGATGAGTAGCTTCAGCTTGAAGTTCCAACTAGGAGAGTATTTAGTTTTCCAATTAATTTTCTCTTAGATTTTATTAGATTTTTCCTGTGTTAGTGAGATTTTTATTTGAATTGGAGATTGAGATTATGCTTTATAATTTCTATTAATGGGTTATTTGTTGCTTGAATTGAGTTGTATAACTTGAGATTCAAATTTATGTTAGTGTGGCAGTTTCACCCAAGATGGAATGAATTGGGTGATAAAAAATTTTCTTTTAAAAATAAATAGAAAAATCAAGAAAAGGAAATAATTTCAAAAAGATTTCACTGAATGAGTGTTTAAGAAGAAGAACAAGCAGAATTTATACCAGTTTGGTCCCAACTACTTGATCTACGTCCAGTTCTCAGAACACCTCTGAGTTCTTCACTATACTCCAAGATTCAATGGGTTCTTGGCGCCACAGTATAGTAAATCCTTTACTCATTCTAGGCATCATCGACAGGTAGCTTACGCCTACGGCATTTTTCCGTTGAGCCTTGTAACCGGTAGAAAATGTCTCTGTAATACATTACTTCATTAGTGAATATAAGTGAATAAAAGAAGAAATTCCTTGGAATTTAATGAATGAATTGCTATTCACAAATCAAAGATCACAGAATCACAGAATCAATTCTTCAAACATCTCATTGATAAGTAGCTTGATCGATAAAGTTATCGATTAATTAGAAATGAAAGAATCTTGAGAATTAAACCCATTTATTTAAGACATTATGGAAAAGATTATCAATAAAAAGTGAAGGTTAACCAAAGTGATTTATCCAAGTGAAAAGATTTGTTCCTTGAATCAGGGGCCATCTTTGCTTTTTATAAAAAGATAAGATGATTAATGAAAGGTGAGAAAAGCTTAAAGATAGAATAATATTATATTTTCTAAAAAATAGTGTGAAGAACAATTTCAAGCAACATAGCTAAACTTTACATAGCATGTTATCTATTATTCACTTTATCCAAAAGCTTATCGATAATTGAAGTACACTTACAAAACTATTTTAAACAATTTTATCTGAAAGGTTATTGATAAGTGAATTTATCGAAAAGATGTTACAAAAAACTCTTAAGAAAAACTTGGACAGAGACAAAGTAGTATAGAAAAACCGTGACATTAATCGGTAAAGTGATCGATAAATGTATTTATCAATGAAATGATCGATAAATATGTTTACCGATAAAATTATTGATTAGCTTCTGAATAGAACTTGAAAGTCTAGAGAACCAGTGAGAGTTTTATCATCTTATCGAACAACATAAGTAGTTTAGTAAACCAATACTTACTCAGTTTCAGATCAAGAAACCAATACTTACTCAGTTTCAGATCAAGTTATCAAGGATCATAAAAATCGATAAATGCATCGATAAGTCAAAAGCATTTTAATTGGTTATATTTAGTGAGACTTACCCATTTATCTAAAAGATGATTGAAAACCTCATTTATTGATAAGGTCATTGATAAATTCTTATTAGTAAAGCCTAAATGCAGAGAACTTACCATTTATCCAAAAAGTTATCAAAAACCTTATTTATCCATCAAGTGATTGATAAAGGCTTAGCAGTAACTATATTCAAAGAGACTCAGCCATTTATCTAATACGTGATTGAATACCCCATTTATCCAACAAGTTATCGATAAATACTTATCAGTAAAGATATGCAAAGAAATTAACTATTTACTTTATTATCATCAAAACCTTAAATCTAACAATTTATATACATTTCCTTTGCATTCATTAAGATTATTCTATTTGGCATACTATTAGATTTTATGATTGAGATGTATTGCAATTACATGTCTCCATGAGCATTCTTTAAAAGGGAAACATGGTTTATTAACTCAATTTAAATTGCACATAGGTGATTTCTAAAGGTACCATAATAACTGATTATTATCTAGTGTTTAGAGTAATCAAATGTTAGGTCACTTGACTAAAATTGTGTTTTGGGGTTGTATTTTGACTTGCTGTATTTTTAACTCCCATATTTTTATTAACCAAGGATAGCTACATTTTATTTTCAAGAAGCATTCTTATCATTGATTCTCTCAAATCCAAATTTGCATTTTTCATTCTCTATTTTATTAAAACTACCAAAAACAGTTTAGCTTTATTTTATTATTTTCTCAATTATTTTTATTAAAATAAAATCCTTTTTCAAACCCCTTCTGTAATGCTTTTGTTACTTAGTTAGCTTAGGAATTAATAAAAAGCTTCTTAAGAGACTTGACCCGGTTGTTCTTTACTGTATAATTTGATTTTATTTTTAATTTATCCAAGGTGACTAGTGTTGTTGCCCAGGAATCAAGTAATTGGTTTCTTGGTACACTAAGTGTCAATTTGATTATTAATCGGGGGTACTCGAGTGAGCTAGTAGTTATTTTTACATTTTCTTAGCATTTGTTTTCTTATTGCTAGTTTAGATTGCATTTTCATAGCATCAAAATTCGTGAAAACTAAAATAAATATCTTGATTTTATTTTGATTTTTGCATACTTTGCACTACATCTTGCCTCCTTGCATTTGCACTTGACTTTTCTCATTTAATTTGTATAACACCTTAGCTTTTGACTAATCACCATCCAATTAGAGGTAATTGGAATCACATTTGATGGCTAAAAGTTTGAAAAATTGGCCTTTGAAAAATTTTTGCTCACGGATTACTATTCACAGCAACCCATAAATTGGTTAAATTTTGAAAATTCATAACTAATTTTAGAAAAATCAAAATTGAATGATTCCAGATTCTATTGGAAGCTCTTTGTAATATCTCTTGAGAAAAAAATAGGCTCTGGATGAATTGCCCTCAAATTCGAGCCCATATTCAATTTCAAAAAGTACTATTCATTTGGTCGTTTTCTAGTTTTTTCAGTATTTTTGCCTAACTTTGGATATGCATAACTTTTTGCATGATTATCCTTTTGAGGCATATTACCACTCATTTTAAAAGAAAAAAAATATGATCTATTGATTTGGAAAGTTTTCCAAATTAAATCCCTCAATTGCTCAGATTCATGTCGGTCAAACCTTCCTTTCAAACAGTTGACTTTTCTCCCTAACTATCAATTCTTTCCATAATTATTTCTCTGACTTGGCATGCTAATTAAACACTCACATAGTTCATTTTAACAGCACACTTCAATGTATAAATGCATAAGGTAGTCATATAAGATCATCACAAAATATTTAGTTACATTCTTCCCCAAAAATTCATGAAATGATTCAAGATCATAAAGTGCCATTACAATTATAGTTCCTTCATACATTGACCATCTCCTTGGCCTTTCTTTTTGATGTTGTAGGGCCTAGGTTTTTGTTAAACATGGGAGGTAAGATTCATGAGAATCTTAGTAGCATAGCACCACATTTACAATGTCAACCAAGCAAAGCATTTTATGCTAAATGAACTTGCTAATGCATACTTTCACTTAATGCATATACCATGGAAAGGACATAACATACTTCTCATTCATAATACTCAACAGAGCATAAGTCAAGACATTACATGTATGGAGTTACACATCATATAACATTATCATCTCATCCACATCATGGCATAACAATATAATATACGTAAAGCAATAAAAACAATGCAAGGTAACATTAGAATGGTAATTGCTAGCTACCTCTTTCAAGCTTTATCCTTTCCTTTAAGCTCTTCCTCTCTTGAGCAAATATTCTTCCTTTTGGATGCTAGGCCTATTGATAATGCAATAGGACATCACCATTTATTATTCCATCCAAACATTAATCAAATAACCCTTAAACCCTTTTTTTCTTAAATTTTTGGGTTATTCCTTACAACTTTGATTCTTTAAATCTCTTGGACTATTTATACATAATTTTTCATGTAGATTTCAAATATCCACTTAGATTTATAAAATCCAATCCCTCCCTAGAGATCTCATTTTGGCTGAATAGGGGTTCTTGGAAAACAAAATTTTTATTTTCAATTTTAATGCTTCCAAGCTTCCTTTCTTAGTATTTCCCTACACTGTTTCATCATTTAAATATATTAGAAGCATCAAATTGAATCAAATCCAACTCTAACCCCATTTTCTCCCTTCGGTTGAATTGAATCATCAACATAGGGGTTAGATTTTCTTTCCAAAACTCAATCAAAACTAATCAAATCCCATCCTTTTTAAGTGTTTAATCTATGTTTCAAACCTTTGATCAATTCCTTTCATATTTTTCAAAATTTTGGCAGCATCTCACCATAGAAATTGGCAATCCAAACCAACATAAAATGACACATAAATAGCCCCCAATAAATAACCAAAAGCTTAGGAGCTTACCTTAATGATTTCTTGAACTTCGGTGGACTTTCTCTCTCTAGAAACTAGCTCTTTGTCTCTCTAAACTCAAAAGAAACATAACCCCCTATATAGTTCTCTTCTTGGCCAAAATGTGAGGGGGTGAGTGGCTATTTATAAGCAAGCTTTAATCATTTGCCATCCAAGTTCAAAAGAATTACAATGATGATGTGTCAAGCCAAGCTTCCTTCTTGTATTTTCTCTTTCCTTTATTTAATTCCAAATGAAATGGATTTTAGAAGTTAAAATCCTCTCCATCCCTATCTTGACAAGTGGCACAATGAGAGCCAAGTAAAAAGGTGTGTACTTGTCACCTTTTGCAGTACCCTTTTTATACTAAAATAGCTTTGTCTTTTTCTATATCAGTGATCTGAGCTTCCTAATTAATTTCTACCAAATCCTTAGCATTTTCTTATCAATTTTCCCTTCCTTAAGAGCCTTCCTTTATTTTCATAGTGAATTTGTATCGTTAATGGAAAAGAAAACCAATTTTCGTACTATATTAGTTTTCTTACTCGAGAGTTACTTTTTGGGTCTCTAGGCTCATTAAAACTTTTCTGATTATTTGATAACCTCTTACTAGTCCCATAAAAGTTTCATGAATTTTTTGGGATTTATCTAGCCTCATAAGTATTTATTTGGAATTTTTCTGGATAAAACTCTAATTAGCATAATTGGACTTTAAATTCCCTTTAAGAATTAACCAAGGGTGTTTTGGAAATAAAACTACTTGTACAATGTCTTATAATTCTCAAGACACTTTATCCTTGTTTTTTTCTTAATTTTCTAAGGCTCAAAACTATTTTCTATAATTAATTTTTGACCAATTTTTCCTAATTAGTCAATATTCAATAATTACTTAAAATTCAATAATTATTACTTTCCATCATAATTTCAACTTTTTAGCCTCAAATACTGTCCAGGGACCTTTTCTCTACCTTCTATAATTATTTGCTAAATTTTAGGAATTTCTAACATATTTTCCCAAAATTTTTATATTTTTTTCCACTATTCTAACCCATAAATATCCGGGGATTTTTTTACTCTTAGGGTTACGATTTTTGGGATGTTACAACTTGCTTGCTATTTCTAACTTGGATGCTACTGTATTGCTGCTTTTTGACTAAATTTTGAGCTGTTACTTTGCTGTACCTTTTCTCTCAGTTACTTGTGAGTCATTTGCTTTTTAATAGTTTTGAATTAGAACCTCTTTGAGTTTATAGACTTATACTTAGCTAAAACTTATTGATAGATTTTTGGTTCATTGAGATTTACTTGGTCTTGATCTCATTCTTGTTCATACTTGATTTTCTAGAATTGAATTTTCACTTGCTTTTGCACATTGCAGTTTTGAATTTCTTTGTGCATGGCCAGTGATAAAGAACCCACACCTGATGACCTTGAGCTCAACATACCTTTGAAATAACTTCAAACGAAGACTAAGAAAAAAAATCAATAAAGTAATAAGCAACTCCCTTTAGAGCAACATATTCCTAGTGTACCTAATCAAAATCTAGACATGGCCAATTATATCTCTAATAGGGATAATAGTGGAAATGGAGTTAACAATAATCCACCTAAGAGCAACTCAAGACTGAATTTTTTTAAAAATTCTTTCCTGCATCTCAGTCTTCTAGGTTTAAGAAAGCTATCTTTAGTGCACTACAAGGCAAAAGGAAATCTTTTTATGAATACTGGACTAGGTTTCTCACAATGATGGCTTATTGTCCTAATTATCATATTTTAAAATCTAATATGGTTCAGTACTTTTATGAGGGTCTTCTGCCACTTTATCAGAGACCTGTTAATACTATTGCTAATGGTTCGATACGCGATCTCCTTCACAAGATGCCTGGGACTTATTTGAGAAAACCACTACAAATGATCAATAGTATGGTACTAGAGACAAACAATATGTAAGGAAAGTAGTTTCTTCCTCTTTTAGTGATAAACTGAGGTCGTTTGTGAAGAAAATTGACAGAAAAATAAAGAGGATAGAAAACGAAAGGGGCCTAAAATAACGTAATGCCACGGGTACTTCTCAAGCCCTAGTAACTCTTAGTTGTGAGTTTAGTGCTTCACCTATGCATCTCAGCCCTAGTAGCTCCTAGTTGGGTCTGGTGTTCCTTCTAACCAGTTTTAAGACACTTCAAGGATGGTCATTCCACTCTAGGATAATTTACATTCTCACCTTAAGAGTGATATGACCAATTACCTTCTGAAGAGTATGACTGCTCAGCTCGATAATGTAGACAACAAATTAAGGAAAGATAAGGCCCTGAATGACAGTTAATTCTCCTATATTGCTCCAATTCTCCAAAATATCCAAGGTGATAGGCTGAATGATAATGGTCCAATGACAAATTTGTTTAAAAAGTTTGAAGTATCAGAATTAAAGAATAATATTTTGACATCTTACTTGACTTAGGTTTCTAGTATTGTGAGTAATTTACAAGCTAAGAATGGGGGATGTCTACCTTCAAATACTATGATCAACCTAAATCCCTTAATGCCATCAATTTAAGAAATAAAAAATCGGTTAAGTTCTCTGAGGAGGATGATAAGGACGTTGATGATGAAGTTGAATGTGATAGCCCTCCATTAACTCCTACGAAGCTAAAGCACTCTAAAGTGCTAAGGAGAAAGGACTGATTGACAAGAACACTGATAATACTCAAGATGGAGTAGGGCCTAATGATGGGTTAAGATCTCAAATTGCAAGTCAATCACTTGTGGAAGAGCACCAGCCATAAATAAGAAAGGCAAATCAACATGTAAGGAGCCTTAGTGCCAAAGGGTAAGGAGGTAAAGATTTTTGACATTCTCTTCCCTAATGCTTATTTTAGAGGTAAGAAATTGTTTGATGATCAGACTCAAAAAGAAATGTTTGAATTCTTTAGTAAGTGTCACACCTTACTTGTAGACCTCATTTTATCTCAACTAGAGTCATTTAGAATCATTTCTTATGGCCTTAAGTTGGAAAGATTTGAACCTTAAATTTTTTTAAATTCGGGTTACTATTCATTGTAACCTTTATAAAGGCTAAATTTGAAAATTCGTAACTAATTCTAAAAAACTCAAAATGGGATGGTTCCAAGTTCTACTTAAAGCTCTTAACATCATCCTTAAAGAAAAAATATGCACTAGTATCTAGAATTTGCCAATTAATCCTAGAATTTGTGTAAAATGGCATTGTTCATATGGTCTTTTTTAATTTTTCAGAATTTATGCCTAATTTTGGATAGGCATAAGTTTTTGTAAAAAACTCAAAATTTGATGAAATACCACTTTTTTTAAAGCTAAAAATATGATCTCTACATTTGCCAAGTATCATCCAAAATCTCGTCCATTTATATAGAATTTTATTGGTCAAACTTTACCCTTAAAAAGACAACTTTTATCCCTCTTGTATGCAGTTCTTGCTTTTTCTTTTCTTTTCCGTCTATATGATCTTTCCAATCACATAATACAAGCTTGAACATGATTCCTTAATCAAATACTCACATGTAAAGCATTCTTGATCATTAATACAATCTTCCAACATAATTCACAATAATACATAACAATTCATAATAATTACAAAACACAACTTCAAGGGGTATTAAGCTCAATCATCTTCAATATGATTTCCTTTCCTTTATCCTTACTTGATCTAACCCCTAATTGGTGAATATTTGAACATAAAGAAATGAGATTTCATAGAAATCTCAGTGGGAAAGGAATTACAATAATAATGTCAAACATACAAGGTAGATTACAAATAGATTCATGAACATTCTATGCCATGTAAGTATTATCACAATCCACTCATAAACAACATGTTAATGCATGTTGTCAGGGCATATAATGCAATCAACTAACATGTCATTTTCATCAAATAAGCTCAAGTAATCATATTATGTAACAACCAAGCAAGTTAACATTAAAAATTATAAATTCCATGCTACCTCTTTTTAATCCACAATTTTGGCCTCTTTGATTCCTTTGCGTTCCTCCTTGTTCTCTTGCATAATGCCTATCAATTCATGTATAAACACATTTCAAATTACCAAAAGTCCAAGCATAAACATGGATGTTTAACCTTAAATTTAATTAAACCCCTTGTTCCTTGATTTTTGACATAGTTATTTCCTCTTTGTTTCCATTAATCTCTTAGTCCACTCCTACACAATTTTTCATATAGAATCCAAATATCAAATCAAATTTAACAAAATCACACTCCTTCCCCTTTAGTTTGCTTTGGCCGAATATGCTAGAATTAGGTTCCAAAATTTCCTTTTTTCATTCTAATATTTTAAACAGTTTTCCTTGGTGTTTCCTTACACAAAAACACGTCTTAAACTCATTGAAATCATCAAATCACATTAAAACAATCTCTAGCTTCAAGAACTGGCTGAATAGGGTATATATAACCCTAACTTTGATTCTCTTCCAAAATTCAATCCAAACATGCAATTCCAAGCTCATATTCATGATTTCTATCCTTCCCTAATCCATTCTCATTGCTTCAAAAATCTGGACAGCAAGATACCTTAGGAATTTTGCCATTAAATTCTACTTGAAACAAGCTAGAAACAACCAAATTAAAGCTTGAACATACTTTGATTAATCTTTGATTCTTGCCTGATAATTTTTACTATAAATCTGCGTGTTCTTGACTTCAAAAACCCAGCTCTTTCAGCAGCAAAACCGCCCCCTTTAAGGTGCCAAAATAACTGAACTGACGGCTTCTGGGGGGTATAAATAGGCAAGGTTTCAGTCCTTCCCTGCCTCTAAGTGTCCCTAAAAAATTTGGAGTTTTTGAGACATGTGGACACCTTAAGGAGCTGCTAAATTGTGGGAGTGTACAAGTATCCCAAGTGTAATAATGTTTAGAATAAAATCATATGATATTTTGTATTATTTTATTCCATAACCATGTGCACCACTTGGACCACAAAATTACTGTTTATTTGTAGCCCAAAATCAACTACAATGGGCTAGAGAAAGAAGGAATAAGTATCATCTTGCACTTGCAAATATTTTTTCACCTGATTTCTTTGTATCCACTAAAATTCTTTTCTAATTTCTAATAATATTTTTGGACCTCCAAAATTTCATTTCTTTCCATCAAAAATCATATTTAATATAGAAAGGTACCCTGAAAATTTCTAGAATTTATCTCAACCTCTAACTATTTATTTTGAATTGTCTCCGGAATCAGGCTTTATTGATCAAATTTCAGTAATAAATATTCTAAAATTAAATCTTTCGCCTCTAGGGCCTAGAAAAATTTTATAAACTCAAATAAATTCTTAAATAATTGTATCAAAATTTTTTCAAAATTATTGAGGCCTCTATATATTTAAAATAATTGTTTCCGTCTAATTTTTCACTGTTTATCTCGAAAAACCTCTATTTACCAAAAATTCTGTAATAGTGTATTTTCTTGCCATTTCCACCTTTAGAGTTTCAAATAGGATTCCAAAATCTTTAATTTACCTTTTTACCATTTTCAAAAATTTTCTGAAATTTTTCTCCAATTTTCCTGTTTTGCCCTTCCTGGACCAATAAATTCAAAAATATCAGTCTGGGCAAAGGTCAGATCTCAACTCAAAAGTTGTTTCGTGCTTGAGTCTATTTTACTATTTGACCCTCTATTTAATTTATTATTCACATTTCCAAAGCTAAATTTGGCAGGATGTGACAGTAAGTTAAAAGTAAAGATGCCTTTTTCTCGACATGATTAAGAGTATTCCTAAATATTGTAAGTTTCTCAAGGATCTATGCACCCATAAGAGAAAATTCAGGCCTAATGAGAGAGTTCAACTAAGTTGTAATGTGCCAACCAGCTTCAAGCTCTAGCTTCCCACAAAGTGTTAGGATCTAGGTACCTCTACCATTCCTTGTACCATTAGACCAATAAACATAACCGCCGCACTACTAGACTTAGGGGCCGCAATCAAAGAAATGCCTAAATTTGTTTACACTGTCTTAGGAATTAAAGCAATTAGACCCATCAATGTTATGTTATGATTAGCTGATAGGCCCATTATACATCCTGATGGCATCTTAGAGGATATCTAAGTTAAAGTGAAATGCCTTGTTTTCCTAGCTAATTTCTATATCCGAGATATGTCCAATGAGCTGGCTAGTAAGTTTACTCTAATCCTAGGTAGGCCTTTCTTTAGAATAGCAAATGTTATTATTGATATGAAGGAGGGTGTCATAACCATAGAGGTTAGGAACCATAAAATTTATTTCAATATGTGTGAGACCATGAAACATCTTTGTGGGGATTACTTCTTGTTGGGAGTTAACACTATGTTGATTTGGCCATTGAAGAAGCAAGAAATAAGTTTGAATTAAGTTTACATAATAATAACTACTTGTTTATGCCTATTGAACATGATTCTTTTGAGCTTGATGGTGCTGCATCTACTTATGATGAGTATTTTTTTTTTCTTTCTCTTATATACATATATTGTCTTTCTGATGCTTGTTATAGTGAGATGATATATCCTGATTTTGAGATTTGTAATACTCTCTTCACTCATTGGTTTATACTTTTTGTCTTTGTGATATTGACTCTACTTTTGCAAGTGATTTTGGCTTGCAAAAGTGTTTGCTTCTTGAAGTTGCATATACCTTTGTTAATGTGGAATCTAAGATTGTAGCTAGAACTAATGATATTGGCTCGATATCCTCTGAGATCACAGAAAAAGAAAAGCCAATTCAAGCTATTCCACCTACACATATCTTTGATTAGTAACAATGATAACCTTTGCCAAGGATAAAGAGCTTCATGAGAACAATTCAATTGTATTTTCTACTCATTCTATTGTTTCTCCTAACACTGTGAAATACATATGAGATCTTGTTTCTAGTAGTCATTTGTGAAGAATAATCACCCCAAGTTTGTTGTTGGTATAGCTCAACTTGAAGTTGACTTGATGCTTAGGAAGGCTAAGGAGCAAAAGTTGGACTCAAAGGAGCTGAATTTGAATTACCCACTTAAGACTATAAAGGAGATCTCTATTCTCTTAAAGTCCTTGAATTGATCCCTTCTATTGTTCAACCCATGACCCTTAAACTAAAATCTTTGCCTTTTAACCTTATATATGTATTTCTTGAGCATGATGAATATTTGCTTGTGATTATTTCAAATGCCTTGTTTGCTGATAAAGAGCCTAAGTTGCTTTGTTTGCTTAGAAAGAATAGGGAGGTGATTGGATGGACATTAGCTGATATTCCTAGAATAAGTCCAACTATTTGTACTCATACAATACTACTTGATGAGGACTCTAAACCTATTAGACAACCCTAGAGGTGTCATAACCCATTGATCCTAGATGTTGTGAGAAAAGAAGTCACTAAACTTTTGAGTGAAAGGATCATATATCCTATTTCTGATAGTGAGTGGGTCAGTCGAGTTCAGGTAGTACCTAAGAAGAGTAAGTTGACTGTAGCTAAGAATGACAATGATGAGTTAATCCTACTAGGGTACATAATTCTTGGCGGGTGTGCATTGACTATAGGAAGCTGAATGAAGCCACTAGGAAGGTCCATTTTGTGTTGTCTTTTATTGATCAAATGCAAGGGAGATTAGTGCGGAAGAGTAATTATTGATTCTTAGATGGATTCTCCAGTTATTTCCAAATTCCTATAGCTCTTAAGGATCAAGAGAAGACCATCTTTACTTGCTTCTTTGGTACTTTTTACTTATGGGAGGATTTCTTTTGGTCTTTATAATGCTTCTAGTTCTTGTTAGCACTGCATGACGTCTTTTTTTTTTTTAATGATTTCCTTAAGCATAGACATTTTTATAGATTATTTTATTGTCTATAATGAGTCATTTGATGCTTGCTTATCCAACCTTGATCAGATCTTAGCCTGATACATGGAGAGGAAACTTGTTTTGAATTATGAGAAATGACATTTCATGGTATAGGACATATGATTTCTAAAGATGGTATTCAGGTTGACAAAGCAAAAGTTAAAGTTATCTCTTTCTTGCCCTACCTTTCTTCACTTAAAGACTTGAGATTCTTTCTAGAACATGTTGGTTTTTATCATAGATTCATAAAAGATTTTAGCAAAATAGCATTGTTAAAGCTTCTTTAAAAAGATGTTGACTTTGTTTTTAATGATAATTGTAAGTATGTATTTAATTAACTGAGACATAGATTGATTACTCATCCTATACTGGCTGCCCCAAATTGGGAACTTGTTTTTTAATTATCTTGTGATGCTTTTCATGGTGCTATTAGAGCAATGCTTAGCCAAAGAGATGGCAAGGTATCTAAGGTCATTGCATATGCTTCAAAAACATTACATGATGCTCAATGTAATTATACAACCATTGAAAAAGAGTTATTTGCCATTATGTTTACTCTGGATAAATTTAGGTCTGATCTAATCAACTCTAATGTTATATTGTTTACAAATCATACTGCAGTTGATTGTCTCTTCAAGAAGCCATAATCTAAGCCTAGATTGTTTTGTTGGGCTCTTCTCATGCAAGAATTCAATATTAAGAATAAGGATCGAGCTAGAGTAGAGAATCATATTGTAGATCATCTTAGTCAGCTTCCTAGTGATACAAGGACAGAAGATGATTCTAGTTAGTTTATGATGATTTTCTTGATACGCTTTATGTGCTCTAGGTTTGAAAGAACCCTGGTTTGTTAACTTGGTTAACTATCTGATATTGGGACTAATTCATGATTCTTTGTCTCCATTTCATGTGAAGAAGCTCAAGAGAAAAGCTCAGTACTATGTATGACATGAATCACACTTGTGGAGAATCTGTAGTAACCAAGTCATTAGAAAATGCATACCGAAGATAGAATTCAAGTCTATCCTACCTGTTTGCCATTCATTGGGTTGTGGTGGACACTTTAGCACTAAAAAGACCTCTAGAAAAGTGTTAGAAGATGCTAGATTTTATTGGTCAACCTTGTTTAAGGATGCTTTTTTATCTACTATAAGGCATGTCATAGATATCAGAGATTGGCATAAGATGCCACAATACCATATTTTATTTTGTGAGGTATTTAATGTATAGTGAATGGATTGGTCTCTAGCCAATTGTCTATTTTCTGTATGTAACAATTTCATATTCATGTGGGGGTAGGGTAGAATCTAGAAAAAATGCAGTATGACTTTATTTAGAATGAAAAAGAGGGGAAAAGGAAGGTACAAGTGTTGAGTTAGAACCTTCTTTGTACTCCAAAGGAAGGGGGAGGATATGGCCTAAAGGCTACTGATTTGATAAATGATGCTTTGTTAGAAAGAAATGGGTGGAATATTCTTGCTAAACTAGGGAGCCTTTATCCTCTGGTTTTATATGAAAAGTATGGAAGAAATGCATATTTGTTTAAAGAATATGTGGTTAAGGCTTTTAATTCAGAAATATGGAAGAACATGGCTAGACTATGGCCTCATGTAACTAAGTGTTAGATGGGAGGTAGGTGAAAGTAGGAAAATTATTTTTTGGAGAGATAAGTGGGCTAAAAATAGAAGTAGTTTGAGTGAAAAATGTATGATTCAATTATAAGACTTGGATAACCCTTTTAAAGTTTGTGCTATGGTTAATGCATAGGGAAATTGGAATTTTTAAAAGCTCAATAGTGTGTTATCTGAGGATGGTAAAGACCTACTTAGAGCCATGCCTACCCCCTCAGCTCTGTTGGGAAGTTCTTTACAGAAGGATTATGTAATCAGGGAAGTCTATTGCAAAATGAGGAATGAATGTGAGCCCAAGTATAGTATATGGAAGGCAATTTGGAGCTGGTATGGACCTAGACGAATCCAAGTTTTTTTTTTGGATTGCTGTTCATGGTCGTTTGTTAATGGCCGTAAGAAGAAGCCATTTGATAGGGGAATCTTACACATGTTTTGGATGCTTTGATTTGATAGAAGATTTGATGCTTGTATCGTGGAGGATGACGTAAATTTTAATGTTATATTGTTTTATTTGATTAGAGAGAAAAGGAGATGAGAGGTATTTAATGATATCTTGTTTGGTTTAAGAGAAGGAGAAAAAAATAGTAATAATCAATTTATCATTTTATTCTCATATATTAATTTATATTTTTATTTACATATTATAGAAATTAATTTTCTTCTTAGTTCAAATTATATAATTTAATGAACATTCAGTTTTGTTATGTTGATATACGTATTAAAAAATTGATATAGTGATTTTTTATTCTAATTAGTATAATAATATATTTCAAATAATCAAATTAACAAATTTTATCCTGTTTATAAAAATGGATTCGTTATTCTCTTTCAGCTATGGTTTTTTTTTCCGGATTTTGTTATATATTTTAATTAATAAAATAATATAAAAAATCAATTAATTTTATAATAATATAATTTTTCATTGTTATAATATTGTTTATTTTAAATTAATTTTTCTAATATATTTTTTAAAGATGATACTATATATTTAGGTAAAAATACACTCGGTATCTTAAACTATTTTCAAAAGTGCATCCAGCACTTTAAACTATTTTGTGGTGCAATTTCACAATTAATAAAAGTGGAGGAATTATACCCTGATAGACCATTTAATTCTGTTAAATACAACTGACACAGGCTTTTTTTTTTTTTTTTTTCCTTTTAAAGAAGGACACTATCTTCTAAAAACAAAAAGCACCGATGCCGGCAGTTATCTCTCTTCCATCTTTCTTTTTTCTTATTCTTTTTCTTGAATATCACCGAGAGAAAAGAAAAGCCATCAAAACTAATGATACCCATGAAGAAGAATCATGCAGGAATCCAGATCTTAAGTCTCCACTGTTGATAACTGCTGACATAATCAAATGTTTCAAATAAAACTTTCAAGTTATGGATATTTCTTCAACTGGTAGAATCTGATGAAAGCAACCATAATCTCCCATCACAAGCAAAAGAAAAAAAAAAACCAAAAAAGAATGTGAAATGAAATCAGAAGAATCACCAATGGAATGGAATATAGATTAAAGAGAACATTATAATGTCGATAGCAGAAGGATAAGAGGGAGATAAGAGCGGCGAGAAAGGGTATTATTCTGTTTCTTCTTCTTCTTCTTTGATTTTGGCTTGATCTTCTTAACTCCTTGGTCCTAATTTGGGGTCTCGTAAATGCTCTCCAAGTGAGAAGCTGTAGATTTTGCGGCGATGCACGATTTGTTGCAATGGTCATCGATGTCAGAGAGGGTGGGTCTTGGTCAAAAGCCACAAGCCACAGCCAACAGATTCAAAGGCAGACAACACGTGGCACTGGAGGGACGAGCGATAGGAGTGAGTAGGAAGAAGCAAAGCAACTGGGTTGGAGGGTCACGAGTTTTTTCATCATCGCCGATGAAGCAATAGTGTCATTTGAATGGAAGCTTTTTTAATGCATGTCATTCTGGAAAATAGGTGTCACTCTCAAAACAAACAAAAAAGATCCAGATGTCAGTTGCATCTAACAAAGTTAAATGGCTTGTCAACCTAGATGCAATTGCTCCACTCTTATTAGTTTAGGGTAAAATTTTACTATGTGATAATTTAGGATGCTGGATACACCTTTAAAAATAGTTTAGAATAATAATTGCACCTTTACCCCATATATTTTTATCTGAAATTAATTGTATAATAATACTTTTTTTTGTGATATTAATGAAATATCGCAAAAAAGTACGAGAGCAAAATAGTTCAAAATTTTGGTTCCTCTCAAAAAAATTCCCATTTAGAGGGAAGCTAAACTGAGACAAGAGAGGTCCTCCCTTCTAAAAATTTGAACTGAATGAGGAGAGTAGAACATTTTCCCTCCCCTCCAAGCTAAACAGGCCCTAATGCAACTCTCATAAAATATCCTTTAAATAGGCAAGTTGCTTAAAAATATGAAGACGAAAAGCTCTGGGAAAAATGATGCTAGCTAAAAGGTTAACACATCTATTAATTTCTTTTTTGAATTACAAAGGCAAGCTGAAGCTTGTAGAATAAAAACTAGGAACAAGCGGTCCTAGTCAACAATCAAAAGGAATAACAGCTAGCAAGTAAGAATCAGTAATGTTGTCGGTCCTCTGAAATTATCTGCCTGCAAATAAGAGGGGTCGACGGCACCAAAGTCGTTTGGTAGGTACTTTGATGCCCTAACATCTATTAATTTCTTGATATGCTTATTTCTTCTTGTAACTTAAGAATTTAGCTAGTCATGACTATGGTTGTTGACCTGAAATAGGAAAAATTTCAAGTAGCTCCCACAGCAGAGAATTGATTTCCAATGGCTTCATAAAATTATGAAATTTCATTGCATTTCTTGGACTAAAATGAAATAAAATTTCATGGATGAAAAGACAAAAACACCCCTGTTTTATTTTTAAGAAAAAAATCATTCTAAGTCACTGAATTTGAATTGATCATAAAGAAATTCACACCCCATATGTAAGTATTTAGGTGTGAATAAATAACTCAAATTTGGTGATTTACAACCCGAATTTGGTTCATTTACAAGAAATATAAGAGAATTCATAATCCCAAAAGCAACCGTTTAGGTGTGAATAAACAACTCAAATTCTGCAATTTACAATCCAAATTTGGTGATTTAGGAGGAACATTAATACAAGTATTTAGGTATGATTGACAACTTAGGTTTTGTGATTTACAACTTAAATTCAGTAACTAAGAAAGAACATAAGGTAATTGACAACCCCTAAATGCAAGGGCATTTTTGTCTTGCCATTTATAAAATTTAATTTCATTTTGATTCAAAGAGTGTAGTGAAATTTCAGAATTTTGTGAAGCTGTTGGAAATTAATTCTCTATTGTCGTGGTTAACTGAAATTTTCCCAGATAACAAATGGTGTTCTCGACCCTGTCTTCTAGTGGATTGCCAAATTCTTCTTCTTTTTTTAATTTTATTTTTTGTTTTAATTTGATCAATACCTGATTTGAATGTGTTGACAAGGGAAGATACTGTTGAATTGGTTTGACACGGGATGACATCTGGAATTTGCTACCAGTTTATTTCAACATGGTTATGATGAAGTGACGAGTGAAAGCATAAGATGGCGTGTTTCTGAGTGGAGAGTGATGACTATGCTGATGTAGATGCCAACGTGGCCCAAATAATCAGGCATTAGGCTTGGGTAACAGCAATCTCAATTTTTCTCTTATTTTGAACTGTCATGGGTAGTGGTATCCGGTGACATTAGGCGCAAGTTGATGGCTATATTTTCACCTTAACCCCCTTTTTATTGTTATAAAAAATTATAAAATTATCAAAATAACCTACTACTAAAGAGTTTAGAAAATAATAAATAATGATATTTTTAATTTTAATTAAAATCTAAATAACTTAACGTAAATTGATAGAAAGTTAAATTTTTTAATTAATACTACTTTCGGTCCTTAATATAAAACCCTGCTTGACTTTTATTTTGGTCTTAATTATAAGACCTCAATCCACTTTGTCTCTCATATTTATGCATTTTTTCCAAGATAGTCCTTCTAAAAATGATAGTTCTAGCCAACACACTTGATTAGCAAGGATATTTTAGGAAATACAACACCTATTTATTACAAATAACTAACTTAACTTATATCCTTAATCTCCTTAAATTAGTCAATTAGCTCTTATAATTAGGACCAGAGATAGTATTAAAATATGGGGAGTGCATATGGAGGTAGGAGTACATCAACTTCTAAAGCTTCAACACGTACAACTCATTATTTTTCTCACAGTCAAAGTATTTCAACAACAACAACATCTTTTGATGATGTATTTGTTGTATGTGTGTTTTAAATTTTTTGTCAATTAAAATTGCTTAATTTTATTTAGCTAGTATATCAATATTTACCTGGAACTTTTTTAATAGCGTAGGATTACCAAGATATCTATATAATATCAGCCTCTTATAGACAAGTCTAAACTAATTATTTAGAAGAATCAATATTTAAGCAAGATAATTGGAAAGAATTAGATGTCTTAAATTTGTGAAAGAATAATCAAAATCAACTTCTAATTCTTTCAAGGATGACGGCTAATTATTAGCATTCTAATTACTATAATAGCTAGTAAATCTATCTTTATCATTGGTTCACATGTCCTAACGAAACATAAAAGTGCTCTTATTCCACCAATCTGGAACTAGTTGCATAGTTTTACTTTAAATAAGGGTGATGAAGATGAAAACTTTAATGCTTTTGTCATTGAAGAAGAGCCTACATGTAGTGAAGAATAATCAAATATTATTAATCTTGATGATAGTGATGAAGATGAAAGTGAAAATGTTAATCATGTAATATTCTTAATCTTTGGCTGCTTGGTTTCTATCGCTTTGATTTGTCTATTTTATTGGGCTGATTTTGGTTTTTGTTGAATTTGGACAATAGTTCATTAGTGTTTCATGACTTCTATATACTATGAGTGTTTGATGTAAGATTTATATTAATTTTGAATGTTTGAATAATAATTTGACACTTTATTTTACTAATATTTATGATTTGAATAAAAAATTTTAAGAGATTTATTTTTTTTTATTTTGTTTACATTTCAAAATAATTTTATAGTATAATGGCTTTAAAGGGAAGGCTATCAATATTATTCACAAGTCATAAAATTATAAGTGATGTTATAATCATAGGTTTAGAGAGAGCATCTGACTTTTCTCTGGGTTTTTTAAAATACTTTTATGCTCTCCCTTTCCATGCTTCCACCAATTCTGTTGCCTCTTTTTCCCTTGCTTTGTTTCTTACCGCTTGTTTGTATTTGCTTTGCTAGATACTCTGTTTTTACTCATGTCTTTAAATCTTCTACGATGTCGGTGTTCGTCATCAATACTCGAGGCTATGGGTGGCCCCAGGAGAGTAATTCCTGGAATGAATCAATGGACTCTTAACTTGGGGCCTCTGTTTCAGCATTTCCAAGTGATGTTACAAGGCCCTACAGTAATGTCGCACCAACTCCCCAGTTCTGAAGCAGATGAGTTTTGGAGGCAATGTTTAATTGGCTACTTGATCGATGTCAAAGTCCTTAATATCTAGCGGATCCGATTGGCGTTGTGACATGTATGGCATCTTAAGCATGATTTTGCTATTATGGTAGATCATAGCAATGCTTGCTTTATCTGGTTCGAAGAGGACTCTGATAGAGAGTATGTTTTATTTAATGGCCCTTGGCTAGTAGAAAACACGTTGATAGAAATGAAGCCATGGCATATTGATATTATTAAATAACGATCAACCAACCAAAATTGCATTTTGGGTCCATATTCGGGAGTCACTACCATGTTATTTTACTCTTTCCATACCCTTGGTGCTAGTAATCTTACAGGTGAGTTCTAAAAGATGGACTCATGACAACCAAAATTGCATTTTGGGTCCATATTCGGGAGTCACTACCATGTTATTTTACTCTTTCCATACCCTTGGTGCTAGTAATCTTACAGGTGAGTTCTAAAAGATGGACTCATGACTTCACTATCATATAATGTTCTGTTTCTTTGAACATAGGTTCTTGTGGAATGAGCTTTGCCCTTGCTTATTGCAATTCGTGTCTGCTCAAAAACTTTGTGTAGGGATACATATTGACATTAACCACCATTTCTGTTAGAGTTTTCAGCACATGCAAATGGGATTGGCCATTCATAAGTTACGGGCTCACCAAAATTATGGGATACATTTTGTACGTGATTATCACTTTTCCTGTGTCTCACAACATAACATTGCATTTAGGGACAAGGCTTGACCTGCGAGGATCATACTTCGATTAGGTATGATCATGGTTTTCAAGCTGATGAGACAGCAAAATAATCTTCTTCAAGCGATTTTCGTACAGGTGGTCTTTTTCCTAAGGTAGTAGTGAACCGAATAATAGAGTGGCTTTGATCGATCATCCCCATCAGGATCTCTTTAAGTACCGATTTGTGCTGCTTGTGAAACATTCTTCTTTTAACCCCACAAAGTACGTATTTGTAAGTTTTATGGTTCAAACGGATCACGAAACAAGTCCGTGAATTGAAAATTTACAATTTGTTTTCGAGTTACTATTCACTATTTAAATTCCAAATTACAGGTGTAATTCAAAAATTCATAACTAATTCTATAAAAATCGTATTGAGATAGTTTAAAATTTTATTTAAAACTCTTTCAATGCTCTATAGGAAATAAATATGAAAACTGAACTTATATTTGACTAATTCATACAGTTTATTTGTTGAACTTTATTATTCATATCTTCAATTGTGGAACTTCCACATTCTCTACCTCAATTTCTAAAATTCATATCTCCTAACTTACACATCCAATTAAGGCAAACTACCTGTTTTTCTAAAGCCTGGGATTTCTAATATAGGATCACCAAATTTCGTGATCAGATTCCACCATTTGCTAGGTTAAACTGGAGTTGTAAATCCACTACTTTAGGGCCTATGTTTTATCTTTTATTAGCTTCTTACTTTTAATTCTTTCTTAATTCAAGCATGCATAATCTCATTCCTTCAACCCATAAACTATTCCCATACATAATCATAATCAATTATCCATGCCATCATCACATTATATCACATAACATTGGATATGTTTATATCTTACATTAATATACACATTATACCACATAATGTAATATGTAGGAATTCTCCACCTTCTTTACTTTAATCTTCTTTCCCTTCTTCATGCATGTTTCCTTCTTATTACTAGACCTACTATGGTTGGTTAAGGGAAAGGTGAGATCTAGGGAAATCTTAGTAGCAAACATTACTAATTAATTATGCAAAATGGATGGTAGAGCATGTTATGTAAACTTAAACATCTTCTTGCTAACTAGTGACATGTAATTATGCTTAATGCTTCATACCTCATGCATGGCCATAAAAACATCCCATACACAACATATTTAGCAACTTAAAATATGTCACAATATCATTCAAACATCATATACATATCAACATATAAGCATACCGTATCAAGTAATATTAAAGGGTAAGTTTACTACCTTATACTATAAGCTTTCTTCTTGATTTCTACTTGCTCCCTAAGCTTTCCAATCATGATAACTCTCCGTCAACATCTCCAATCCATCCTCATAGATGTTCCAAGATCCTACACATAGCCAAATTGATCATATAATCTATTAGGATCAAGAGATTACATAATGTTCAAGACTAACTCTCTTGAACTTAACTTTTTCTTTTAATTTTTGGATTAGTGTTCTAACTTTGTAACAATGGTTCTCTTAGGCCAATCCTACACAATTTTACCAAGCTCTTGGCCAATTCTACACAATTTTACCCAAAGAATCCAAATATGAGCTTGGATTTATGAAAATCTAACTCCTTCCCTATGCAATTCAACCAATACAAAGCTAGAACCACTTAAATCCTACCCCATATTGTCCCTTAAACATAGATTTAACATCAATTTCATCTTTTCCTAATTTTATAAATTTCGTGCAGCAGTTGGACTCAGGGATTTCAAGCCTCCAAACTCATCAAAACCATGAGAAAACTAGCTAGAAACCAAGGTAGGTGTTAGGATTATAATATATGTTGATCTTAAAGCTTGAATATTAGCTTAGTTCTTTGCTTTTCCTCTTCCTCTTCTTTCCCTTTATGTTTTGGCAGCACCTCCCCTCTTAAACTCATGTGCCAAAATGCTCTTGGGATGGAGGGGTATTTATAGGCAAACTTATGGCATGAAAAGACAACTTTGCCCCTTGAAGTTAATAGAAGCTATAAGGGTAAACTTGGAACTTCTTGTGCTCTTTTACATCATGCTTACTTCATCTCCATGACATCATTCTCATGACATCATCAAGGCTAGATGCTTCTTCTTATTGGTCCAAGTGTCCCTTAAATAAATTGAAATATAATTTGGATTCTATAAACCAAATTTAATAAAATTTAGAATCCAAAATAATATTTTAATCATCACATGTCTTTCTTGAACCTTCCAACAAATAAAATCCTTCCATTTGGCACCATCTTGGAGGTAGAGATGGAAATGGATAGCTTCTATGAGAAGCTTCCTAGATTTACTGCAAAATTCATATTTTACCGGTCCCTTTTCTCAATCCCAATCTCCTAGAGGATTGAAATATTTGTCACATCACTTTTGTCTTATTCTACTACCTCTTCTCTCCTCTTTAATGCCTTCACATGGTGTATTAATGAGTCATAAATGCTTTTGTCTTTTCTTTAGATATTTTTCTTATTTACTTAGGTCTTATTTGTCAGGGTTTCTTCATAGCTTTTTAGAGCTCTAGAAATTATTCCCTCTACTCCAAAAATTCCTTTTACTTTTAGAAAAAATCTATAAATTTTTTCAAGCCACAAGTCATCCTGTAGGCCCCACTTAAAATCATTCTTTAAAATGCCCTTTAGTGGCATAATCAGGGTTTATATTTTATTAAAGCCATTTCATTGGCCTTCTAGGAGTGGGACTAATTTTATAAATTAGTACAACCTTTTAATTATTTAACATTATTTTTGCATACATTTTTTAGATCTATTGCCCAAATAATTGCATCTATTTGAATACCTCAGATCGGGCTATTTATCGTAAAATTCCATTTAAGTTACTATAAGGGTATTTTGCTATTTTGAACCTTGAATGAGCCTTCATACCTCATTTTCCATTTTCTGGGATTTTTCTAGAATTTTATGCATATTTTTCATAATCATCCCTATGGCCTGTAACTTTCTAAAAATTATGATTTAGTCCCTGCTTAGGCTAAATCTCGTAAATTCCATCTTTGAGGTATCTAACTCAACCTTAGGCCTTTAACTAGCCTCTTTATTCTTTCTGAGCCCTTAAGACTCTTCTCGAGCTCTGACTTTATCTACACTTTTGCCTCTAGAAACTTTTTCACTTAGCAGTTTAGTCCATATTCTCATTCTAACTTTTTTTTCGTATTTTTGGGACTTCTGCTTAAAGGGGCTTGGTGACCTACCTTCTTTAGGCTAATTTTTTGGCTTTTAGGCCTAAAGTTGGGATGTGACATCTTGATCCAAATAAGCATGTCTCCATATAAGTGTCAATAGGAGAATTGGGGGTAGATAACATAGCGATGCTTGCCTCTCCCTTGCCTATAGGTGGTAGCTTCTTTTGTCCTAATGAGTATAACTATGAGGGTTATTTGGTAACAGAAGTTTCAAGTGGGACACCAGTTGGCATAAAGGCAAATGGTTTTGAAACACCTAGTCTCCACTCATTTTCAACCTTACCATCAATATTTTACAAGCCCAAAAGAGCCAGCCTTATGGATTTGTTCCAAAAATCTCTTGGGCTTGATTCTTTCAATTCTTCCTTAGACTCTGGTGAAATGGATAGTGACCATAATATCTGGACTCGATGCAATACCTTAGTATCAAACCTATTTTTATATCAAATGGCAGTAAATAGAACCATTCATTAAGTCCTTAAGTTGGTAAATTTCACATTTCATCAAAACATTTCTTCTCGGGTTACTATCTATATAACCTTGAAAATGTGACCAATTTTTAAAAATTATAACTAATTATAGAAAAATTGAAATGAAGTGGTTTTAAGTTCTATTTGAAGTGTTCAGAGAGATCTTCAAGGGAAAAATACTTCCAAATTATAAATCCATCTCATGTATGCCCAGCTTTCACACAAAAATGCACTGTTCATCTAGTCAATTTTTTAATTTTTCAGAATTTATGCCTAACTTTGGATAGGCATAACTTTTTGTACAAAAGTGCAAGTTTAATGAATTACTACTCATTTTAAAGCTAAAAATGAAATCTATTCGACTATTAAGTTTCAGGCTCCAACTCATTCAATTATTTAAAATTTCATAGGTCAAAGTTTAGGTGCAATTAGGTCAAATTTCAACCTTTTAAACCCTAATCTTGCCCCATAATATTTTTCCATCTCAAAACCATTAGCTATCATGCTAGTCAACTTAAAACCATACTTTAACCATAGAGCATAGCATACATTAACCAAAAGTCAAACATTCATAATTATATGTTATACATAACAAGGTTCCAAATTGTCAAGACATAACCAAGGTCTTCAAGTTAAAGTCACTTCTTTGCCTTTTCCTTTGGAGCTTCCATCTCTTAAATGGTTAGGGTTTACACATAACAGAGTCAAATTCCAAAGAATCCTAGTAGCAACGAACATCAATCACATCATTAAAATGTGTCACACCTTACTTTTATACCACATGTTATCTCAGTTAGAACCATTTTGGATCATTTGTTATTGAAACGTCTTTCTTTTAAACCCTTAGAGTATGCATTCCTAAGTGTATAGTTCAAGTGGATCACAACACAAGCCCGTGGATTTAAAATTTCAACATAATTACTCAGGTTACTATTCATTATTTAAATATCAGATTACAGGTCCGACTTCAAAAAATCATAACTAATTCTATAAAAATCATATCGAGGTATTCTAAAATTCTACAGAGAAAGCTCTTTAAGGAAAAATATCCAATTGGACTTATCCTGGCCCAATTTGTACAGTTTAATTAATAAATATTATTGTTTATTTGGTAAAATCTGGAACTTCCATTCTGTGTCTCAACTTTGAAAATTCATATCTCCTTGTGTACACATTCAATTGAGGTGATCTACCTCTCTTTTTAAAGCTTGGGATATGTACTATAAGTCTGCCAAGTCTTGTTGCTTAACTCATTCATTTGATAGGTCAAATGGGAGCTACAAACTCACTGCCCTAGGACCTACGTTTTATCCCTTAACCACTCTTACTTTAATTCATTTTATTTCTTTGGGATACATAACTTAGGATTATTCTTTTTGATTCATTCTCATACATTTCCATTCATGTAATAAACATTATAATTAAATGCATGGCATCATTGGCATCCATAACATAATTTACAAAATAGGAGAATTATACATTCATCAACAGTCTCATTCATTAACAAGAATAATTCTCCACTTTCTTCTCCTTGCTTCTCATGCCATTATTGCCCATCATTAATTGACTTAAACAGTTGGTTAGGGAGGGATGAGATTCAGTGAAATCTCAGTAGCAAACATTATCACATACATGCATAAGATGGATGCTAGTGTATGGTATGTAATTTTTCCATAAACTTAAGTTAACTAGTGACATGCCATCATGCTTTATGTTTTGTATAAAAATTGCATGGCCATGGAAACATATTAAAAATAGCATTTCCAGCAACAATCATCATGTCACAACATCATACAAACATCAACAAAACAAACCAACACATAAGCATACTACATTAAGCATATAAAGGGTAAGTTCACTACCTTGTACTTCAAGCTTTCCTATTGCTTTTCCTATGACTCCTTTGACTTCCTAACCATTTGAGCCTTTGGTCAACATCAATCAAATATCCTCTTAGATGTTCCAAGGTCCTAAACATAGTCACATTGATCATACAATCCATTAGGACTAAGAGATTACATAATATTTAAGACTAGCTCTCTTGAACCTCAACCCTTCCTCTTGGTTTTAGGGCTTTCTTTCTAGATTTTCTAACATAAATCTCATCATTTCCCATCCTTAAGGTCTATTTCTTGTCAATTAGGACCACTTTAGGTGGCCTTGGATTCAAGAAGATCAAATCTGAAAATTTCGCTTAACAGCTACTGTTCACATAGAAATTCCAGAATTTTTGTTCAACTTTAAAAATTCATAATTAATTCTAGAAAAATTGAAACTGAATGTTTCCAAGTCCTGCTAAAAGCTCCTTAAGTTCTCTTTAAAGAAAAAATAGTTTTAGAAACCAATTCTATGCTGAACAGTACCAGAATTGTACAAAATTTGCCACTCTTCCAATGGTTAAAAATTGTTTCCAGATTTTAAACCCTAACTTTGAAAAATCACCATAAATCGTACACATATCCAAATAAAGTGTTATACTTATGGATTTAAATCTTATAGAGTGCTTTAATCATGCCAAATTTCAGAATCAGATAGAAAGAGTAACTTATTCAAAATAGGCATCAAGACAGATCTATAACCATCACATACCTTGATCCTGAAGCTTGAACTTTGTTCCTTCTTCTTGGCCTTCACTCCCACGTTTTTCTCTCTAATTTTTGACAGAGTTTTCCCTCTACAAATGGCTATCAAAATTTTCTTCCAATATGGGGTATTTATAGCCAAAACTTTGGCTTGAATGGACCAAAATGCCCTTGGTGGCTAATAGAAAGAGTAAGGGCAAACTTGGAAGTTCAAGTGGATTTTTACATCATCATTACATCACCTTCTTGCATCATCCTTACATCATTCTTCTAGAAGGTGCTTGGTGTCACAAAAGTGGTGGAGGAGAAGGGAGATTAGATCCTAGCCATTGGATCAAAACTTGTTCCATATGTTTCCTCCTATTTTACTTGGCTCACGTTTCTCTGACTTTCATTATGACCTTCCAGAGCTCATAAAATTCTTCCATCTATTCCATAAATTCTATTTAATTCTAGAGAATATCTATGAATTTTCTCAAGCTATAACACTTCATTTAAGCCTTGCATAAAAATCATTTACTAAAATACCCTTGTATCGGCACAACTGGCTTTATATTTTATTAAAGCCATTCTACTGGTCTTTTGGTTGTGGGACTAATTTTATAAATTAGTACAACCTTTTTACCATTTAATCTCATTTTTATGTATATTTTTGAGGTCTCTTGCTATTTTAAATAATTACATCAAATAGTATACTTTTTACCAGCCATAACTTTATAAATTCCATTTAAGCTGTCTCAGAGGTATTTTCATCATTTCTCTTTACAAAAGAGTCTTAGAATATTATTTTTCATTTTTTGAGATTTTCTTGGAATTTTTTGTGTATTTTTCATTTTTTACCCCTAATAACCGTAACTTTCTGAATTTACGGTTTTACCCGTGCTTGGGCTTAACCTCGTAAAACTATCTTTTTGAGACTTCTAATTTAACCTTTGGCATGTATCTAGCCTTTTTTCTCTTTATGGGCCTTTGAGACTTTACTGAAACCTCTAACTTTGATTACGCTTTAGCCCCTGAAAACTTTCACTTTGCAGTTTAGTCGCTAAAACTGCTTTAACTTCCTTTCTCATCTTTGGGACCTCTGTTAAAAAAAGAGTCTAGTAGCCTATCCAATTTAGACAATTTTTGATAATTTTTAGGCCCAAAAGTCGGGATGTTATAGTTATGGCCTTAAGTTGGGAAAAGTTGAACTTTAAAATTTCTAAAATTTGGGTTACTATTCAATGTAACCCTTACAAAAGCTAAACTTTGAAAATTTATAACTAATTCTAAAAAAATCAAAATCAAATAGTTTCAAGTTTTATATAAAGCTCTTAACATGCTATTTAAAGGAAAAATACTCGTTGGCATCCAGCACTCATGCATCAATCCTAGATTTCATTCAAAGTGGTACTATTCATTTGGCCATTTTTCAATTTTTTAGAATTTATGCCCAACTTTAGGGGGCATAAATTTCTGTACAAAACTCCAAACTTAATGAAATGCCACTTGTTTTAAAGATAAAAATATGATCTATAAGTTTACCAAAGTCCAGCTCAAGACTCATCCAGTTGCACAATATTTCGTTGGTCAAACTTGACCCTTAAAAAATCAACTTTTATCCTCTTTTTGCCATTCTTGTCGTTTTCTTTTCTTTTCCTTCCACATACCCTTTCCAATTGCATAACAGATACTTAAACATGATTCCTTGACTATATGGTCATAGGTAAATTATCCTTAATCATTAATATAATATTCCAATATAGTTCATAAATATACATAACAATACATAATAAATTACATAACATGACTTTAATGGCATCAAGCTCAATCTTCTTCCAAAGTGAATTCCTTTCCCTTCTCTTTGCTTGATCCAATTCCCAGTTGGTGAATATTTGAATATAAAGAAATGAGATTTCATAGAAATTTCAGTAGCAATGAATCATAATCATCATGCTAATCAAGCTTTGCATAATGTATTATGTGCTTGTTTTCTTTATGGCATAATGCATGACATATTGGTATATCATTATGTATTTGGCCAAAGCATATCAATCATCACACAATCCACCATTTCCATAACATAATTCAATCAACACACAGCAAGCGAAATAAACACATTAAGCAAGCAAGAAAAACAATCAAATTATAGATTCAATGCTATCTCTTACACTTGAACCAATTCGGCCTTCTTAAGAGTTTAAAGTTTTCCTTGATTCTTCTCCACAAAACCTATCAATTCAAGTATAATTACAAGCCACATTAACAAACATTCAAGTTTGAAAACAAACATTTAGCCTTAGACCTTATTAAATCCCTATTTTCTTTGATGTTTGACATAATTATTCCTCCTTTAATTCCATTAATCTCTTAGCTCATTCCTATATAATTTTTTGTGTAGAATCCAAATATCAATTCAGATTTATCAAAATCACACTTCTTCCCTTTCATTTCATCTTGACCGAATAGAGGTAGTATATTTTCCAAAAATTTATTTTTTATTCTAATGATTTTAAAGACTTTTTCTTGGTATTCCCCTACACAACACCTTTTAAACCCATTAGAATCATCAAATCACAACAAAACAACTCCTACCCCAAGAACACATGTTGGCTAAATTGAACCCCTTAAGACCCTAACTAGGTTTTCTTCCAAAACTCAATCCAAACATCACTTAAACATGATGATTCCAACTCATTTTCAAGGTTTCTATCCTTCCCAATGCATACTTCTTTTAACCGAAATTGGGTAGCAATTTAACCTTGGAAAACAACTCAAATTTCTGGGAAAAAAAAACAAGCTTTAATCTTAACCATAATAAAGCTTAAACATATCTTGATGAATCCTTAACTAAAGCTTGGTAATTCCTCCTTCAATTGCACTAACTAGGATCAGCTTCAAAGCTCAAGAAACCACTTGGACAGCACCTCCCCTTTTTTGTTAAGTTTTTTTTTTTGCCTATTTTAGTGTATTTAGGGGGTATTTATAAACAAAATTTAGATCTCTTCCCTCCTCCATTCAGGAGTGACAAGCTGCCACATAAGGGGACACTTGGTTGCCATCATATGCTCTAAAATTCCAGATCATGCCATGTCTAAAATTTCAAGAATATTCCATTGATTTTTATGTGAAAATTGGGCTTAATTCCATTTAAATATTTGGGCCAGGTCTTGCACGAATTTTTGGGCTTTTCTTGGCCCAATCTGGGGCCTAATTTAGATCTTTAATGGTCCAAGAAGGTGGCCCAACAATAAAATATTAATTCCAAACAATATTAAAGCTTACCAGTTACTATTTACTTGTAACTTTTCATAATTTTTCTAGGCTTCCAAAATCACATTTTTCTTCATGAAAAATCATATTTTAATATAAGAATGTATTCTAGAAATGTTTATGATTTGTTTCCACCTCTAACTATTTATTTTGAATTTCTCCCAAATAGTGCTTTATCGGTAAGACTTTTAGAAATAAATTCTCAAAATTTAATTCCTGCACTTTCAAGGCTTGAAATGAATTTTATAGATTCTAAAAAATATTTAAATAATCATTCCATATTTTTTCTGAAATTATTGATGCCTCTAAATAATTACAATAATTATTCCTGTCTAAATTTCGACTATTTTTCTCGAAAAACCTTAGTTTTCAGGAAATTCTGTAATAATCTATCTTCACACAATTTTCACCTTTAGGGCCTTCATTGAGGTTTCAAAACCTCTAATTTATCCTTTTACCATTTTCTAAAAAGTCTCTAGAATTTTCTCAAATTTTTCATTTTGCCCTTTCTAGACCGATAATTCTGAAAAGACCAGTCCCGACCCTATCGGGGTTTAAGATTAAAAGTTGTTTCGTCCTTCTATCTACTTTCTATATTGGCCTACAACAAGATTTTTAACTCACAATACTAGGATGAATTTTTCAGGATGTGATAAAATGCAAGGTCCATTCATGTTATATGCAAGCACTAAATCCAGGCATTAACATGCCACAAATATGCCATCGATATACCATAGGAAGGGAGCATATAACATACCATTTAACAACTCAACTAAACACAATTGCCAAGGCATCAATGCAAGGAGTTAATCACAGTTTCACATTCATAACTCAATTACATCATAGCACATATGCATAACACAAACAATCAAGACAAATTAATACTAGAATTGAAAGTTCTTACTACCTCTTAATAGTCTTGGTTCCTTGATTTTCTTCTCTTGCTCTTGAACTCTTCTTTGCCTAATGCCCATACCTATCAATCAAATAACAACAATGGCATTCTAATAAACTTCAACAACTCTATTAACACTTTAATTCTAAAACCCTAACCCTTTAATCTTTATTTTAGGGTTTTAGCATCATCCTTTTTGTCACATCCTGCTAATTTTAACCCTGAAAGTATGAATAATAAATTAGACAAATGGCCAAATAGTAAACTAGATCTAGAGCCGGAACAACTTTTGAAATGAGATCTGACTTCTGACCAGACTAATATTTTTGAAATTATCAGTCTATGAAGGGCAAAATGGGAAAGCTGGGTAAAAATTTTAGAAAATTCCCAAAAAAATCATAGAAAAATAAATTAGATATTTTGAAATCATATTTGAGGCCTTAGAAGTCGAATTAGCATAAAAATGATTTATCACAAAATTTTCTATAAACAAAGGTTTTTCTAGTAAAACAGTAGAAAATTGGCCGGAAACAATTATTTTCAATATATAGAGGCCTTAATAATTTTAGAAAAAATATGAGAAAATTATTTGAAGGTTTATTTGAGACTATAAAACTATTTTCTGGCTCTGAAAGTGAAAGAATTAATTTTAGAATAATTATTGCTGAAATCTTATCTATAAAGCCTAATTTTTGAGAAAATTCAATACAAGTAGTTAGAGGGTGAAATAAATTCTAGAAAAATTTAGGGAAACTTCCTATATTAAAAGAAGATTTTTAATAGGAAGAAATAATTTTTTGGGATTCCAAAAATATTATTGAAAATTAAACAAAAATTTTGGTTGATACGGCGAAATCAGGTCGAGAAATGTTGGGAATTGAAAGGTAATACTTTTTCCTTCTTTTTCCAACCCATTAGGCGTGGTTTTAGGCCAGGAAACTACAAAAATTTCTTGGCCCAAGTGGCCCATATGGTTAATGAATAAAATAATGGAAATTAGCACATGGTTTATCCTAAGCATTTAATTACATGGGACACTTGGCCTGCTTCAAATTTTTACAGCATGAAAGGGTGGACACATGGCTTTTTAACTCATATTTCTTAGGGCTACTTGGAGCAAGAGGGAGGCCTACATTGTGTCTATAAATACCCCTCCCAAGCCCTTCAAAAATTGGTTATTTTGGCACTCTAAAGGGGAGAGGTTTTGCCACAGAAAAACTCATTTTGAAGGGCCAAGAACATAGAGGAAATAGCTAAAAATTATCAAGCAAAGATCAAGAATTAATCAAGGTACGTAAGAGCTTTCATTTGACTATGGTTTTAGATTATTTCAAGTCAAGTTTGGTGACAAAAATCCTAAGGTATCATGCTGTCCAATTTTTGACTTTAATAAGGAATGATTAGGGAAGGTTAGAAACTATGATTTAGAGCTTGGATTAGCTTGTTTGGTTGATGTTTTGATTGATTTTCCAAATTTCCTAATCATAGAGGTAATTTGGTCAAGCTTGGTACAGGGGTAAGAGATTATTTTAGTTTAATTTGATGATTCCAATAAGTTTAGAATGTGTTTTTATGTGGGAAAATACAAATAGAAAGTGTTTGAAAGTATTAGAATCAAAAATATAATTTCCAACCCTAATATATATACTATTCGGCCAAGAGTAGTTTTATAGGGATGAGTTTGATTTTAACAAAACCAAATTGATATTTGAATTCTACAAGAAAAATTGTGTAGGAATGGCCCTTGAGACTTGTCAAAATAAAGATGAAAAATTAAAATAAAAAAGGCAAAGAAAAGTGGGTTATAGAGTTACCTTGATACCTAATGGTATTTTATGTGGCATCATTGATAATATGGCATATATTTATGCCTGAATTGAGAGGAACTAATCAAAGACACAAGGAGGAACAAGAAGAAGCAAAGGAGGTTGAATACTTGGATATTTAAAGAGGTAGCAATGAACTTGCAATTTGAATGCTAACTTGCTTTGCTTGGTTTGCTATGTGTTGCTTGATTTTTTTATGCCATGATGTGGTAGAGCTAGATGGATGGTAATGTGATTAACTCCATGCATAATGTGCCTTGGCTTTATGCAATATTGAGTGGTCGAATGGTATCTTTACTTGCTCCCTTTCCATGGCATATAAGCATGAAAGTATGCATGATATTTAGTTATTGGCATATGGCATTCTTACATTGCATGTTTAGCTTGATTATTGTAGTTCTTGCTACTGAGATTTGGATGAAATCTCACTCTTTCCATATTTAATTAATCAACAATTTAGGATTTGGAACATCCAAGGAGAAGGGCAAGGAGATAATGTTGGAATGAAGTTGTCAATGCCTAAAGGGTTTATGATTTTATGTGAACTTTGTTATGTAAATTTGTAATAATTTATGTTTGGAGTTTGGATACTTGTATTGTTGATCTTGATGGCTATAATGGACTAGAAATATGATGTTTAAACATGTGATTTGTGAATGAAATAACTATATGATGTTAAGGAAAGAGAATAAGCATGAAAAAGGATAAATTAACCCTAATGATGCTTAAGTTTCATGCCAATGTCATTCTGGTCAAATGAATGAGTTTTGCATTGAAACTTGGCAGACTTATAGATCATATTTTTAGCTTCAAAACTAGTGTTATTTTATCAAAATTGGAGTTTTGTATAGAAAGTTATGGCTATCCAAAGTTAGGCATAAATTCTGAAAAATTAAAAATTTACCATCTAAACTGTGCTACTTTACGTGAATCCTGGGAATGATTGATAAAGGCTTAGTACTAGAGAGTATTTTTCCTCATTTTGATACTTCTAGAATTAGTTATGATTTTTTAAAGTTTAATCTTGTTTTAGGGTTACATGAATAGTAACCTGAATTTAATAAATTTTAAAATTTGAATTTTTCTAACTTAAGGCCATGATAAGTGGTTCCAATTAGTTCTATTTGAAAGGTTATATTGTCTAAAAGAAAGGTGTGACACCTTTTAATTTACTTCCTTAGGCTTTTCCTATATGAATTTTCATATATAATCCAAATATGAATTTAGATTTATCAAAATCCAATCCTTCCCATTATTTTCACCTTGGTTGAATAAGTGTATATTAGGGTTCAAAATTCTATTTTCAATTATAATTCTTCCAAACACATGTTCTTTACTGAAACTCATTAGAAGCATCAAATTAACAAAAATCAAATCCTAACTCAATCAACCCTAGTTGGCCAAATGGAATCTCTTAGTCTCACAACTTAGAATTCTTTCCTAAACAAGGTTTAAACACCATAATCCAAGCATTTTCTACCTCCTAATCCATAAAAAAATTTAAATCATCCATAGCTCAACATATACTAAACTGGACAGTATCAAACCCTAACCATTCCATGCTTTAAACTCTATCAAAACTACATTTTAAACCATCAAACTACTACGCATCTTAAACTAGGAGAAAAATCCAAGCTTTTACCTTGATTTGGCACTTGATTTGACCTAGGATTAACTTGATCTTCTTCTACTTTTCCTTCTTCCTCGTTGGCCGAAAAACACTCCCCCTTTTTTTCTCTTTAGTTGGCCAAAAAATGGCCCTTGAGAAGAGGTAGTAGTCATTTATTTATAATGTGCCAAAATTACCACATGGTAAGTCCTCCATCTACCCTTTGATTTTAACCCATAACACGTGGCATAATTTTGATTCATCCTCCTTCATGATCTTGCCCATACACCCTCTTATGTGTCCCTTATTTGAATGTTAGATGCCAACTCAATGGACACCTAATTCACCCTATGTAAGAATTACCATTTTTTTATTCAGTAATTCATTCTTCCAAGTTTACCTTTCAACAGTTTGTATTATTCCATTTAGGTCTTTTCTTTCACATTTTGACACCATTTCCATTAAAAAAATAGGAAGAAATTTTGTCTTACCAAGCTTATACTCATTACACTGTATAATCTGCCATTATCGGTTGAATTTTTCTTGGATCCTCTTAAATCCACTACTTTTAAAACTTTATTTATTTATGCCAATAGCATCCTTTTAATGAGAAGAGATTCTCTTAATTATCTCAGATTTTATTTCAACCTCTAACTTTTTA
Organism: Neltuma alba; assembly: GCF_004799145.2. Taxonomy (NCBI): domain Eukaryota; kingdom Viridiplantae; phylum Streptophyta; class Magnoliopsida; order Fabales; family Fabaceae; genus Neltuma; species Neltuma alba. The sequence continues at coordinate 217,996 of NW_021636223.1, forward strand.
AATTAGAATTTTTTTCGAAATCAGTCTTCTACCAATAGAAATTAAGCTTTAAATATTTTTAAAGCTATCCTCTATATTTCTAGAGGCTAGGAATAATTTTACAATTCATAATAATTCCCTAAATAATTTTTCTAAATTTTTTATGAATTATAGAGGCCCCTAAGTATTTTAAATAATTCAATTTGACAATTTTTCTTGGGAAAGAGACAGAAAAATACCCTTAAATATGTGAAAACCTAGATAAGTGCATGTGAAAAACAAAATTCCATATTAGACTCGGGGTACTGATCTGGCATTTACAAATGTTGTCTAGAGACATAATTGGCCTTGATCAATGCACAAAAAGAAAGACAATATAGAACGAAGCTTGTGACCAGGGGAGCTTCTGGGAAGGCAAAGGAGGGAATGAAAATCAGTGGAAGCTATTGAAGAAAGGCAAGGTAAGTTTAATTTTAAAGTCATTAATACTGTCTGAAGTTTAGCTTCTTCTTCCTCTTCTCTTGATGGTCATTATTTCGGCGGGCTGTGTATATAGGTGAGTGGGTTTTAGGTGGGTTAAGAGGTGAAGGTGTTGGGTTATTATTTTTTGGTATTGCAAAGAACTTCATTCACAGGTTTTAGTCTTTCATTTTGTGGGTCTGCATCGGTAGAAAGTGTTAAGCAAATTACTTCATTGGTGTCCGATATAGGGTTTGATTGTTTACTATTTGAGTATGGCAGAAGGCATTAGCGTGGGTGGCAAGTATGAGCATGAATAGTGAGGAGACGATGAAGTATGTAGTTAACAAGGCAAAGTTGTGAAAAACTAATGTATTGTTGGTAAGGGAGGAAATGGGGTTCTATTACAGACAGTGACGAAAGTGAATAATGTATATTGCTTATTGTGTTTTTGCATATTCGAGCATGGTAGAAGGCATTAGCTTGGGTGGCCCAACCTCTTTGAAGGAACTTTTGTGTTATTTTCATGTTGGAGGGATATTTGTAGTTAACGAGGAAGGTGGAGTTCAATATAAAGGGGGTAATGTGAGGCTAAGGAGCATAAAAGAAGCCATTATAGTTGAAGATTTGAAGGGTAAGATATCATTATGGTTTGGAATTGATGGTAATAATTGTGAGATGAAATATAGAGTAAGTTTTAAAGAGAAGACACTGATAGATTTAGTTGATGATGGTGAGATTGGGAACTTTTTTCAGTATAATGAGAGGCATGACCATCTATACGTAGCATGTAAAGAGAAAGAAAGTGGTGTTGATATAATAGAAGATCTGGAAATGTAAGTGATATTTAATGGGCTATAGAAGTTGTCATTTGTTATATTATTGTTGTTAATTTCGTTACTGAAGTTGTCACTGTGCATGCAAAGTTGACAGATTGTTGGGCCTATCACAAGAAAGGTCTGGCTCATTCAGCAGTATGGAAACTGAATATGAACCAGTGGGGTATGAAGATATGGGTGGGGCCTTAATGTATGAAGTTAGAGGCGGTTCTAACAACATAACATATGGAGTACAGTATGCACCAACACCATATCCTTAGATGAATTGTTCAAAATGGAGGGAATTGATTTCAAGACAGCTGCAAAATTTTGCACATATAGAAGAGTTTAAAAAGGCAGTGCACAAATATAGCATAGCACATAATTTTGAGTTCAAGTATGTGAAGAATAGTAAGGACAAAATGTCGGTGAGATGCAAGGTTGAAGGTTGCCTATGGAAGATATGTGCAAATACAGTGGGGAAGAAGACTTCTTTCCTACGCGTGATGACATTTGTAAATGAACATGTGCATAGTGAGCAAGACAATCTCCAAGTCAACCATGGTGGAAGATCTAGTTTGATATCAGTAATTATAATTGATGAGGTAAGGAATCACATAGACAAACGGCCTACTAAAATAATGACAATGTTGAAGAGAGACTATGGAGTGAATCTAATATACAAGCAAGCATATAGAGCTAAGGAAAAAGCAATGGAGGAAATACAAGGCAGACCTGAGCAATCTTACATGCTAATACCTTGGATTTGTCAAAGACTAAAGGAAAGTGATGAAAAAACTGTTGCTGAATGGGTTGCTACTGGGAATAACATATTTGAGCGAGTTTTCGTAGCTTATGGGTGTTGTATAGAGGGTTTCTTAACTGGTGGTAGGCATATACTGTATATAGATGGAACTCACCTAAGTAGACCGTATAAGGGAACATTGCTGTCAGCATCGGCTTATGATGCGGACAATAAATTATTACTATTTGCAATTGCCATTGTGAAGGGGGAAACATATGAGGATTGGTCATGGTTTCTGAATATGATTAAAAATATCATTGGCTCTAGATAGTTAACAATAGTTTTAGACTGTCACAATTCAATCATAGTAGTTGTCCGAGCAATATTTGGAAGTGAGAGGCTGTTGGAAATTGTGCCCTAGGGGCCAATCATTGTGTTATGAACATTGTTGATTTATGAATTTCTTAATTATGTTATCATATTATTTGCATGTTTATTGTGATGACTATCCTTGGATAACTCATGATTTTATCCTAAATGTCCTTGGTCAATCATCTATGTGGGAGCAGAGATGAAATAAGACCAGTATGACTTTGAAGATGTATAGAGATATAAATCAAAGTCATATACAAGGTGTTGGACCGACCCGTTATGAGAGAGCTGCATGGGTTAATTCATAAGCTTCTCTCATATACAAACCATGTCACTATGCCCTTTGACCTAAGATCATCATGGATTCCTACATGAGAAACGCTCAGCTTTGACCTAGTCAAAAGTCACTTTTGATCGAGTGATCATAAAGACTATGTTCAGGCTTAGTGGTTTTTCATATGGAGGAATGTGAATGGTCAAGATGGAATTTGTCCCTCACATTCATAGAGAGATATTACTGGGCCCCTCGATGAGTGAGTCTGAGAAATGTATGGCCATACTATAATGGAAAGGTAGTTCCATTTCTATACTCAGACTACTAAGGGATCGAGAAAGTAACGGTCAGGAATAGGAGGATGACGTTCTCCATGCCTCATCCATGACCAAAATGTCGTGTGACAAAAGGTACGTGATATGGTTGTATGAAAGGTTACATCGTTCGTCGATCTTTATATGATTTGGGTAGTCATGATGTCTTGCTAGAGACCGCTTACGACTTGTGAGTCATTATAGTAAATGGCCCACTGCCAACTTCATATGGACCTACAGGGTTGCACACAAAATAGCCCAACACGAGCTATGATGTCCAGATTCATTGAATCTAAGATATGTCCAGATTCAATGAATAATCTAGGGTGGACGTGTGTATATATATATAAATTCGTGTATATATATTATATGATATAAGAGATATTTATAAGATTTGATTTATGAGGATAAATTCTCTATCACTTTTAAATTTGAAATGGTATAATGTAAAATCTCAAATTTGATTTATTAGAATAAATCAAATATAATTCCGTCATATCTTTATTTTGAATTAAATGAATAGGTGAATTAAATCTGTGGGACGGATTTAATATAAACCGTATTTATTTAATTGATTTCTTATCAAATTATGCAATATATGATATTGTATTAATTTCAGAATTAATTTAGGATTAATTCTGAAATCCAATATCCTTTATAATACCGATAGCATCCTATATATTTGATATTTAGGAGCTAGGGTTTCGTGTGTGTGAGAGAGCAAAAGGTTTGCAGATAAGAAATGGCCAAAATAGAAACGGTGAGGATGGATTCTCGAAAAAGCCCTAGAAGGACAAGAGGCGCTAGCACGTCGTTCGTGATTGGAACGCTGTTCGTGTGGATACCGGTAGAGGAAGCCAATCTGAGTTGTCGACTTCTCATGAACAAAAGGAGAGTATAGGCATCCCAAATGTCAGAATCCCCGAGCCACCAATGATTTGAATACCATAGGTAACATCTCTTACTACTTGACTTAAACACAATCGGTAGATCCGGGCAAGGGATTGGAAAATTTTTAAAGTTATTTTCCGCTGCGTGTCTTTCAATTCCTTACAGAGGCATGCATATTGCTATAGGCATGTGAAGGAGAACTTCAGTGCAAAACTAATTAAAGCAAACAGAGGCAAGAGGAAGACAAGTAAGTCAATAAAGGAAGATGGGTTGCAATTGCTTGATAATATCGCATATGCAAGGCTTGATGGTGAGTTCGATAAGGCAATGGACCACATGCATCGTTTCTCTCCATAGTTATTCTAGTAGCTCGATACTTATGGAGATGTGGAAAAATGGGCATTGAGTAAGTTTTCATATCAACAGTAGGACAATATAACTACAAACCTTGCCGAATTATTTAATGCTTGGTTGGTAAAGGAGAGGAGGCATAACGTTGCACAGCTTATCCATGAGCACCGTGAGAAGGTAGCCAAAAAAAATGCATGCAGCTAGTATGACAATGGGTAGATGGAGAAATGGAATAGGACCAAATATTGATGAACAAGTAAAGAAAAATGTCACCCTTGCTGAACATATGTTGCCTGAACCGTATGGTGGGGGCAGGGTTGTTGTCCACACATCCCATGGAGCCTTGCATGTTGATCTCGGTACATATACATGTAGTTGTGCAGCTTGGCAAATGTTGGGGATCTCGTGTCCACATGCTTGTATAGCCATAAAGTCCATGCACAGAAATGTCTATGACTTTGTTGAAAATTGCTACAAGATCACATCCCAAGAAAAGATTTACTTGCGCTGCATTATACCAGTGGTCATCATCAACAGGCCTGACCCAAATACCATTTTGATAGAAAATATTTCAGAGCAAATTTTTTTGTTCCCACCTCAGACTGTTCGACCTACTAGAAGGCCAAGAGCTAACAGACGCGAATCACAATTCTAGAACAAGAGGATATACCATTATGCAAATTGTGGTGAAGCTGGTCATACAAGGAGGACCTATAGAAACCCAAACCTAACATAAAAGTGGCTGTAAATGTTAAAACAGGCGACACTTTTAGTTATTTTGATCCCTTTGTAATTTTTTAGGTAAAGGGTTTAATGTAAATGATGCATAGCATGCAGAGGGTGTAAGTAATATGTACTGCATGCATAGGTTGCAAGCTTTTTAAGTGACAAGCAAACATTAAGTGCAAGTATGACCTTAATGTTGACTTGTCATTTAATACAGAAAATGCTGTTATTGTCAGTGGAAATCTGGTTTGTAGTCAATGGTTAGAGTAACGTTGTTAATAGCTATCATTTTGTTGTCAATGTCAATGTCAAATAGTGAATGATATTGTGCAACCAATCTTCTGAACTCCTTCACATTATTGCCCTACAACGAATGAAGATGTTTTATTAACTTGACCTTTATGCCATTTTCACTGAACTTGGTTACGTCTAATATCAGTAACTTATTCTCTGGATCTCAACTTTACAGCTTAGGTTTAGTCATCATATACAAATGTGTTGTGATTCTATATAATTGTGTTGTCAACATGCTTCCAATATTGCTTGATTCCCTGATCAGTGGCTGGTTCCCTTCATTCCCCTGAACGAAAGTTCCAATGTTTGTGTCGTCAATTCATACGATGACATTGTCATTATGGTTTAAAGTGTTGTGCATGTGCATACCGCGAGAATAACATCCTCGTGTTCGGATCAGTTTCCCCTGACTGCAACATCCAGTTTCCATGTTGTTAATTAATTTGATCATGTTGTCATTATATATAGAAGTGTTATCATCTTGTATAACTATGGGAAACATTTGATTTGCCTGACTTCCCTATCTATTGCCCCTGATGTGACTTGTAGCTTTACGTGTCATTAACTGCTATGATAGTGTTGTCACTTCAGCTACCCAGGTTTCTCCATTACTCTCCCGATTCAAACTTCCACTTTTGATGTCAACTCAAATGATGGTGTCATCACTTCATATGCAAGTGCTGTTTAATTTTATGATGGTGTTGTCATTATATATGAAAATGTTGTCAACGTGCAAAATAGGAGGACATCTGATTACCCATTTTCCTACATAGGGTATCCCTAAAAGCAAACTTTCCAGTTTCCGTGTTGTCATTATATGTGAAAGTGTTGTCATTATCTTTGTAAGTGTTGTAAACACGCAACTCCTATTTTTATGCAAGTCTTTAGCCCAGGTTTCTTTTTTGATTGGCTGAAATACAAATTACTAGTTCACGTGTAGTCAACATATATGAAGGAGTTGTCCTTCTTAATGAAAGTAATGTCAACGTCTCTATCAAGGGTCTATATTTCAAAGCAACTAGAACATGTAATGAACTTACCTAATAGCATGGTGTCAATAAATACGGAAATGGTGTTAAACCATTTATAATAGTTGTCAACATGGTTCATACATTGTCAGACTTGAATTTCTTACAATATAAGTGGTGTTTCCAAAGTACACGCACACACCAGACATAAGATCACTATTTGGCAAACGGTTTGTTTCTGTACAAAACAAACGGTTCATATGTAATATAAAGCCTAACACCAACCACAAACAACCATGTATACTACTTGGATAAATGCTGCCGCTTTGTGGCCTTCTTTTCTTCTTGAAGCAGTTTCAAAGCTTCAGCCCTCTTACCGTTTCCCTCATGCTTAACTAGCCACCACAATAGGTCACGTCTAAATATAGTGACTTGTTCATTTATGTAATCCAAAACCACATCCGGGGACCATTTGTTTAACCATATCAAAACATGTACACCGCAGTCTCTCCTGGGCAGAAAAAGTCATTCATAAATTGTTAGTCAACTGAAAACAATTTATGTTCAATAATGATTGGTCAGAGTCAATGGCACTCACAAGTTAGTTTGTTGTGGAATGGGAGGCATAATTATGTCTGCCTTTGGCTTCTTCCCAATGAGCTCTGGTTTGACCAATTCAATTATATCATAAAAGTGATCCCTCTAAACATAAACACATGACCATAGTAAGTAACAAATTTATATAAGTAACAAATTAATATAATAATAACATCATTATTAAGGTTCTCTTATTCAGTTCTTATGCATGCATTATGAGTAGCTCCTTTTGGATCCTCCAAAATCCCTTTTCTTGCCTTTCTTCTGCTTAACACCATCGATCTTCATCGAATCAAGCACATAAAAATTCAATGTCTTTGGCTGGAGGACATAACAGAACCAGTGGTCAGCCACAAGAGCAGGCCCAAAAATCATATCACAATCTCCTATGTTATACCCAACATGCTTAGGTAATATTTGCTTCTTGTGCTCAAAAGCCCTCCAACTAACCGGACGTGACACCATTTTCAGCTGCAATTTAAGCTTGTGTTAAAAACAGGCAAATATCGATAAGGCAATGAAATAAGTTATTCATCTAACCATGAAGTAGGCATCAAACAAGTGTCTTTTCACATTTCCTTCCTCTTTCATATCGACCATCAAGGTCTTACATACAAGTGACATCAGCTGCGTGTTTATTTTATGGCTTCCACCCAGTGAAAGTAGTTCTTCCTGAGTGAGTACTTCATCATGCATATCAACTATTGGCCTGAAAAAGAAACAAAAAATAATTTAGTCCTGGATATGATTTTGTTGTCAACTCATATAGGTGACAGGTGAAAACATAATGAAAAGTTGTCATCTTATAATAACTTACTAGCCACCCTGATTCCTGGAGGCATTCTGGATATGATTTTAAAAAATTTGTCCTTGTCCTCCAAAGTCCTCTTTCTCTTATGCATTTCCTTCGTCCAAATCCATAGAGATCTAACCGTTGGTTTAATCACCTTCTTTGATCTTCAGAGTTGTTGTCCCTCCTCCACTCCTTCCCCACTCACATCACAGAGTGCTTATCCTTCATTGGTAGCCTCATCATCATCACCTTCTCCTTCTCCTTCTTCTTCACTAGCAAATTTATCCTTGTCACCTTCTCCTCTCCCTTCTTCTTCACTAGTAGATTTATCATCCTCAACTTCTTCTACTCCATCTTCTTCACTGCTACATTTATCATTGTCTCCCTCTTCTCCTCCTTCTTCTTCTTGTACATATTTACCCTCTTCTCCTCCTTCTATGGGAGACTCATCATTATTCCCACCTACATTGTCCTCAAAATCTTCATCAATGTGAAAACTGTCATCACCTCTTCCAACTCCTTCTTCTTCTACCTTAATTGGCCCCTTACTTCCCTCTTGGACACCTTTTTTATGTGCCTCTTTTGTCAGCTGAACCTTCAGCAACTCTTCCGCAATTATAGTGAGTAGTCTTTTATTGCTCTCATCAATAATAGTCACCAATCGCCCATAAAGATTGTTCAGCTCCTGTAACAAATACTATCAAATTCAACATAATCCACATACTAAACAACTAAAAACACTAGACAAAGTAACACATACCGGGTCTAGATAAGGATCTCCTACCCTGTCCTCTTGCCCTACTTTCACATCTCTTTGTGTCCCTCCAAACAACAACCCTACGTTGCTCTCCCTCTCTGTCTTAACAACTTCTTTAACTCTCTCCTCATTCCAGTACTCAATAGCATTTGCAGTATCATGCACATCATTTTTTTTTCATCCTAAAGTGCTCGCAAAAATATATCTGCAACATGAAATAAATAAAATTATACAAATATCAATTAAATCAAACATTGACAAATTACATTACATTACATACCAACAGCAAGTACACACACTGCTCACATTAGAGCTCCCACCACTTATGAATGCTTTAACATAAGCCTTAAACTCTTTCGCTAAGTCCTTCATAATATATGTAGCCCAATTATAATGCTCAAACCCATTCATAGTGCAAGCTATCGGCTTTAATAACCGGTCACTTACTTTATCCCTTGAATTTAGACATAGAAAGGTTCCAAGGGTGTATAACATAAAAAAAAACTCAAATTCATAGTCATGCTGTCCAGATTTAATGTCATTTAATATCTTGGTAAATGACACTTTATAGTACTCCCTCTTCAATTGTTGATATGTTGGATTATTTTCATCTACTTTGGCATTCACTACATCCCCAGTGTCAGGTACACCACGCAATATTTTAACATCTTCTTGCTTGAATTCCTTTGAAATACCCCTAATTCTGAATTCATGTGTTGCTAGATCATATGAACGAAGAAAAGCCACTAGTAGGTCACGTAGGAGTCTCTCACATGCTACATGCAGCAACTTTGAGAACCCTATCTTCTCTACTCTCTCCCTCAAACTTGCATTATCATTTACAAAGTCAGCCAATGACCTGAATTGGGGCAGAGAGCACCGGGTTTGGAATGGAATTTTGTTCTTCCTTATTTTCTTCCTCTCAGGCCTTGATTCCCTAGCCTTGTCATTGTACCTCTTTTTTTTCCTCACATAACTCTTTCCATGCCTTTGACACTTCCTTATTCTGTTCCTTAAAACTCTTTGACCTCTTTCCCCCTAATTTCTCATAAAACTCCTTCCTAAACAACATGAATCCATTCTGTATTGATTTTGATGAATCTTCTTCCAAGACCATCTTCACTCTTCTGCATATAAACAATCACTGATGCTTAACTGTTGTCATTCACTATACAGTCATTGTCAATCGCAATATAAACATTCAAAATATCATCTTCAACAGTCACTAGTACTCAATGTTGTCATTCACTATGCAATAGTTGTCAATTGCTACACCTATGTAATAACTTCCACTTACAGATATTGTCACCTTCACACACAAATTAGCCAAAAAATGATCATGCAAAAAGTAATCACCAAAATATAACGTTTCCTCAGTACAGTGAGGCTTAATCTTTAATTAACAATAAAATCATTCAAAAAATCATCTAAAACAGTCACTTGTACTCAAATGTTGTCATTCACTATGTATTCATTCTCACTCACAAAAAACCATTCAAATATTCATCTTAAGCAGTCACTACTAGTCAAATGTTGTCACTCACTATGCATTTGTTGTCACTCGCAATAAAAACATTCAAAAATTCATCATCAGGAGTCACTACTACTCAAATGTTGTCATTCACTATGAATTTGTTGTCAATTGCAGTAACAACATTCAAAAAATCATCTTCAGCAGTCACTTGTACTCAAATGTTGTCATTCACTATGTATTCATTGTCACTCGCAATAAAAACATTCAAAAATTCATCTTCACCAGTCACTAGTATTCAAATGTTGTCATTCACTATGAAATTGTTGTCAATTCCTACACCTATGTAACAAACTCCACTAACAAATGTTGTCACCATTAAACACCAATTATCCAAAAATGATCATGCAAAAACTATTGACAAAATATATCGATGCCTAGCCTCATTTGGTACACTTTAATTAACAATAAGATCATTCAAAAAATCATCTTAAGCAGTCACTCATGCTAAAATGTTGTCATTTACTATTCAGTCGTTGTCAATAGTGATACCTATGTAATAAACTCTACTAACAAATGTTCTCACCATCAAACAGCAATTAGCCAAAATGATCATGCAAAAATTATTAATAAAATAAATCATTCCCTCTCCTCATTCAGTATCGTGAGGCTTAATCTTTCTTTCATTAACAAACAAATCATTCAAAAATCATCTGAAATCAACTTACCTTCGCATGATTGACCCATTAGTTCAACCTAATAACCTTATTACTCTCCAAAATCTCTAATATCTGATGTAATTGATTGCCCAATGACAACCACTGTGCAAATAAAATAAATAAATCAACTTACCAGATCCCAGTAATGGTGACGATCTTCCCCTCACACCGACAGTGCTCGTCTAATAGTGACTGCTCCACTTACAACTACGATGTTCCCCTGAAGGCGATGCCGCTTCCTCTCGCCCTCACGACAGCTGACGGTAGTTCCTCACAGGCACGATGTTCCTTCCCTTCACGGCAACTGGTGATTGTGGTGCAGAGATGTGGGCACAGTGCAAATAACCTCTCTTCCGTCTTTTTTTTTTCAAATTTTCGTCAGGGGCAATTCTGTCTTTGTCTAACATTTGCAAATGATAGATCAGTACCCTAGGTCTGATATGGTATTTTGCTTTTCACATGCACTTATCTGGGTTTTCACATATTTAAGGGTATTTTCCTATCTTTTTCCCATTTTTCTTTAATTAGTCAAAATTTTAAGAAAATAACAAAAATTTCAAAATAAATTATTTTTGTTTTGTTTTATCTTTTATGCTCCAAATACTATTCCATGCCCTTTATTCTATTTTTTATGATTTTTTAAGAATTTTTGAGAATTTTATGTGTATCTTTCTATTCTAATCAATATTGATAGGATATTTTAGAAAAGATAGTCTCGTCCATGTTCTGGTTTCAGTTTAGAAGTTATTCTGTCTTTGTTTCTACAACACTACTTGGCCCTTGGTCAAACCTAATTCCTTCATTTCTCAAGTTAAAATTAACAGGGTATGACACTCGAGTTGAGAGTGATGGGCTTACATAGAATGACCAAGTCAGGATTCCCTTTCACTGAACCCTAAGAAAGTCATTTCTATGGATGGGCTTTTTATTCTTTAAGCACTAGATTCAGTTCTTGTGGATCTTGAATGGGCAACGGGTTTTGAGTACCCTCTTACGAGTCAACATCGAAACAAGTTTTTTTGTTTTGGAAGGTTCCATTGATGATGTTTTGGGTAGCAATACTGACTAGTCAAATATGTTAGAGTAGGATAAGATTTTAGGAAGCAAGTTGTAGAAACATAAAGTAAGGTATGTTCGTGTGAAAGTATTTTCCTTATATATGGAAGTCTTTCTCATGTTGGGTCTAAAGAAAATATTTAGGTGAGTTCCTCTTTTACTACCCAAGCTATGCATGCTTGCCTTCAAAAGTCTTTAGGGGCATCATGAATTTCCTTAGTTAGAACTATTGAGGTTTAGGTAAGCCCTCGGTAGTTCAATGTTGGAGTTATTAGTTTGTAAATATAAACTTGACATAGTACCTAATGGAGTCTATAATAGTAGTAAATAGAGTTAAAAAGCTTTTAAACTCCTTTGAGTTAACTTTTTTCATGGAAGTGGAGCCAACTAGGTGCTACATCCTTCCAATTTTGACTTTCAGGTTGTGAATAATAAATTAGATAAATGGTCAAGTAGTAAAGCAGACTCAGAGGTGAAATAACTTTTGAGTTAAGATCTGATTTTTGTCCAAACTGATATTTTTGAAATTATCAGTTCAAGAAGGGCAAAATGGAAAAATTATAGAAAAATTCCAAAAAATTCTTTAAAAATGGTATTAAAAAAAAGTAAATTATAGGGTTTTAAACCCTATTTGAGGCCCTGGAGGTAGAAATGGCATAAAAATAACATCTTACAGAATTTTTCTGTATATAGAGGTTTTTCAAGAAAAATAGTGAAAAATTAGCATGAAACAATTATTTTAAATATATGGAGGCCTTAATAATTTCATAAAAATATGAAAAAATTATTTGAGGATTTATTTGAGTTTATAAAATTATTTCTAGGCCCTGAAAGTGGAAGGATTAATTTTAAAATATTTATTATCGAAATCTTATTGGTAAAGCTTGATTTTAAGAAAAATTCAAAATAAATAGTTAGAGGTTGAGATAAATTCTCAAAAAATTCAGAGGCTCTTCCTATATCAAAGTATGATTTTTGATAGGAAGAAATGAATTTTTTGAGGTCTAGAACTATTATTGGAAATTTAAAAAAAATTTTAGCTGATATGGCGAAATCAGGTAGAAATATGTTTGGAAATGAATGGTGATACTTCTTCCTTCTTTCTCTAGCCTATTGGACTTGATTTTGGGCTAGGAATGAAAAGTAATTTCATGGCCTAGGTGCTGCACATGGTTATGGAATAAAATAATACAAAATATCACATGATTTTATCCAAAAATTCTCTTAAAGGATACTTGTCCACTCCCATATTTCTATAGCATCTTAAGGTGTCCACATGTCCCAAAAACATAGATTTTTAAGAGACACTTGGAAGGAAGAGGAGGCCAAATTAAGGTCTATAAATACCCCCTCTTTTATCTTCAATTTTTAGTTTCTAGACACTTTAAGGGGGGAGGTTTTGTTGTAGAAAATCTGACCTTGGAGAGCTAACTTTACGCAAATTATAGCCCAAAAATTTCAAGCAAGAATCAAGGATCAATTAAGGTATGTTCAAGCTTTAATTTGGCTATGTTCCTAGCTTATTTCAAGAGGAGTTTAGCGACAAAAATCCTTAGGTATTATGCTGCCAAAATTTTGAATTAATAAGGGATGATTAGGGAAGAATAAAAACCATGATTTAAAGCTTCGAATAGCTTGCTTGGTTGATGTTGGGATTGATTTTTGGAAGAAACTCCAAGTTTCCTATTTAAGGGAGTATTTCAGCCACTAGGTCTTTATAGGGTTAAAAGTTGTTTCAGTTTAACCTGATGATTCTAATGAGTTTAGAATGTGTTTTATGTGGGAATATGGCAAGAAAAAGTACTTGAAAGCATTATAATCAAAATGAAAATTCTAACCCTAAACTACCTTCAATTCGGCCAATCTCATGTAGATAGGGAGGAGTTTGATTTTGATAAAATCAAGTTAATATTTGGATTCTGCATGAAAAATTGTATAGGAATGGCCTAAGAGATTAATTGAAACAAAGATAGAAATTAAAGTTAAAAAGCCAAAGAAAAAAGGGTTATAGAATTATGTTGATACCTAATGGTATTTTATGTGTTATCGTTGATAATATGGAATGTATTTATGTATGGATTGATAGGCATTGAGCAAGAGAACAAGAAGAAACACAAGGAAATCAAAGAGGCCGAAAATCTTAGATAAAAGAAGTAGCATGGAATTTACAATTTTATTGTTAACTTGCTTAGTTGTTACATGATATGATTCTTTGAATATATGCCACATGGTATTTGAAATTGTTTGATGGTAATGCAGTTGATTTGTTTGTATGGTACACCTTGGCATAATGCATTTATTCATTGACTTGGAATGATTTGATATAGTTTTTATATGGCAACAAGTAGAGAAATGTTTTATGAAATTGATTATAGTATATCTTGCATGTTTAACATTATTGTTGTAATTTCTTTACTACAGAGATTTGTATAAAATCTCATTCATCTCTATGTTCAAATAACACCAATAGAGCAAGCGAGTGGTGTGGCTAAGGGCAAGGAAGTGTTGCCACCATGAAGAAGGATGTTATGAATTTTATTTGGAATTATGTTGCACTTTATGTACAAGTTTTATAATATGTGTGGATATGTGCATGGATGACTTTTAAGGTTTGTAAATTGTATTAAATGACTTATTATATGCTGTGATATGTGTCATGTGCTAAAAGAACTAAGCAATTTGTGCACGGACTAACTCAAATGAATGCTAGGAGGAACCTTCTAAGGATAAGTCTTTCCCTCTTAACTCTTTAGGGGATAATTTCACTCAACACCCACTTAACCATCCTCTAACATATACTTGTAATGGTTCTAAACTCTCCACCACTAGTAGCAATGACACAAAATATCAGTAGGGCTTTTATTAGGTTGTAATGTTGGATAGGCCAATTAATAGATGGTTAAATACATGGATGTAATGGAAAAGAGATATGAGGAATGGAAACCAGAATGAACCACATGCTTACATGCAACTGAATGTGTGGGAATATAGATGATAACTCAATGAACCTCACTTATTTCAAGCAATACCTCTTTTCTTTTGCCTCTTTTTTTATTTCCCACTTTATTTTCTTCTTTCTTCTCTTTTTATTTTATTTTATTTCTTTCCTATATATTTCTCTTTTTTTTTTTCCTTTCCTTTCTTTTCTCTCTTCTTTCTTTAAAGAAGGTTCGTCACGGTGCTTCCATATTTTCACCGCGGTGAAATATTAGAAAAGCACTTGATTTCTTTAATTCATCTATTTAGCTAGTGCACCCCGACGAAGAGCATATTATGCCTCGGTGAAGATACACAGAGGAGTAGATTTCTTACATTTCAATGGTATGAAGTGTCATTCTACTCAAGAAGAGATTGAGATGCAACACAATTAAGTTCATTCCTAAATGAAAATGATGGGCTCAAAGGGTTGGTTAACAAAAGATTAATATTTCAAGGTTGGCTTTTTAGTCAAACTAGCTTTTTAAATGAATGCCTATATTATCTCTATCATGTCAATGCAAATGTAGCCTCAAGCAAGAACCAAAACAAGTTCTAGAGAGCAATGGACTAAATGGATATGTCACACATAATGAAATGAATAATAGGCTTAAATCCTTCCAACTAGGCTTTTTGTTCCTATCACATTTATCAAGCCTAGTCTATGCACCACAACTAGAACTTAATGCATATGACATTCGCACTTCATTTCAACAAGTAAGGAATCACAATCAACTAAAATGCAATTGAGATATAAGACATGGTTAATTCAATCCAAAAATGTAGAAATTTTTTTTTGTGAAAAAAAATTAAGCCCTTTTACTACAAGAGAGTTTGAAAACAAAACACAAACAAAACACACAAAAATAAAAGCAGAACAACAAAGTACCAAACACTCCCCCACACTTAAACCTTGCATTGTCCTTAATGTAACCCAAAAACAAGACTCAAAAAATAGATTTGGAAATGTAAATATTAAGGTGGAAGGACAAAACATCACACACAAATTCAAAAACTATTTCTTTCTACCGGTATATCCCTCCCCCATACTTGTTCAGCAACATATAATAGTTAATTCAATGTAGATAACTGAGAACAAGAGGAAGGAGAGATACAACCTTAGTTATGGAGGCTTGTAACTAATGTGGTAGAGGCGGAGGTGGTTGGCTCTTGAGTGAAAATACTTGCCAAAGCCATCCTTTACTTTGTACTTTCTGTTTAAAAGCTTTAAGACCACCTCCAAAGGTCCTACCAGATCCCTTTGAAATATTCATAAGATGTAGAGTAACTAGGAATATATGCCATGACGTAGTCATCAATATCATATTCCTCTTTATCAACTTGGACAACTACTTTGGCAAGCGTCTAGGATCTAATGACAAAGCATATAGCATAAGAAGTGGACGTGTCAATTGTGCAGCTACAAGGTCCAATGATTTCTTTTCTTTTGATGGTGGATGATGGATCTCACATAAGACCATGACAGGTTGTCCTATATATTCTTCAATGCTTTGATTAAATTTAGTGGCTTCTTAGGTTGAGACCTCACAGCTCCACTACACCCTACAAAATCATCATAAGAAGTACCTTTCTCTAACACTTTTGGGTTAGTGGGAGGTTCAACAAGCATAGCATCTTTACATGAAATAGTGCATGGAGTGGAAGAAGTGTAATCCAATGAACAAGAATTAGAACACAACACATCACTACCATGAGAGGGAGAAATAAAAGAAGGTGTAGAATGGGGATAATGGTTATGAGTGCATTAGAAGACTCAACAACCATATGAGAAGCACTATTATTTTTAACATGAAAATCATCATCAACTTCATTAATGAAGTGCACATCATGCAAGGAATAGTCTTCATTAGGTTGTTTCATGCTCTCACACATGTTAAAATACACAAAATGATCACACTTATAGTGATAGAACCTTCATTTTAATTTTAGTATCAATAATTCTCATAAAAGGTCTACCAAGAATTAATACACATTCATTCATACTTTCCTTAGACATATCCAAAACATAGAAATCTGCAGGAATAGGCCAATACTTAACTTTTACTAGCACATCCTCAAGCACCTCATATGGATATCTAATAGTGTGATCCACTAATTGCAAAATAACACTAGTGGGCTTAAGACTAGTGATACCTAGGGACTCATAAACTGACTTGGGCATCATATTAATGGTAGCTTCTAAGTCTAGTAAAGCTTTTATAATAGTAGTCCTTTCTATGGTGCAAGGTATAGTGAAACTCCCTGACAATGGCACTAAATTTGACGAGCCTTGTCACTAGATTATCAAATAAAACTAAGCTAAATGCAATGTAGTGGCACTAACCTAAATATCGAGCTCTTGAAGAACCTATGAATGTCTAAGTAATCAAGCACAAATATCAAATTAACTAAGTATGATGTATGAAGTGATTATGTAACTAGTTACTGAATCAATGACTAAAGTAAAACTATCTACACTTTTTATAATTTCTGGACTTAGTGAGTGAAATGAATGCAATGTATGAATTATCCTTAATGGTCAATTCCACTAATCATCCTACTTCCTTTCTTGATTGAGTTTCAATTCCTTTATTAGATTCAGTTTGTGAATACCTTCTACAAACAACGAATTAAGGGGGTGTTTGGATGAAACAAAACCATGGTTTAGAGAATAGCTTCTAAAAAATAGATTTTGGAAGAATGGATTTCGTGAATAGATTTTAGAAGAATAGATTTTGAGAACAGATTTTGAAAAAAAGTGATTTTGATAAAGTGAAAATATTTAGATAATTGTTATCAGAATCTTTTTTTCATATACAAATTACTAAAAAAGACATAAGTTAATATGATAATTAGATAAATGATAGATTTTAATTTATATTTTTGTTTAAAATAATAAATTTGTAAATAATATAATTAATATTATCTCTGGTCCTTAGTATAAGAGCAAATTAGGTATTCTATTTGATTTTGAATATAAGATATCAATCTACCTTGTCTCATACATTTATCTATTTTTTTCAAAGTAGTTCTCATGTTAATTTGCACATGTTAAATGTTACATCAAATAGTAATCTCAATGCACATCGTTAATAGGTGTTTTAGAGAATGCAACATCTATTTATTATAAATAAATAATTTAACTAATTTTCTTAATATTTACAAATTGCTTTTCTAACTCTTACATTAAAGATCAAAGGTAGTAATTGATATGTGTATATCTATTTATATCCTAAACCATGGTTTTATACCTTCAAAAGCCAAAAAAAAAAATCACTTTATGAAAAACCATGATTTTATACCCAAAACCATATTTTCTAAATGAAAAGTGATTTTGGAAAAAATTATGTTGTTTGGTTACTTTTATACAAACCATGATTTCAAATTGAAAGGTGATTTTGAAAAAATATATAGTGTTTGGATGTTTTTCTCTTCAAACCATGGTTTGAAGAAAAATCCAAACACCCCCTAAATAAACTAGAATCCTAACTCATCAAACTCATCAAAAAGCCTAATGTCACACCTCCTTTATTACCACATTATATAACAATTGGAATCTTTTAGGATCAATACACAAGCCTGAAGTATGGGAAAAATTTTAATTTGAAATTTGCCATTTCACTCTACTATTTACTGTTCACAGCATTTTTGCCAATTTTGAAAATTCCTAACTAAATGGAAAAAAATCAAAACCGAGTGGTTCCAAATTCTATTTGAAGCTTGTCATGAGTAATTTAGAGGAAAAAAATACTCATTAGCTCAGATCATTACAAAACAGCACTAGAAAATTCAACAAGTTGCATTATACATATGCTGATAGTAGAATGAGTTCTGTCGTTTAGATTAGACATTGGGATCCGATGTTAAGTTAATGGATCCAGAGCCTTGAGAGTCTCACTATTCCCCATTTTGGGTAGTCAGTTGGACTTTTTCGTACTGACATAGGACTTGTATTGTTACAGCTAACCATAGTAGGTTAGTCTGGCATGCTCGATTTTTCTAAATTATGAATTTTTGAAGTTAGGCCAGAAAACTGGATTTTTACCCGATGAATAGTATAAATCTGAAAATCAGCGTTTTTCTTGAATTTTTGAGCCCAAGACCATCCAATGTGGTCTAAAATAGTTTTAATTAAACCCTAAGTGGATCCGATAGTAAGGTATGACAATTTTTGCCCTTCTACAAAATGAGATACAAGAGCTTTCTAACATAACTCAAGGTAGGGTTCAAGTAATAGTTATTGCTCGGATACAATATTTAAATTAGATATGAGTTATCCATTCATATTATTAGGTATTGGGCAGTAAGAGCTGAGTATGGATGCATCCTTTCATGATTTAAGTGCTCCTATTATGTTGTCTCTGTCAATATGTGCTTGAGCTATGCACTATATTGCATGATGCATGAGTTTGATAGAAAGGAAATTGTATTAAAATTGTGTTTTTGTATGGATGGTAATATAAAGTCTAAGGTTGGCTTTAATAGAATCTAAAGCCTATTTATACATTATCCAAAAAAAGTCAAAATAAACTATTTAGAGATTGTCTTTTGACTTAAGAAAATTAGAAAAAAAAATTCTCTGTGAGGAATAGATAGTATTGGTAACTAGAGATGGATTGTTAAAGTCATGGACCTATAGAAAGAATTTGGTCAAGTTTGCTCCAAATAAATATTATTACTTGCTTTACTGGATGAATGACTCGTGTATGGTTGGATTAAGAATATATAGTGTGATAATGTAAGTATGAGGTAAAAAAAGTTGATATAAGTATGTTGCCATGAGGACACAAGTCATCACAAGGCAAAGAGGCAAAATGAAAACTTGGATGGTTTAGTGAATTGATTTCTGATGACCTATCTAAGGCAATCATTGTTGTCGTATCTTTTAACAAGGCTTATTGAGAAAAAAATAGGCTTAAGTGTCTTTGATAATGTTTGGCTTGGGTTGTAGCCCAAACATGTGAGACTGATGATTATGAATAAAGGCAACTCCCAATGGTTAGAGACCTTGGTTAGAGGATGTCTCAATAGAGGTGTTGAAATAAGGAAACTACCAATGAATTAGATAGTAGACCTAGATATCATATAATAGAGACATTTGAAGGATTATGCCTATTGGATGATGTAATGACCAATGTACAATCATGTAAGTGACTGGTCAGGGAATAAGAAGTAGGTAATGCTCTTGAGGATAAGTAAGATGAGAAACAGATAAGAACGTTATACATGATGATTGCACTGGAAATCAAAATAAAGAAATAAAGATGTTTTCAATGATGCTTCAATGTTCAATTGTGCTTGGGATGGAATAAAATCCTTTGACTTTAAGGCATCTATGAGGAATATGATTATAGCCACAAGTTAATAAGAAATCCGGGATTGAAATTTCTACAGATGATGTCACTACCTACGTGATTGAAAAAGTTGAGTAGAAAGACTCTTTGTAACAGAGATATGGCATATGAAGCAGGTGTTACATATGATTAGTTTTGATGATGTCAAATAATAGAGCAAAACGTTTGCATAAATTATTTATCTCATACTTTGACTAATTATTGTACTTAATATCTTGAGTAGTATCCTTAAGAAAAGAAAGGACCTATAATGTTGAATTTTAAGTTATGAAGAATGATCAAGAGGAAGAAGAAGAAGAGAGACTGAGAAAAGAAGAACTTGCAAGATCAAATAGAAATATCAAGATTCAAATTCATAAATTTGATATTGGAGGTTGCTATGCTCAGTTAAAAGTTTGAATGGCTCGATCAAAGCTAAAATGCACAAACTGAAGTTATATCATCATATATTGAGTCACCCTTCATATAAACATTGAAAATAAGCTTCAGAGATGATTTTCATGGGCATTAATCGATCAACAACTCGAGTAGACACTTATCGATCAATTTATCGAGTAAACACACACTCTGTTATGCTATGTTCTTCGATCAGCTCTGACACAGGTTCGGTATTTCTCTATGTTTGCCGATTAGCTTAACCGCAAGTGGACGGGTCGCAAGTAATATAAAAAGTATCGTTCCCTCAGAGACTAAGGCTAGATGAGTTAAAAATCATAATCGTGTTCTTGATTAGGTTAAGTGAGACAATTGTTGTAAAAGAGTTTGTGAAATGAAATTAGAAAAACAATGGTTTAAGGCAGTATAAAATCAACTTGACTTTGAAACAATTAAGAGACTAGTGTCATTCTTCACTAAAATACTTCATGAAACTGGATTAATCACTTCTCAAGTAGTGCTTTACAATAAGTTCAGTTAGTCGGGGTTTGCAGAATTGATTAAGCTTTCTCAAGTCAAAACCAAATGTTTGCAATCACAATTAAAACACAGCAATCTCTTGCATTTGTTTGAAAAGGTTGCACTTTAAAAACCAAAACCCATTTAGTTTGTGCTAGGTTAATAGATACATCTCTGTTCTATCAACAAACCGTCTATTTACTCAGTTAAATTTTCAGACTAGCATGTTTTTATCAAGGTTCACAGATTAACTTAACTTTCTCAAGTTAAACTAATCAAACAATCAATCCAAATGATGGCCAGACATAAGAAAGCATTAAGCTCAAAGTAAAAACAACTAAACATTATCATTAACACTCAAGAGATAGTAAAACTAAGTCTCAATCCATACAATAGATCAAAATAACCCTAGAAAAACAGATTTAGCTATACATATCGAGTAAAGAACTACAACTATAAGAGTAGCTAGTAGTCATAGCAGAAACAAGAAGGGAAGAAGAAGAAAACCCAGAAAAATCGAGTTACAAGCTTTGAATTTCTTCTAGCTTCGAGCCCAAAGATTCCAAGCCTCCAAAGCTCCAAACCCTAGCAGAGCCAACCTCCAAAATCGTCCCAAAGTCGAAGTGTCACCAGAAAAACTGAGTATCCCCCTCTATATGCCTTAATTTTTAAGTTACATCATAAAACGCACAACTGTGAGGGGTCAAGCGCCGCGGTGGATTCCGTCAGGCACCACGGCGGATTACACAGAATGGCTTTGCTTCGAGAGGCTTCGGTGCCACAGCGCATGTGATCATCAGCCGTGACGGATTACACCAAACAGGGTTCCTCCGAGACAGCTTAGGCGGTGCGGCAGATTTGGTCAGGCACCGCAGCGCCTTTTACAGAAAATACACTCCTTCCTCTCTATTAGAGCCACTGTGGTGTTTGCTCCCATAAACCATAGCAGATGACTTCTTTTCAGCTCTCCACTTCTAGTCTCTATTCCTTACTCGCCTTAGGCTTTTTTCCTACAAAATTGACTTTCAAACCAAATAAAAGAGCACTAAAACAGGTTAAATAAGTAGGAATTTTGAGAGGTTATCACTCTAATATCTCTTAAACCACAAATCTGTTTAAGGTGAAACTTGATTCATATGAAACTAGACTCAAAACATGGTTCATGGACACTAAGATCAACTTCAAAGAGTTTCATATGTTGTTTAAAACATTACAAGTTTCGTATTCCTCTAATATCTCTTAAACCACAAATCCATTTGGGGTGAAACTTGATTCATATAAAACTGGACTCAGAACATGGTTCATGGACACTAAGATCAACTTCAACGAGTTTCATATGTGGGAGATATGTTGTTCAAAACATTACAGTTAGGTTTAACACCTTTATTCTAACCTCATTCACTATGATGAAGATAACTTTGTGACTACAACAAATTTTGGGGTGGTTCTTATTGCATTAGAAAGTAGACTCAAAGAGCTTTCTAGGGATAGGTCATTTGCAAAATTTGGAGTTGAATTGGAAGATTCATGATCACTCAAAGTTGACCTTCGTTTTGCTTAAATGAGAATTTGAATTTATTAAGGCAAAGACCAGAAGTTCTACACTGATCGATAAAACTCTCGAGCAACACGCTACTCAAACATGTTATTGAGTAAAAGCACTAGAAGAAATCAGAAAATAAAAAGCCACTATTAGATGTCACTCGAGCAAGTTATCAAGTAAACCAATGCTCGAGTTGATGATCAAACAACTACATACTCGATCACTTTATCGAGTTCTTGGTACTATCTCTTCAATTCTTCTCTTTTATCATCTTATGAATTACTAAGGTGCTCAAGCTATAATCTATCTTTGAAAATCTAAAAGCATAGTAAGTGATAACATTATCAATTAAAGGTTAATCGATAAAGTTATCTAGTTACTGAGGAATATTTTATTTTCTACATCTGAAACTTTATCAATAACATTATCAATTATTTATCGATCAATTATTTGATCACTGATTAATTCAAAACTTATATGTTGATCAATCAAATGATCGATCATTGATAACACTAGGTAGTGTAAATTGTTGTAGTAAATTATCGATAATCTATTGTTCAATTAACTATCAAGAAAAAGCCATAAAACCTCTATGAGTATAACACAACCTTTATTGATCACTTGATCGATCAAGTGTTAATCAATGGGGACTCAGATAACTGGTAAAGTCTCCTTGGCTTATTTATTATTGAATAGTTCTCTCATTATCGATCACTGAATCGATCATTGTTTTATCGATAATCTATTTGATCATTTTGTATTAAAATATTTTTGGATAATTGATAATATATTCTATCAAGGTATTCTATGTTATTTTGGAAAATAAGGTTTTCCACAGTCCATGATCAATCAATTGATCGATCATCCTTTTATCGATAACATGATCAACCATCATGATCTCTACTTTATCTTTTCATATCACATGATCGATCAAGGCTTTACTCTGGCATTTTCTAAAAATAAATTTTAATAGTCTCTTATCAATTACTTAATCGATTAATCATTAATTGATCATTTAATCAATCATCAACTCTTCTGTGTACTTCAATGTGAAAGTTTTCCTTGAAGCAATTTTTTGATCATTTGTTTGATCAACCCTTTATTGAAGAAGTGTTTGATCATCATAGTTTGAAAATGGTATTCACTCTAACTTAGCTTAATCGATAATATGATTGATCAACTGCTCTTTGATCACCTGTTTGATCAAAGCTTGATTTTATCACTCAAACAGTTCTTCATGATGAGTTATCATAAAACTTTTTCCAATTGTCTTTAAGCTTTTCTTAGCCCTCTTTAATCATATTATTCTCTTTATAAAGATACGAAGGCATGCAAATTTGGAAGAAATTACCAAAGATATAAGCTTAAGGACACTCTATCTATATTTCATCATTTATCAATCATTTGTTCGATCATTGTTTGATCCATAATTTACTCGATAAATGCTTATATTTGTTGTATCTATCTCTTTGTTAATTAATCGGTAATATGATCGATTAAAGGATTATCGATCAAGACATCGATCAAGTAAATTCATATTACTTTGAGTATCTGATGATTGATTCCGTAACTTATTATTTCTAAGATTATCAGGTACTTATTACTTGATTTGAGAAAGATTATTTCAAGTAAAGAGCCACAACGAACTTATAACATGAAGAATCAGCTTTTGTCATAAGCTTCCAACGGCTAGTTTCAAAGGTCATATTCTTCAAGCCAAACGAGAAGAAGATGCTCAACAGTCAAATTCCCAACATCATCTATAAATAGAAGAGCATTCAAAACAAGAAAAGCAGGAGAGTCTGAGCTTACAACATCAATTGCTAAAAATGACGAATCAACATATTTTCATTTAGAGCTCCAAGAGAAAACTCCCTTTCTTTGAACTTTAAAGACTATAGCATATGTATTTGTAAGATAGAGAGGAGAGTTTCCTAAATATGCTTAGGATTCATCTATCACTTCTTTGAGAGAAGAAATATTCAATCTTCATTATCATTATCAGACTGTATCCTTGCGGCGTGTAAGGGGGAGTATTTACCTCAGTGTGAAGTTGCTGTTGAATAGACTGATTAGTCTAAGGATTGTAAGTGGCGTCACAAGTGTCCAGATTAAACTTGTCATTGTAGTGGTTCTCAAGTACTTGTATTAAAATTGAGGGAGATAATGGATTGAAAATCTCAGGAAGAGCCTGGGGACGTAGGCCAATGAGGACCGAACTAGGATAAATCACAGTTTGCATCTTTTTTTTCCCCTTACCTCTTTATATTTCCAACTAAACTATTTTACTACTGTGATTACACTTATCTCAATTTATTGTTTTTATATTCATAGTTTCTTATGAATTTCATTACATTGCAAAAAGTTTTTAATTTTAATTAACACCCAATTCACCCCTCTCTTGGGTGATTAGCCATTCTTACAGCAAATACCCTAATACAGATTGAATTTAAGGAAAGTCTTGACCATGAGAGTACCTCTCTGAGATTGGGGATGGTCGTTTGATTCAGAGTTGGCAAAAGTGAGCTATTCTCTGAAGAAAATACAGGGAAACAGTTAGGATGGAGTTAACAGTGATATATCCTCCATCAATGACTGTGTAAGTGATAGATTGACAATTGTCTCCCACAAGAGTAGCTTAGGCTAGGTGTACTAAGTTGACCTTACCCTAAGGAGAGTGAAACCGGTCAAAAACAATGGAACATTAATATAGTAGTAACACCAAGGGTAGAATGTCT
Organism: Neltuma alba; assembly: GCF_004799145.2. Classification (NCBI taxonomy): domain Eukaryota; kingdom Viridiplantae; phylum Streptophyta; class Magnoliopsida; order Fabales; family Fabaceae; genus Neltuma; species Neltuma alba. The sequence goes on from NW_021636223.1 coordinate 243,085, forward strand.
GTAACACCTCCTTTATTACCCCATTATCCATCAATTGGAACCATTATAATGCTTTTCCAAGTGTTTCTAGGTGAAAAATTTCAGTTTCAAAATTTCACATTTTATTCTATCTGTACACTGTTCATCTGAATTTAGGCCAACTTTGAAAATCCATATCATAACTAATTCTAGAAAAATCAAAACGGAGTGGTTCCAATTTTCACACAAAGCTTGCTAAGATTCCTATAGATGAAAAATATTCATTAGGCTCAATTCCCATCCAAAACAGCACCAAAAAATTTGACAAAGTGTACTGTTTATATGGTCAATTTTCAAATTTCTAGTAGTTTAACACAACTTTGAAAGGGCATAACTCTTAGCACACAACTCCAAATTTGATGGTTTACCACTTTATTTAAAGATAAAAATAAGATCTATTTGTCTATAAAATTGTAGGTCCAGATTCTATCATTTACATATTATTTTATGTGACGCCATTTTGTCCCTGATTTAGGCAATTTTATCCCCTAATTACCTCTCTCTTAAATTTTATTTCCCTTTTTCCTTTTCCTTATCCTTGTGATATTGCACCATGCAATATTCCAACATTAGGGCATGTGATAACAACACAATTTGCATTTTATCATTATCCATAATTCATTAAAACTTAGCATAAAGTTCAGTAAAATATTACATAACATAACATAGTGGTATTATTTCCATAATGCTCTTATATCCCAATACTAATTCCTTGCCTTGATCCATGGATGAGTCATTCCCTATTTGAGACATAATTTGACATAGGATGAATGAGATTCTATAGAAATCTTAGTAGTATTTGAATCACAATTATCATGCAAATCAAGCAAGTTACAACATAACATGTTATAGAACTTTAAGACATCCTCAAAAGGTAGTATCATGCTAGGAGAGGAACATCAACACTTCCACATTAACATAATTCAATACATTGGGCCAAAGCATAAACTAAGGTTATTCAGCTAACCAAAATCACAACACAAGTTTCTCAATCCAGGCAACAACAAATCACATTAAACAAGCAAGATAAACAATCAAATAATAATTCAAAACTACCTTTTATCACTTGATTAATTTGGTCTCCTCAAGGAACAATGATCCTCCTGAACTCCTCCTCACAAAGCCTATTAAATCAAGCATAAACCTAGGCCACATTAATAGCCAAGCCATTTAAACATAACACTTTATCTTTAACTTAATAATTTTCCCTTTTTCTTGGATTTTTAACAAAATAATTCCTCCTTTAGAGTCAATAACCTTATACCTCATTCCCACACATTTTTTCATGAGGAATCCAATTATGAAATCAGGATTTTAAAAATCAAACTCCTTCCCCTTCAAGTTGAGTTGGCCGAATAGGGGGTATAGTCTTTCAAAAATTTTATTTTTGATTCCAATGATTTTAATACTTCCCAATAGTATATCCCTACACAAAAACATGTTTTGAACCCATTAAAATAATCTAATCAATGAAAAACAAACTCCTCTAGTAAGAACACACCTTGGCCGAAATATACATATAGGACCCTAGGTGGATTTTCTTCCAAAAATCAATCCATACACCACTTAATCTTGCTTATTCCACTTGGTATTTAAGGTTTCTATCCTTTCCTAAACATCATGTGGTCCAGTGAAAATTTGGCAGCATATACACTTGATTTTTCAATTCAAAACCCTTACTAAATTAGTGTAAAACTTAGGGATAAGGAGGCTTAAGCATACCTTGATATTTTCCTGATGTAAGTTGAATGATTCCTTGTCCAAAACCCTTCAAATTTTTAGTCCTTAAGGTCTGGAACTACAGTGGTAGCACCTCCCCTATTTTCCAATTTTTCCAACATTTCTTTGTATTTTTAAGAGGGGTATATATATATATATATATATATGCAATCTGCCTTCTCTCCCCTTACATGGCTGAAATTTGACACCTCATGGGGGTATGTGGCAGTCATCAAATACAGGAGAAGTTTAGGTTTGAACAAGTGGCACAATTCTAGAGTTTTCCAAGCTTTTTCCCCTAATTTTGCATTTTATTTAATTAATTTTTGGAGTAGGGAGCAAGGCAATGAAGTTAGGCCCTTATTGTGCTCAATATGGGCCCCACAAATGGCTTGGGCTGGCCTCAAAAGATGGCCCACATCCCAAATCAAAATCCCAAACCAATTTGAAACTTTATCGGTTATTATTCACTAATAACATTCTATAATTTTTCCAGAACTCCAAAAATTCATTTCTCTTCATGATAATTCACCTTTTAATATAAGACATGATCTGGAAATTTTCAAAATTTTTCACCACTTCTAGATGTTTATTTTGAATTTTCTCTAATTAGGCCTTTATCGATGTCATTATGGGAAAATAAATTCCCTAAAATTAATTCTTGAGCTTCCAAAGCCTAAAACCAATTTTATAAATTTAAATAAATATTTATATGATTTTTCCATCTTTTTTCAAATTTATTGAGGCCTCTAACTAATTAAAATAATTATTTTTCTCTGATTTCCCAATAATATTTTGAAAAACCTCTGTTTACGAGAAATTTTATAATAAATTATTTTCACAATAATTCTACCTTTTGGGCCTCCAACAAGTTTCCAAAACCTCCACCTTACACTTTTCCCATTTTTCAGGGATTTTTTAGAATGTTTCTCAATTTTTCCCGTTTTGCTCTTCCTAGACTGATAATTACGAAAATACTATCCTAGACCTTATCGGAGTTTCACCTCAAAGGTTGTTTCATCTCTCTATCTAGTTTTTACATTGGCCCTCATCCCAATTTTTAATTCCCTATGTCCAAATAAAATTTCTCAAGATGTGACAATGTCCCTTGAGTTAACAAGGTACTGAAGGAGAATTGATAGCGAGGACTATAAAGTCCAAAAATAAGGCAGGTTGCCATTAGTACAAGGGCAGTTAAAAGCCATCAAAATAAACAATTGACCAGAGAATTAAAGAGGCATAATAAGATGAGAAATGACATAAAGAACTAAAGAGTTAAAGGTTATGAGGTACTCAATAGTGAATGATTTTGAAGTTGCGAAAAGGATTGAATACGGCCTAAGGAAGCAATACTAGCATCTGTGAGTAGTCTTGGGCAATAATTAGTTAGGTTACCAGTTGAGGGTATGTGATTTACTCCTTAACTTAGTCCAATGGTCTAAACACTCCTAGAGAATGGAATATAGCCTAGGCAAAATGTGAATCTAGGATTATAGGGAATCCTGAAGAGGCTTACGATAGATCACAGTAGCTCTCAAGGTCGTAGTAAACCAAGCCTAAAGGGAAGTTATTAAGCCGTGAGGGTGATACCTCGTGAGGAATGAGAATGAGATGACCAGGGATGAGTTAAGATGTGAAAGCCTCCTTAGGATGGTTAGCTAGTACCGAGAGAATAACCTTGACTTTCACAGATACCATTATTGTTGATTAGACTCATAACTGAATTCTATTCTAGCCCATAAAGGACAGTACAAAAGTAAGAGCTAAAGGGACCAAGAGCTATAACTCCTGAACAATGTGTATTCAGGCATGCTAAATGTGAAATGAGAATGTAAGATAAAAGAGATAGACCCTTAAGGTAAAGAGAAGAATGGTAGAATATGCCAAAACACCTGACAAAGGTAGTAAATACTAAAATGATGGGTATACTATTCTGGTATTATCATAAGAGAATACGCCTAGGTAATAAGAAGAATACGAGCAGAGAAGATAAAGTACTTAAAAGCGAGAGTCATGCTCGTGTAAGTGACAGATGGAACGGACTATTGATATATTGGAAGTTAGGTTATACTATGAGCCTGTGTATTCAATTTTAAAGGAAACTGGAATGAATACTAACTATTAGTAGAGTTTGTTGATAATAATAGTTATCATTCCAATATACAAATAATTTCATAAGAAATCTTATATGGCAGAAAGTGCCTATTGCCACTATAGTGGACCATAATGAATAAAGAAAGACGTATGGCCCAAGAATAGTGGATCAAACCTTGGAGCAAATCAAGATAATTTGACAGAGATTATGAGTGGTACAAAGCAAGCGAAAGGGTTGTGTGGATGCAAGAAGAAAACCAGTAGTGGTTGCTGTTGAGGATTGAAACCTCTAGGCGAAGAAGTTAACACCGAAGCACAGCAGACCCTTCCAAATTTTGTCAAAAGTGGGTTGGTAGCTTATAAATTAGCCCTACCCTCTAATCTCAATCAGACACATAAGGTCTTCCATGTTTTCCAGTAAAAGAAGCATCAACTAGATCCTACTCATATCATAGAATACGATGATATTGCATTGTGGGAAGACTTAACGTTTGAAGTACAACCACAGAAGATTGTGGATCGGAAGGTTAAGCAGTTGCGAAATAAGTCTATCACATTGGTTAAAGTGATCTAGAAAGATCTAACATAAGAACCTGAGAGTAGGAAGATGAGATGAAGTGCAGTTACCCAGGGCTCTTCATCTCAGTTATGCCTTAAATTTTGAGACGAGATTTATTTTAAGGGGAGAGAAATGTCACATCCCGCCAATTTTGACCTTGGGAATGTGAGCAATAAATTAGACAGAGAGTCAAGTAGTAAAGTAGACTCAGAGGCAAAACAACTTTTGAGTTAAGATCCGACTTTTTTCTGGACTGATATTTTTAAAATTATCAGTCCAAGAAGGGCAAAATGGGAAAATTAGAGAAAATTTTCAAACAATTTCCAAAAAATGTTAAAAAGATAAATTAGAGGATTTGGAACCCTATTTGAGGCAATGGAGGTGGAAATGGCATAAAAATAAATTATTACAAAATGTTCTGTAAACAGAGGTTTTTTAAGAAAAACGTTAAAAAATTAGTCTGAAATAATTATTTTAAATATATAGAGGCCTCAATAATTTCAGAAAAATATGAAAAAATTATTTGAAGATTTATTTGAGTTTATAAATTATTTCTAGTCCCTAAAAGTGGAGGATTAATTTCAGAATATTTATTACCGAAACCTTTTGGTAAAGCCCGATTTCAGAGAAAATTCAAAATAAATAGTTAGAGGTTAAGATAAATTCTCAAAAAATTTGGAGGATCTTCCCATTTTAAAATATGATTTTTGATGGGAAGAAATGAATTTTTCGAGCTCCAAAAATATTATTAGAAATTAGAAAAGAATTTTAGCTGATACGGTAAAATCGAGTGGAAATATGTTTGGAAATGAATGGTGATACTTCTTCCTTCTTTCTCCAGCCCATTAGACTTGATTTTAGGCCATAAATGAATAGTAATTTCATGGCCGAAGTGGTACACATGGTTATGGAATAAAATAATGCAAAATATCACATGATTTTATCCAAAACATTACCTCTTAAGTGACACTTGTACACTGCCATATTTCTGCAACATCTTAAGGTGCCTACATGTTCCAAAAACTCCAGATTTTTAAGGGACACTTGGAAGGAAGAGGAGGCCAAATTGAGGTCTATAAATACGCCCCCTTTTACCTTCAATTTTTGGTTTTTAGACACTTAAAGGGAGGAGGTTTTGCTACAAAAAATCTAACCTTGGAGAGCCAACTTCATGCAGATTATAGCCTAGGAATTTCAAGCAAGAATTAAGGATCAATTAAGGTATGTTCAAGCTTTAATTTGGTTATGTTTCTAGCTTGTTTCAGGAGGAGTTTAGTGACAAAAATCCTTATGCATTATGCTGCCAAAATTTTGGATTAATGAGGGACTATTAGGAAAGAATAGAAACTATGATTTAAAGCTTGGAATTGCTTGCTTGGTCGATGTTTGGATTGATTTTTGGAAGAAACTCCAAGTTCCCTATTTAAGGGAGCATTTTGGCCACTATGTCTTCATGGGGTTAGAAGTTGTTTCATTTTAACTTGATGATTCCAATGAGTTTAGAATGTGTTTTTAATGTGGGAATATGGAATCAAAAATGAAAATTCTAACCCTAAACTACCTTCAATTTGGCCAAGCTCATAGAGATAGGGAGGAGTTTGATTTTGATAAAACCAAGTTGATATTTGGATTCTACATGAAACATTGTGTAGGAATAGCCCAAGAGATTGATTGAAAGAAAGATGGAAATTAAAGTCAAAAAGCCAAAGAAAAGATGGTTATAGAGTTATATTGATACCTAATGGTATTTTATGTGTTATGGATGATAATATGGTATGTATTTATGCATAGATTGATAGGCATTGAGCAAGAGAACAAGGAGATCAAAGAGGCCAAAAATCTTGGGTAAAAGAGGTAACATGGAATTTACAATTTTAATGATAACTTGCTTGGTTGTTACGTGATATGATTCTTTGAATATATGCCACATGGTATTTGAAATTGTTTGATGGTAATGCGGTTGATTTGTTTGTATGGTACACCTTGGCATAATGCATTTATTCATTGACTTGGAATGATTTGATATGGTTTTTATATGGCAACAAGTAGAGAAATGTTTTATGAAATTGATTATAGTATATCTTGCATGTTTAACATTATTGTTGTAATTTCTTTGCTACTGAGATTTCCATGAGATTTCAATGAAATCTCATTCCTCTCTATGTTTAAATAACACCAATAGGATAAGCAAGTAGTGTGGCTAAGGGCAAGGAAGTGTTGCCACCATGAAGAATGATGTTATGAATTTTATTTGGAATTATGTTAAATTTTATGTACAAGTTTTATAATATGTATGGATATACGCATGGATGACTTTTAAGGTTTGTAAATTGTATTAAATGACTTATTATATGCTGTGAAATGGTGCTAAATCATATGGGAATGGTCATGATTTTATTTGGATAAATTATGCTTGAAAAAGGATAAAAGTTGACTTATTTAGGAGCAAAGTTTGACCATACAGAATTTTGAGTAAATGATGGAATTTGGAGCTGAAACTTAACAATCTAATAGATCATAATTTTACCTTTAAAATGAGTTGGAGTTTTGTACAAAGAGTTATGCCTTTCCAAAGTTGGGCATAAGTTTTGAAAAATTAAAAAAAAAAAAAAAAAGACCAGATGAATAGTATAACTTGACGTTCAAACTGGGCACACATGAGCCGGAGTCACTCTAAATATAATTTTTCCTTAAAGAGCTCATTGCACGCTTCAAGTAGGACTCAGAATCTTATCATTTTGATTTTTCTAAAATTAGTTATAATTTTTCAAACTTTAGAGAAATTAAGGCCATAATGAATAGTAACCCAAGAGAAAAGTTTTAGAAATTCAAATTTCTCCAATCTAACAACTTAAGAAATGATTCCAAATGCTCCCACTTGATGTAAAATTGGGTAATAAAGTGAGGTGTGACACTAGGTGTAGTAGTGGTCTTGCTTTTGGTTGTGAGATATTGGGTACAGTATGGGAACTTGAATCCTTGGCCAAGTGGCTCCATGTTGTTGTATGTGTAAAAAGTTTTTGTTCTTACTACTTTAATGTGTGTCTATGGCTTTTCTATTCTTGCTGATTGTTGTGTGTATTGGAATAAATTAAGACATTTGAATTAAAGCATTGTGAAAGCCTGGGTTATCGTGGACAATTTCAACCAAGTCCTTTTAGAGTCAAGTAAATTAAGTAAATTTGTTGTGTGAGATGGTGCTAAATAGCTTCAAAGCTTAGTGAATGATATTTCTTTCTTTGACATCCCCCCAAAGGTTCTTGGTTTACTTGGCACAACGAAAGAGAAAGGGAGGGATCAATGTGATAGCGCATTGATTGTGTTTTTTGTAATCAACTTTGGTTTCATATGTTTCCGCATTCAATAGTTGAAGTTCTCACAATTGTAAACTCTGATCATCCTCCCTTGTTTTTCTCCGCAGAAAATAATTTTATTCCTTGCAATAAGCCTTTTAGATTTAAAATTTTTTTGGTTTTCCTTCAATATGCTATTGTACAAGATATTTGGTCACGTCTTTATAATCAACATATAACTTGTAATGTTATATTTAAATTGGAAAATTTGAGAGAGGAGTGAAAAGTTGGTAAAATTTGGAACCATATCAAGAACCTTGAAGCTATGTTAAAGAATTTACAAAACCATTTAAATTGACTTGGTGTTGATTGTTGGATGTCACAACTTAGATAAAAAATAGAGTTCTGGTTGGAGTGTGAGGAAACATTATGGGCTCAAAGAGCACGTTTAAATAAGTGGCTTTATGGGGACAAAAATACAGCATACTTTCACGATTTGTTTAAAAAAAGAGTGACAAATTTCATTTGGCTTTAAAGAATAATAAGGATTGTTGGGTAGAGGGTTAAAGTAATCCTGCACACTCGGCTATATTGCACTTTAGTTCATGATTTTCCGGTAAGCATGTTGAAAATTGGAAGTGTATTCTGCCCAATTAGATGATCATCTTAGTAGCTTAATTCAGCCTTTGAGTCTTGGGGAGGTAGAGCGAGCTATTTTCAATTTTAAACTTGATGGGGCATAGACCAAATGGCTTCGATCCTAGATTTTTTCAACATTATTGGGACTTACTAAGTCAGGATATTTTTCAAGTAGTTCAGGATTTTTTCTAATCCATACTTTTGCCTAGACCTTTGAACAAAATGTCTATTACTCTTATCCAAAAAAAAGGGATAATGCTGTGTCTTTCAATGCTTTTCGGCCTATTAATTTATATAATGTCTCATATAAGATCACCACTAAGGTTATGTGTCTCAGGCTTCAACCTATTTTGTAACAGTTGATCTACCTTTTTTAGAATGTGTTTATAAAAGATCGTTCGATTTATGATAATATTTTGGTGGTTAGTGAAGTTATGACTAAGTTAAGATTCATTCTTAGCCAAAAAATGGGATGGTGTGTATTTAAGATTGATATTGTGAAGGTTTAAGATAAACTTTCTTACGATTTCTTGCATGATATGTTAGCCAAAATGCACTTTCCACGGGATTGGGTAGATATGATGATATTAACAAGTATTTCTTCTGCTCCTTTTCAGGTATTGATTAATGGTTCCACTTGTTGTGGCATTAGACAGGGTGATTCTCTATCCCCTTATTTATATATATAATATACTAATGTGCTTTCTGATTAGATTACTTAATTGCAGACACAAGGTGTAGTTTAGAAGGGGCTTCAAATTTCTTGACGTTCTTTACCTCTTACCCACTTTTTATTTGATACTTTGTTAATCGCCCATGCTATTCCTCAGCAAATGCAAGTGATCAACATGATTCTTGATAAATATGGGAGGTTAGCAATTAGAAAGTCAATAGACACAAATCTTTAACAGTATTTAGCCCCAGTGTCAACCATGGTCAGAAAACTTCTTTGGCTCATTCCATGGCTTTTAGATTTGCCACTAAGCTGGGTAAGTACCTTGGTACTTGTGTTGAGTCAAGTAAGGACAGATTGATAATTAATCAGGATATCTTGAAGAAACTGGATGCTAAGCTCCATGTAAAACCCTTTAACCTCAAAACATCATAACTCGTCATAAGACCGCTACTATGGTAGAAAAGGAAAGCTGTTAAAACGAGCTACCATAGTAGAAGGAAAATTCATATTTTTAGAAATTGACTTTCAAACTCGGGTCAACCCGTAAGACGTTGCATGCAACTAAAATAATCCATTCATATCCACTGGGCCTCCGAGCCTCCGGCCCGGGTAACAAGACACATCCACAACAGCCCATATAAAACGTTTCCAACATAAATCGAAGTTCTACCATCAATAGAAAAGGCCTCCGGCCAACTAAAACAAGGAGGTAACGTATCCTCCAATTTACAATAGATCAACAATCAAAATATCACAAAAGACTCTAACTGTGGCAATATACAACATATTCATACATAAACAAAGGCTAGAGGCCTGAAGCTACCAAGCTTAAGCCTCTGCGTCTCTTCCCGAAGGCGCACGCCTAGAAACTTCACCTGAAAACATTGTAAACCACGGGGTGAGACAAAGTCCCAGTAACCAACCTTTCCAATACTAGGTACTACTAAATAGGTGCTCGTGAGGTGTCAAGTGGGGCAGTTCACAAGTAATATAATAACAAGATAGCCACAATAAATCATGCGAGTGAAATGATGCAATTCCCATTAACCAAATCCCTCATTTTGGGGGATTTTCAGGAGCCGAAGCCGGCCTATCCCTCACTATGGGGGACGTAAGGAGCCATAAAAGGCCTATCCCTCACTCTGGGGGACGTAGGGAGCCAAAAGGCCTATCCCTCACTATGGGGGACGTACTAAGCCAACCATCATGCATTAATGGAGGCCTTACCACGTGGTAGTAACTATCAAACTCTCACCAAATCCCAAATCATGCATCATGCTCAAATCATAATCAAAGAGTAATAATCATTTCACAATTAACCCCATTCAGTGGCATATCTTTCACAATTCCAAAAATACATTCATCATAAATCAAAACCCCACAAGACGGTTTTTCCTTTTTATATACAACATATAGTTTGAACACAATTACTATTTGGAGCACAAAACACAAATCTACTCACAATACCACAGAAGCAAGTACTAAGGATTGGAAAGTGGTTACCTCTCGCCTAAGCAAGGAACAACAAACCAACGATGTGGCCCCGTGCACCACCAAGACTCACAACCGGTCTACACAAGCACACAAACACACAACCATCATATATTAGCTTTCAAACTAATAATGTGGCCAAAACAACACTTGGGGACACAAAATTCCTATCTCCCATCAAAACTCTACCCAACTCAAAGGGTATAACTATCAAAACAACACTCCAAAGTCCTCAAAGTCTATTAAAACATCAAGTCTCCTTCCAAGCATCAATTAGAATTCAAACCTCAAGGACCCACTATAGGAATTCAACCTCCAACATCTCACTTGAGCAATTAAGGTTCCAACAACAAATCTAAACCGATTAAACATCCAATTTAACCCTCCTTAACATAACCCAATTCGCAAAACTCAAAATCAATCTCTACATTATCATCCTCAATCCCAAATCATCCATTTCCATAAACCCTAGCTCCAAAACTCAAGATTCTTTAAATCCAAGAAAACTACACCGATTAAATACTTAAACTAACTCAATGCAATCAATTAAACTCAAAACAATCGGTCAAAAACCTCAGTTTCATCACAACTTAGAAAATCCTAGGGTTCCACCAAAAAAATCCTCAGAAATTCCAATCAAGAAGATAGATTAGAGGTTAAAATCACTTACTTGAGGTAATGGATCCTTAGAAATGTCTCCTCCAAGCCAAAAGTTCAAAACCCTAGCAGAGCTTCTCTCTCCTCCTTCAGATTTTTCTTATTTTCGCACACTGAACCCTCCCGCGACTATATAGATTCGCGACCTTTCGCCGCGGCGAACTCCATCTTCGCCGCAGCGAACCAATCCCAAGAGGGATTACTCGCCTGAAAATCTGACTTCGCCGCGGCGAAAGCTTCCCGAGAGGAAACTCTCGCTCGCCCAGAAGAACTTCGCCGCGGCATGCACTTACCTTCGCCACGGCGAAACATTCCCGAAAGGGAAGCCTCACTCACCTGAACAACTTTGTCGCGGCGTCCCCTAGACTTCGCCGCGGCCAAACCTTCCCGAGAAGACACTCCCCTCTGAAACTCTCGGTGCGCCGCGGCGAACATACCCTGAGAGGGGTACGTTCACCTATTCCTCCAACAAACCTCAAATCCAACCCAAACACCAAGATCAAGATTAAATCACTAATCTATCCTCAAAATCAACCCGAGGCTATTAAAACCCGATAAAAACTTAGGATGTTACACTCCAGCCTTAGTGAGCTTGTCTTTTATCTCAAGCTGGGCTGTTAGCATTAAGTAAATGATTCCTTCTTTCTTTGCTTACTAGCTTTCCACTGTTAAATTACCAAATGATTTGGCTCATTCTATTGATATGAATTCTCTTGGGGTGATGTGAATCATAAGAGGAGAATTCATTTAAAGTCTTCAGACCCAATTTGTTTACCCCATTTGTTAGGAGGGTAAGGGGTAAAAAAGATAGATGCTTTTAAAAAAGCATTACTAGCCGAGTATTTATGGAGATTGCTTAGTGCTAATCTTGATTCCTTACTTTTTTCCGCGTTGGGCAAAAATATCTGTCAAAAATCTAGGACGGCGCATGAATTTAATAATCCTTCAGTACTCGCACCTGTTTGGAAAGCTTCTATTTAGACAAAACATTGAGTACAAACGTACTTGAAATGGAGGATTAGTTCTGTTCTTCGCATTAATCTATTTATCCACTATTGGTGACCAATGCAAGTTGCCCTTCCATTAACCATTGGTAGTGTGGCGGACTTGTTACTGTATAATGCAAGAGAGAATATCCTTCACTCTTCATTCTCTATGTTTCCAAAGGATAATTCTCTAATTTGGTCAGCCTTCAAGGTCGTACATTGTTGCTAAGGGTTATTTTTGATTGTGTAATACTAGAAGGTCCTCTATTGAACGTCTAGATCTTTGATTGGTGCTCAAGAAATTTGTTTGGTGTAACATCCTAAAATTTTTAACCCTAAAGACAAGGAAAATAAATTAGGCCAAAGGCTAGTTAGTGTAGAGGAGATGTAGTTCTTACAAGTTTTGAACTGACACCGGATAGTGACCGGACTAATATTTTTAAAATATCAGTTGAAGGAAGAATTGATTAGGAAGTCAGGTTAGAATTCTCAAAAAATCTCAAAAAATCAAGTAAACTAGAATTAAGGGTCAATGAACAGTGTTTGAGGCCCTAGAGAAATTATTGAAGGAAAAATAAATAAATATAGAATTTTATATATTTACAGAAATTTTTGGTTACATTGAGTAATAGTAAACGAGGTTAATTATTCAAAATACTTAGAGGCCTCAATAATTCTGGGGAAAATGTGAGAAAATTTCTTGAAGGATTATTATAATTTATAAAAATTGTTCCTAACTTCAATTGATGAGGAGGTTAGCTTTCATAATATTTAAAGCAGAATTATTGCTGGTAGAATGTCAGTTTTGCTGGAAATGGAATTTAGAGAATCCCATAGTGAATTAAATTCTGAGAAAAATCATGAAACTTCCCTACACTGAGAGAAGGTTAATAGTGCACTAAGATGAATTTTCTGAGACAGTGGATTAAACAAGATACAAGAAAAATTCATCTGGCACTGCACCAGTACTCAGTGTAATGTAAGGATACCCAGGAAAGTGCATTTTTCTGCAAAATTTTCCAGCCCAAATGGCCTATGTGTCACGCCTAAATTGGCTCATTTTGGAGGAAAAATGTTTAATAGAAAATGAAAAATAAAATAGTTTCTAGAAAGTGGTTAATTATGATGACTAAAGAAGTTAACCAAGATTAGGCTAATTAATCTTGGGATGAATAAGCAAATGACATCATCACCATGACACCATGTGGACATGTGGGAAGAACACATTCATGAAGCACAATATTTGCCCACCTATTTTTAATTTATTTTCTATTATTTTTGAAAGAATTTTTTAGGGCTAGGATTTAGCCACCTAACCCTTGTAATTTTGTTGAAATTCAAAGGCAAAGAATTAATGAAAAGCTTATAAATACCCCGTCCCACACATGAATTTTTGGCCAAGAGAGGCATCATAGCGGAAACCATGTTGCATTTGAATTTAGAGAGAGAAAGGGGAAATTTTAGAGAGAGAAAGTGCACGAAAGCTTAAGAAATTGTTAAGGTAAGCTTCTATCTCTCTTGTGCTTTGATGTGGGGTTGGTTTATAGTATTTTTATGTGGTTTGGATGGTCATTTTTCTATGGGAAAATACTACCAAAATTTTCAAAATTTTTGAAGAAAATAGCCAAAGGATTAAAACATAGATTGAACACTTGGAAAGTGTAGGAATTGATTGGTTATACTTGAGTTTTGGAAAGAAAATCCAACCCTTGAACTTGAGTATCAATTTGGCAAAGAAGAGAAATAGGGGTTAGAGTTGGGTTCAATTCAATTTGATGCTTCCATTGTGTTTAAATGATGAAATGATATAGAGAAACACCAAAAAAGGAAGCTTGGAAGCATTAAAATTGAAAAATAAAAATTTTCAAATTAAACCCCCATATTCGGCCAAGGTGATTTCATTGGGAAAGAATTAAATTTTCATAAGTCTAAGTTGATATTAGAATTCTACATGAAAAATTATATAGGAATGGCCCAAGGGAATTAAAAAATCAAAGCTAGAAATAATAACCCAAAAATCAAGTAAAAATGGGTTAAGGGTTATTATAATGAATGGAGCAATAATGTCTAATGCCCTATTCTATTACCAATAGGTTTTGCATCCAAAGAGAAGGAATTTTGCCAAGAGGGGAAGCTTGAAGGTTAAAGGATAAGTTTGAAAAAGGTAGCTAGCATTTACTATTTAAATATTACCTCGCATTGTATTTATTGGTATATGTTATGCTATGTTGCTATGTCATGATGTGGGTGAGATTATAATGTTATGTGATGTATAACTCTATACATGTAATGCCTTGGCTTATGTAATGTTGAGTGCTATGAATGAAAAGCATATTATTTTCTTTCCATGGCATGTGAATGAGTTAAAGGCATGTGATAGCTAGTTCATGTAGTATGTAATACTTTGCTTGAGTGTGACATTGTAAATGTGATACTATGCTGCTAAGATTCCTATGAATCTTACCCCTCCCATGTTCAAGAAATCTTAGGGCCTACAACTTCCAATAAAGGAAAAGGAGGTAACCAATGCTTGAAGAAAATATTTGATGTTATGCAATGTATATGGCTTTAATCCTCTCTTGGATTATGTGGATGTTTGTAAATATTCTTTTGGATGATACTATGCTATATCATGATGCAAATCTATGTCAAAGTATGCTAATATATCCAATTATGTGGTTGAATAATGGTATGCTGAGCTAGAGTTTAAGTATGAAGAGGCAAAACTAAAAAGAGATAAAAGTCAACCTTTTGGGAACAAACTTTGGCCAAGGTGATTCTGACCATTTGAGTGAGTTAGGTCACAAAATTTTACAAGCAAAGAGATCTCATTATTCTCTTTGAAATAAGTGGTAACATGCCTCAAATGGATATTTGTTCAAGAAGTTATGCCTATGCAAAATTACACAAAAATACTAAAAAATTAAAAAATGACCAAATAAATAGTACCTTTTAAAAATAACATTGGGCTTGAATTTGAAGATAATTTGTCCAGAAATTATTTTTTCTCAAAATATTAACCAAAGAGCTTCCAATGAAATATGGAATCATGCAATTTTGATTTTCCTAAAAATAATTATGATTTTCCAATATTTGACCAAAATATGGGTTACTGACAAAATTTTTAAATGTTGAATTTTTCACACTTTTGGCCATCATATGTGATTCCATTTGTTTCTAATTAGTTAATTATTTGGTAAAAGTGAAGGTGTTACATTTGGCTTTGTAGAGTTAAATTGTTTGTGGGGAAGTTACTATTAAGAACAATACCATTGAAATCCGTTTTACATAACCATCATATGAATGTTGATTTACGTTGTTTTTTGTTATAATGGGATTGAAAATTCACTTCACCTTTTCATTCAGTGCTCATGGGTATGAGCTACTTTGTTTGGTCTCCAAGTAGGGGTTAAGGTAGATTGCTTGAATATTCGATGATGTATGGAACAGAGCCACTATGAAGAAGGTCAAAGGGCCATTCCTACACAATTTTTCATATAGAATCCAAATAGCAACTTGGTTTTATCAAAATCAAACTCCTCCTTATCATACTAAGCTTGGCCGAATAGGGCATCATTTAGGGTTAGAATTTTTATTTTTGATTCCAATGCTTTCACATACTTTCTCTTGACATATTCCCACACAAAAACACATTCTAAACTCATTAGAATCATCAAATTAAACTAAAACAATTTCTAACCCCATGGACAAATAGTGGCCAAATTGCTAGAATAATTAGGGAACTTGGAATTTCTTCCAAAAATCAATCCGAACATCAACCAAGCAATCTATTCTAAACTCTAAATCATGGTTTCTATCCTTCTCAAATCATTCCTTATCAATTCAAAATTTTGACAACATAAACCTTAGGATTTTTGTCACTAAACTCCACTTGAAATAAGCTAAAAACATAGCCAAAATAAACCTTGAACATGCCTTAATTGATCCTTGATTCTTGCTTAAAAATTTTGGACTATTTTTAGCGTGTTCTTGGCTCCCAACCTCAGCTTTTTTTTTTGCAGTAAAACCTCCCCCCTTTAAATGCTCAAAAAACCAAAATTTGGAGGTGTAATAGGGGCTATTTATAGACCTCAATTTGGCCTCTTCTTCCTTCCAAGTGTCTCTTAAAAATCTGGAGTATTAGGGCCATGTGGACACCTTAAGATGCTACAGAAATTTGGGAGTGTACATGTGTCCCTTGGGTAATAATGTTTAGAATAAAATTATATGATATTTTACATTATTTTATTCCATAACCATGTGCATCGCTTGGGCCACAATTTACTGTTCATTCTTGGCCCAAAATCAAGCCCAATGGGCTAGAGAAAGAAGGAAGAAGTATTACCTTTCATCTCCAAATATTTTTTCACCCGATTTTATCGTATCAGCTAAAATTTCTTTCTAATTTCTAATAACATCTCTGGACCTCCAAAAACTCATTTTGGCCCATAAAAAAATAATAATTTAATATGATAAAGTCTCCTGAATTTTTCTAGAATTTATCTCAACCTTTAACTATATATTTTGAATTTTTTCTGAAATCAGGCTTTACGGAAAAAGATTTTGGTAATAAATATTCTAAAATTAATCCTTGCACCTCCAAGTATTGGAAATAATTTTATAAACTCAAATAAATTCTCAAATAATTGTTTCATATTTTTTTCAGAATTATCAAGGCCTCTACATGTTTAAAATAATTGTTTCGAACTAATTTTTCATTGTTTTTTTCCCCAAAAAACTCTGTTTACAAAAAATTTTGTAATAAAATATTTTCATGCTATTTCCACCTCTAAGACCTCAAATAGGGTTCCAAACTCTCTAATTTATCTTTTTACCATTTTTTTGGAATTTTCAAGAATTTTTTTTCTATTTTTTTCATTTTGCCCTTCATAGAATGATAATTTCAAAAAATCAGTCTGGACAAGAGTCGGATCTCAACTCAAAAGTTAGTTTGTCTCTGAGTTTACTTTACTGCTTGACTCTCTGTCTATTTATTATTCACATTTCCAAGCTCAAAATTAGCGGGATGTGACAGCTCTCACTTACAATTGTTATATTCTTACTTTATCCATGAGTCTTTTAAGTTCACATATGATACGAGCAAAGAAGTTTGAAAAAATCACTAAAGGATAAAAGTTTAACAAAAAAATGATGTTAAGAAAGAAAAGTGTTCTGACAACATTAAATGTTAACTCAATCTTCACAAGCTACCAATATCTTCAGCTACTTCTACAATGGTAACTTCGTCTCTAACGGATATTAATGAAGTTCAGCTATAAAAAAGATGAAACATTCAATGGAGATATAGAACAGAAAAACACAAACAATTACTCTGTAAAATTTATTACTCACAAGTGCTCTGTTTTCATTAAGTTCATCTACCAAACTTTAGTGCTTATTTATTACTCTTTGAGAGAGATACAGTTATACGTTCATTACTCAATTGTGAGTTACTCAAGATTGTGGGAATCTTGAGTAGGTTATAACCTTATGGAAGGTAAAAGGGAGCGATTGAGAGTGATCAATTACTAAACTGTGGCACCAAGAGCCCATTTACAAATCTTGGAGTATAGTAGAACTCTTAAAGAGCCTTTAAGAACTGGACTTAGGTCAAGTAATTAAAACCGAACTAATATAAATTACTGTGTGCATCTTGATTTACCTTCTTGTTCAATGATATCCTTCTAACTCAACCTCCTTTAGTTTATGAATAGTGCTTTTTAAGTTTAAAATTTGATTAGCTCCTAATTCACCCCCTCTTGAGTATACCGCCATTCTAACAGGTTTGAAGGTTCATTTGATAAGGCTAGATCTAACTATTTGAAAACCAATGCATTTGATCTGCATTTTCAATCTTCAATTTTGCCTTTATTTTTTTAATTTTTGATCCGTCTGCCCTACACCATCCCCTCCTTGATCTTATTTACACATTTTAGCTCTTTTATATCTTGATTTTGTCTTTGATTTCTTCAATTTTTGGACGCTGTCTTCTAGTTTCTTTTTAACTCATATATTACATCAAAGAAGTCACAAGACATTGAAAAAAACAATCACAAGACATTGAAAAAAACAAAAGACCCTAATCTATGCAAGAGTAAACTACAATCATCCTTTAGAACCACCACCTCCCATGATGGACACAACTGATTAAATATAACCCCAAAAAAAGTTAGTATCCTTTACCCGAA
This sequence comes from Neltuma alba, assembly GCF_004799145.2. NCBI lineage: Eukaryota > Viridiplantae > Streptophyta > Magnoliopsida > Fabales > Fabaceae > Neltuma > Neltuma alba. The sequence goes on from NW_021636223.1 coordinate 261,405, forward strand.
TTTCCAAGCCAAAGGGGAGGGATTTCTAATAACTTTTTGATTACAAATAAAAAGCAAGGTCTTTCTTAGATCAAAAAAGAAATCCCACTTATTCTTATCCTTCCTTTGTGACTCTAGACTGTGAGTTGCCTGTTAGTACTGAAAAATACATCAATGGAGAAGTTAGCTTTAATTAATCATGTAACTTTTTTCCTTACCTTGGCGATCCATATCAACCAATTATGATCTTCAATTTGGTGAGGCCATTAATTATGAAAAGACAAAGGAATAGATCTCCTAATACAACATTGCCCTTGGAAAGTGGTAAACGACATCATCAAGTAAATATTATACCCAACCATGTTAATCACCTTTACTGGTTTAACAACTTCATGACCATGAAATTTTTTATTCTTAGCCATCCAAATGCAATACAAGGTACAACCAACATAATCACCAATATCCAAATTACCTTGATTTAGTGGCCTCAGATTATGGAACAAATGAGTATCTCAAACTTACACAGAGGTATTGATAGTGATTCTTAAATATTGCAGGATGGGATGTGATACGATGAGATAGAATGCAATAGAAATAAAAACACAAGGAATGGGTTACCCGCTCTTAATGGTCAAAGTAAACCCTTTCATTTCAAATTAAGGAATTTAGAATGAATCAAATCTCTGTAAGTAGGATTCAAACCTATGACTAGTTAGTTAAAAGTCAAATACTCATTAAGCTATAGAGGAATAACAGGAAATTAGATCTCATAGATTTCAATTCCCTTTCTCAACCCATGACCAATATGAGCTTGAAGTTTCCTTCATAACTTGTCAAAACAAAGATGGAAATTAAAGTCGAAAAGTCAAAGAAAAGAGGACTATAGAGTGATATTGATACCTAATGGTTTTTATATGTTATGGTTGACAATATGGCATGTGTTTATGCATGAATTGATAGGTATTGAGTAAGAGAACAAGAAGGAAGCGAAAGGAATCAAAGAGGCTGAAATTTTGGGATTAAAAAGAGGTAGCATAGAATTTACAATTTTAATTTTAACTTGCTTGATTGTTACATAATATGATTTCTTGAATATATGCTGTGTTGTATTTAAAATTATTTGATGATGGTGACATGTGATTGGTTGCATTATGTGCCTTGGCAATATGCTTGAAAATGTTGATTTTGAATGGATTAGAATGATACTTGCATGGCATAAATGTGAATAAGTGTTTATGAACTTGTTTGTAACTTACCTTGCTTGCTTGACATTATTATTGCAATTCTTTTGCTACTGAGATTTTTGTGAAATCTCATTCCTCTCTATATATAAGCAACCAACAAGACCCTCAAGTGGCGTGGCTAAGGGCAAGGAGATGGTATTTTCATAAAGGAAATATGCTATGGAATTATGTTGAAATTATATTAAACTTTATGTACAAGTTTTGTAATATTATGGATATGTGTATGGATGATCAAAATAGATTGTAAATTATGAAGAATTACTTGTTGACTGCTGTGATATATGGCTGAACCATATGTGGATGGTTATGGTTTCATTTGGATAAGTTTTGCATGAAAAGGAATAAGAGTTGGTTTTTTTAAGGGCAAAGTTTGACCATGCAAAATTTTGAGCAAATGATGGATTTTGAATCTGTAACTTAACAATCTAATAGATCATATTTTTAGATTTAAAATAAGTGGTATTTTATCAAATTTGGAGTTTTGTACAAAAAGTTATGCCCTTCTAAAGTTGGGCATAAATTCTGAAAAATTAGAAAAATGACTAAATGAACAGTGCAACTTGACGTTGAAACTAGGCACATATAAGCTGGATTCACACTCTGATTATATTTTTTCCTTAAAGAGATCATTGTCAACTTCAAGTAGGACTTGGAAACATGTTGTTTCAATTTTTGTGAAATTAGTTATGATTTTTCAAAATTTAGAGAAATTTAGGGTTATAATGAATAGTAACCCAAGAAAATAAATTCAAAAATTCGAAATTCTCTAATGTAATGGCTTGGAAAATGATTCCAAATGCTCCCACTTGATATAGAATTGAGTGATAAAGTAAGGTGTGATAAGAGGTAGAATTAAATCTAGTTCATGTTCAAAGAGATCAAAAAATGGTCGAGGTGTTTTTTGAGAGATAGCTTTCCTGAAGACATATTCAAAAAATCTTATAAAAAGAGACCTTATGACATAATAGTAACTTCTCGAATATGTTATTAAAAAATTTCTTTGTTGATAATGTTAACGCAAAATTTTTAGAGGAAAAGCATAATAAACCAGAGAGAAATTATCAAGTATATATTCAATAAAAATCTTATTAAAAACATTATATTGAAATTTTGCTAAGAAAATCTCTAGTTAGTTGATGGAGGAAGTTTCTCGAATATGTACTCCTCCGATCCTTAAGACCTAATTATTGACTTGATTTTAGTCCTAAATATAAGACCTATTTATTATATTTATCAATTTTTTCTAAATTACTCTTATGAATACTCCCTCAACTATAAGAGGAAGAGAGGATATTAAGGAAGATGATTATAGTGTTTTGGGAAAAAAAAAGTATCACATTTCGTATAATTAACTAACTTATCTAACTTCCTTACTCTAATCAAATTAGTTAAATAGGTCTTATATTATATTAAGGACCAGATAAGTATTTGAGAAGACCAATTCTTAGATATGTATTAGAGAAAGCTGTTTAAGCAGAACAGAAGAAGCTTCTCGAGTATGTCTTCGAGAAGGCCATTTCCTGGATACGTATTTGAGAAAATTGTTGAAAAAAGTGTTGTTAACTGAAATAGAGAAAGCTTCTACAATATTTATTTGAGAAAGCTAATTCTCATATATGTATTTGAGAAAACCGATCAAAGAAAGTTATTGCGTTTTAGTTTTGGTTTTGCTAGACATTTTGATGCTATAAATTATATTTGTCATCATCAAAACATAAATTCTAACAAAACCTATTTACATCTAACCTTCAAACAGGTGGAAGAGTAATCAAAGATGGCTGGCAACGACTTTGGTGGCTAGGAACAGTGCCGGTGTTGGAGAAGAAAGAGAAGCTAGGAACCACATTGGCATCAAAGAGGATCAGGAAGACGCTAGGAATAGCATTGGTGCTGGAGCAAAAGAGGGAGATCAGCTTGTGAATGGCATTGGAGAGTAAAAAGGAGAGGCTAGAAACAAAGTTGCCATTGGAGAGAATAAGGGAGAGCTTGGAGACGGCATTGAAGTCTTAAGGAGGGAGAGGGGAGTCACTACAAAAAAAAAAAGTGTGATTAATGACCATGAACCTCATGCACACACGTGTGTCTTTGAGTATTGAGCTGTAATGAGCATAAAAACTTTTAAGGTAAAATTAAAAATATATATAATATTAAAATCTAAAAATAAATTATACAATAATTTGATTTCTTAATTTAACTATTAAAATGATAAAATAATTTTTAAATATTTTTACTATTTATTTAGTAATGTTTTATTTCTTTTAAAAATTCTTTTTAATATAATATTAATTTTGAATTAAGGTAATTTTAAATTTTAAATCATAAATAATTTTTTCATAAATATATTTTAAAATTTTATTTTATTTTTAATTAACATTGATAAGATATATAATTTAATTATATATGTATTATATTGTGTTATATTATATTATCTATTTGTGTTTTGTATATTTGACGAAAACGATTCTCAATTAGTAAAAAATCTAATTATCTAATTATTCAAGAAAGATAACTATTATAATAAAATTTAATAAATTAGTCTATGTAAAAAAGTAAATGATTTGAATAAATTATAATAAAAATCCCTCCTCCTGTTTATATGTATATCCTGCATATTTTTTGAAAAAAATATTTTTATATACCATTTGTCTTTGTATTGAAGACCGAAATCAATCTAAATCATTATATATTAATTATATCATGATCAAATTTTATTATTTCATGATTTAAATTCAAAATTCACTTCAAGATTAGTTTAATTTATAATCATAAATTGAGGCATTTATATAAATTTATTTCTTAGTTTTAAATTTCTGTCATATATTACATCTTTCAATATATTATATATATAATACAATTATTTCTTTCTGATATTAATTGCATTAGAAAGTTATTAATATTCTTATCATATTTGTTTAATTATTATTAATGATCAAGAGGAATTTATTTTAATGAAACATAAAACAAGTTTTCTAAGAAATTGTCTTTCTGTCTTAGTATGAATCTAATGATAGGATGAATAATGATATCTTTATTAACACTAACTCCATAAATTTATCTATTTATTTTGCAATTGAAAATACATTTAAATTATTATATTCTTAATTACGTTATTACATAAATTAATGTAGGATTATAATTTAAAATAATGAAATTTGAAATTAGCAAAGGATTAGTGACGAAATAGACTTAGGGATGAAATTAATTATGAAAATTTCCATTTAGCAACAAAATTTTTCAATTGACAAATTTTTCGATAGAAAAATTTGATCACTAATTCCACCATGACATATTTACCAACAGATTTTTTTATGGATTACTGACAAAATTTCATTTTGTCACTAATCTATCCCTAATATTAGTGACAAAAAAATTCCATCTCGAATATGTTATACCGTTAGTAATGATTTTTTTTTTTTGGGTAGTGTCAGCCAATGTGCAGATGAAAGGATTAGGTAATTTCAATTTTTTAGATAATAAATTAATATTAATAAGCATAATTGGATTATTTTTTATCGTTAAATATTCTTCCATGTTAGCATTTTCAATCAATAAATGGGACTTGAATAAAAACCAACGGACGTTTGGCATAGCTAAGGATCTTGTCATTCTTTTCCTTATTTTAAACTTTCATGGGTAGTTTTGCATCTAAGAAAAGCATATGGTATTTAACGTACATTGTAGATAAATTGATGGGTAAATTTGCACATTAATTTTTAAAGGAAAAAAAAACGATAGGACTAAAAGGGTTGGTCCTCGGTTCTAATAAGTTGGCCTTTTTATTTCTAAACCTTATAAAGTTAGCCTATTTAAGTTTAATTTCTTTTTGAAACTTCTAATAAGTAGGAAGGCAATGCAACTAATATCACTAATGATTAAAGAGCGGAAGCTGATAGAGGATTTCAGAGAATAGAGTCCTTTATACCAGATGCAGTTAGTTGAAAGTAAAGGCAGTAAAATGCAATTCACAGCTCTGCTTGAAGATCATATTAGAGAAGTGCAGCATCAGGATCGATTAGCAGAAATTTTCAAAGCAAAGTTATACAAAGGTGAAACCTAAAACTTTGAGATTTCTTATGAGTGACTGTTGAGGTTTAGAAAAAGAACAAATGTTCTTCAAGTAGCCGATCTTAGAGAAAAGATTTTAGCAAAAGCCCATAAGAGTTGATATACTCTTCATCCAGGAATGAACAAGTTGTATCATGACATCATAAACTTTTCTGGTGGCCTAGAATAAAGAAAGATATAATAAAATATGTATTAAAGTATCTCACTTGCCAGAAAGTGAAGATAGAACACCAAAAACCTGTAGGAAAATTACAACCCCTAGCTATCCTTGTATGGAAGTGGGATAGCATATCAAGGGACTTTATAGTGGGGTTACTGCTTACATCAGCTAAGCACAATGTGATATGGGTCATAGTGGAGCGATTGACCAAGTTAGCACATTTTCTTGTTGTGAATATTAAGGATCCTCCTGAAAAGTTAGCAAAACTTTACATTAAGGAGATTGTTAGGCTGCATGGTGTCCCAAGCAATATTATTTTTGATTGAGACTCGAGATTTACCTCTAAGCTTTGGAGGTCTCTACAAAAAGAAATAGACACTACTCTCAGATTCAATACAGCCTACCATCCGAAAAACAAAGAAAACGATCCAAACTCTGGAGGATATGCTGCGAGCATGTGTACTTGATTTCGGTTGTAATTGGGGTTCATAATTACTATTAGCCGAATTCGCTTATAATAACAGTTATCATTTGAGTATTCGAATGGCCCCTTATGAAGGGCTTTATGGGAGGAAATGTAGATCTCCCTTATGCTGGACGGAACTTAGCGAAAGAAGGATGTATGGTCCTGATTTATGGATCAAACCTCTAAGTAGATTGAGACTATCAGACAAAGACTCCTAACAGCTCAATGTAGACAGAAGAGCTATGCAAACACCAAAAGGAGACTGTTAAAGTTTGATGTTAGGGATCATGCAATTCCTCAAAGTATCTCCAACCATAGGAGTCGGTCAATCCGTAAAGACTAAAAAGCTAAATCCAAAGTATGTTGGACCATTCCAGATTCTTTCCAAAGCTGGACCAGTAGCTAACAAATTGGCCCTTCCCTTAAATTTGAGTTAAATCCATGACGTCTTCCATGTCTACCTGTAATATCCTAAAGTTTATTTTAGGATTTTTTTTAAAAAAATTTCAAAAAAATAATAAAAATATTTTATTATTATAGTAATAATATTTTAAAATAATAATAATAATAAGTCAAACTTTCCACCGAAATACGGTGGAAAGTTTAGGGGGTTGGGGGTTAGGGGTTGGGTTTGAAACCCCCCCTAATAAATTGTGGGGGTGTTAAATACACCCCCCCCCCAATAATTCAATTCCTCCCCTCAAGTGCAAGAAGGAAAGAGAGAAAGAGAGATAGAGTGGGTGAGAGAGAGAGAGGAATAGACCGGTGAAGGAGAGAACAAGCTTTGAAGATATTTTAGGTACATAAAATTACTTTTTTTTTTATCAAACTTTCTTTATGAATATTTTCTATATATTTTAAGCTTCCTATTGACATTATTACTATAGTGACTGGAAAAAATTTTAAGACTTATATATGATGTAAATATTGAGTTTTGATAAAAGATGACCATAGAAATGTAGAAGTAAATGAGTTATTAATTTTAATCGGACTTGTCCATTTGTTAGTTTTTAGTACTTAAATTAATTTTTCTAGTTGAAAAATTTGTTATATATGATTTATGTCATATTTTTACCGATTAAAAATAAGTTAAATAATTTATTTGGGTACTGTGACATATTATTGAGTTTTTAGTCAGTTTAGTTTTATTTATAGGATGACTGGAGGTTTTGAAATAATTATTTTAGCTAAAAAGTTGATTATTTATGGAAATAAATATATATATGAGAGTTATACCATTAAAATTTTGATTAGATTATTGATTTATAAATATTTGAGGTTTTTGATGGTTCAGTTTTGAGGTTTAAATTTCAAATGAGATTTTTAAAATTTAGAACATAATAGTTTCATATTTGAAAATTTTGGAAAATTCTTTTTATTAAATTAAATAATTTAAAGGGTGTAAATAAATAATTTGGCTTGTTAGAAAATTATAAATTATTTCTAAAATATTTAATTTTGGGTTATGAGAATTGCATGAATTTAGAATAAAAATTAAATTAAATTATTGGAATGGTAACTATTGTTATAAGCGAACTCCACTAGTGGTAAATACTCATCCCAATTCCCTTTGAAATCTAGGACACAAGCTCTGAGCATATTCTCTAATGTTTAAATTGTACGTTCTTCTTGCCGATCCGTTTGAAGATGATAAGCTATACTGAAACTTAGCTTAGTGTCCATGGCTCTTTGTAATCCCCTCTAAGATCTAGAGAGAAATCTCAAGTCCCTATAAGAGACAATTGTTTCAAGCACCCTGTGCAACCTTATAATTTCCCGGATGTATATCCGTGCCAATTTCTCCAGTTGATATTCCTTCTTGATGGCCAAGAAATGAGTTGACTTCATCAGGCGATCTATAATCACCCATATCGCATTATAACCTAACGATGTACGAGTTAATCCCATACGAAATCCATGGAAATACCCTACCATTTCCATTCTGGAATACTTGGTGGTTATAAGGATCCTGATGGCCTTTAGTGTTTTCGTCTTTACTTTTTGGCAAGTAAGGCACCTTGACACATAGTCCATCACATCTTTCTTCATACCAGGCTAGCAGAATGATTCTTTAAGATCTCGATACATCTTGGTCATGCTTGGATATATGGTGTATCGACTCTTGTGTGCCTCCTCTAAGATTTGCTTCTTAACTTCTGAGTTCGGGGGAATATAAGTTCTTTCCTTATATTTTAGGATCCCTTCTTGAGTTATCTTGAAGTCCCTCATCTCATTTCTCAGCACTTTGGCATCTCGAACTCCCTCATCTCATTTCTCAACACTTTGGCTTTCAAGATGTCAGCCAGTTGGTCTCTCTGTTGGGCCTTCTTGATTTGTTTAATGATTTGTGCTTCTGCTTTTGCAATGCTTATTTGGCTCGTCATGAGCCATATTCGGCTGATGAGATCCCAATCTCAGATACTTTCAATCAACTCTTATTCCTTTATCATCAACGATGCCACCTGCACCGTCTTCTAACTTAATGCATCTGCTACCATATTTGCTTTCCCTGGATGGTATTTAATTTGATAGCCATAATCTTTAAGATCTCGATACATCTTGGTCATGCTTGGATATATGGTGTATCGACTCTTGTGTGCCTCCTCTAAGATTTGCTTCTTAACTTCTGAGTTCGGGGGAATATAAGTTCTTTCCTTATATTTTAGGATCCCTTCTTGAGTTATCTCGAAGTCCCTCGTCTCATTTCTCAACACTTTGGCTTTCAAGATGTTAGCCAGTCGGTCTCTCTGTTTGGCCTTCTTGATTTGTTTAATGATTTGTGCTTCTGCTTTTGCAATGCTAATTTGGCCCGCCATGAGCCGTATCTGGCTGATGAGATCCCAATCTCAGATACTTTCAATCAACTCTTATTCCTTTATTATCAACGATGCCACTTGCACCGTCTTTTGACTTAATGCATCTGCTACCATATTTGCTTTCCTTGGATGGTATTTAATTTGATAGCCATAATCTTTGAGCGATTCCATCCATCTCCTCTATGTCATGTTGGGTTCTTTCTAGTATTGCAGGCACTTAAGGCTCTTATAGTCACAATACAATTCAATAGTTACCCCATATAGATAATGCCTCTAGATCTTCAAGGCATAAACAATCGCTACCAGCTCAAGATCATGGGTGGGATAGTTCTCTTCATGAGTCTTTAACTATCATAAGGCCTAAGTGACCACTCGACCTTGCTGTATCAGCACACATCCCAATCCCTGCTCACTCGCATATGTATACACCACATATGATGATGCAGGAATGGGGATTATTAGTACGGGAGTCGAGGTCAATTTCTGCTTCAACTCCTGAAAGCTAGCCTCACATTTAGCATCCCAATCGAACAGTTGATTCTTCTGAGTGAGCTTGGTCAGTGGTAGGGCAATCCAGGAAAAATCCTGTATGAACCTTTTGTAGTACCCTACCAGTCCTAGAAAGCTCCTTACCTCGGTTATCGTCTTGGGTCATTCCTAATTCAGCATGGTTTCTACCTTACTTGGATCCACTGCTACTCCGTCTTGGATAACCACGTGACCCAAGAACTTTACCTTATTCAACCAGAATTCACATTTGCTCAATTTAGCATATAGTTGCTTTTCCTGCAACTTGCCCAACACAATCCATAGATGTCGTTCATGTTCTTTTGGTGATTTAGAATACACCAGGATGTCATCAATGAATACCACTACAAATTGATCCAAATATGGCTGGAAGATCCTATTCATGTAGTCCATGAATATAACAGGTGCGTTCATCAAACCAAATGGCATCACCAGAAACTCATAATGCCTATACCTTGTTTGGAAGGCAGTCTTCAGGATATCTGCTGCCTTGATCCTCAATTGATAGTACCCTGACCTCAAGTTGCTACTTGTTCTTAACCATTGCTATGAGAATACAGTGGCTCCTGCCAATTGATCTAACAAATCGTCAGTCTATAGTAACAGCTACTTGTTCTTAACTGTTGCTTTATTCAACTCATAGTAGTCTATGCACAACCTCAAGCTACCGTCCTTTTCTTCACAAACAATACTGGTGCACCTCACGGGGATACATTGGGGCATATGAACCCTTTCTCCAAGAGCTCCTCTAATTATTTCTTTAGTTTTGCCATCTTGTTTAGAGCCATCTGCTATGGACCCTTTGAAATCGGGTTCGTTTCCAGCATCAGGTCAATAGCGAATTCAATCTCCCTTTTAGGGGGTAATCCGCTAATCTTCGTCAGAAATACCTTAGAGAATTTCAGGACTATCGGGATATCTAAAATCCCTTCTTCCTTTTCAGCCTTCACCGAGAAGAACACCATATAACCCTGGCAACCCTGCCTTAACCACTTATCCGCTTGAGCCACCGAAATCACATTCAATTTCACTTCTGCCGTAGGGGTTAACTCTTAGGAAGGATCAATGTTTTGTTTTTACAATCAAGGAGGACATTTTGGGAGGAGAACCAATTCAAATCAAGGACAATATCAATATCACACAAAGGCATGCATATCAAGTCTAACGTAGTGTAACAGTGGGTATACCAAACAATGCAGTTTAAACAAATAGTAGAAGTTAAAATTTTTGTTCCCATGGTAGTGGAAATACACAAATCATACAGCAATATGTCAATAGCAAGACCTAAGCACCCAGCACAATCATACGATATAAACAAGTGGCTGGCACCCGAGTCAAACAAAGCATCCACAAGGTTGCCATTCACAGTAATTGTGCCTTGGATCATCTCGGGCGACTTACGAGCCTCTTCCTGACTAAGGACAAACACCTTGCCTTGAGCCTGAGGTCTCCCCGTGCTATCGGTACCTTGCGGGTACTCCCTAGTAAAGTGTTCAGGTCGTCCACATCTGAAGCACACGCTCTGACCCATCATACACGGCCTATCTTCGTGATTATGGCCACAGTGCTCGTATTCCTTTCCTTGGCAAACATTCTCTGTACGTCCTTGTTGGGCTCCTTGCCTCATTTCCTGCTCCTGTTAAATCTCTTTCTTTTCTGGCTACCACCGAAGGAAGTACCTTCTTGACCCATTCTCGCCCCTGCATTCTCAGCTCGTGGGGTTGCTCTAGCCAGCTCAGTATGATTCTGGCTATTCTCAATGATATGGTAGACTTCCACTGCCTTATTGAAAACTTCCAATTGTCTCGGGGCCACCTTCTCTCTCAACTCAGGCTTCAGCCCTCTAATCATCTTCTCTGTAAACCAGTGCTTGTCATTCATACACTGGAGATAAGTAGATTACCTAGGTAACTTAATGTACCTTGCTGGGTACTCATTGAAAGGTTCATTCACAGCTTGCTTTATAGTGAGGTACTCTGCTTCTTTCTCGTCCCTCACAGATCGGGAAAAGTATTTTAGGAAAAATTGGTCCTTGAACACCTCCCATGTGACTGGGGTTTCGTTAGCCTAGAGGACCATCTCGATGTTCTTCCACCATCTATCTGCCTCCCCTTCTAGCTTGTATATCGTCATCTGAGCCTTCCTCTAAGACAAACATTCCAAAATAGCAAAAATCTTTTCTAGCCAAGTTATCCAGTCTTCGGCTACCTGAACGTCGAAGGTTCCCTCGAAAGCAGGGGGTTGTGTTTGCTGAACTTAATAATCCATTGCTGTAGTGTATCAAGTTCTGCAACGGGTTGGGGTCTCACAGGAGCTTTGTCATGTGGTTGTTGTGGTAGTATGGGCTGGGCTGTCCTGGCTATTCCTTGGTCGGACTACTGTGACTATGCCAATGCTGCTGCTACTACTACTGTAGCTATAGCAATATCCCTCTCTTGTTCCCACCTAGCTTGTGTGGCTTGTATCTCAGCCATCGTTCTCTGATGTTCCTCTAATCTTTCCATAATTCTTTCTAGTAGAATAACAGGGGGCCTCGACGACTCTTCCCTTGTACTGGCTCACCTACCTCTTGATCCTTGTCTTCCTCTTACTATTTTGTTATTTTCGTCTCAACTACAAGAGGAACAAAAATAATTAATTTACATAAAATGATATTTATATTACTTTTTAGTTAATATATACATCAGGCACAGTCAGCAAAATATAGGGCTATAGCCCACCACAGTTAGCATAGCATATAGTCATCCTATATTCACAACCCAACAGAGGAAGAGGGAAACAAAGTGGCTACAAAAAGTTCTAAGTCATCCAGCAGCTGATCAAAGTCACTAGGCATCAAAGATCTGTAGAGCTACCGGATTTAGGTCTGCCAAACCCGGGTAGTAGGTAGTGTCTCTAATAGCACCTGGCACCATAACGCGTCATCCACATGCTGACCTTCCTCGACTACTTCATTATGTAGTAACCTCAAGTAATAAAAGTAATCCAGGTAGATCATAGCATACTGATTCTAGGTTAGATCTATGTATCTACTCAACTCAATGAATTCCTTGAAAAGACTGTTACTCCTTTGGTCCTTAATATAGGAACCAATTGTTGAGTTGGTTTTGGTCCTAAATATAAGACCCATTTCTCATATTTATCAATTTTCTCTAAATTACCCTTGTGGGTACTCCCTCAACTATAATCAAGTAGAAGAAGAGGGGGTATTAAGAAAGATGATTATGGTATTTTAGGAAAAAATGTGTGACTTTTCTTATAATTAATTAATTTACCTAACTTCCTTAATCTAATCAAATTAGTTAAATGGGTCTTATATTAAGGAGCAGAGGAATATGGTCTTTAAAGTTCTTCTTTACTAACAAAGTTTTCTTCTTGATTGGCAGATCCTTGGCCTTGATCTGCGCTGGCTTCACCGTACTGATAGGTACAGCCCTGATAGCACTAGGGCCACCTCGTCAGGATATGACCAAGGTCTCATAGTGCTCTGGGCATCACCTTTCTCAAGTTTTATGATATCATTAGAGTCTTCCTCAGAGAATATATCCTCTATCTCCCAGAGAGGCTAGTAATATCCGAGTGGTGGAGTTGGGTCGTTGGCGTCAGAAACATACAAACGGTACCAGTCTGGGTACGATTCCCCCAGCATCCTCTAGCTCATTGTTTTCCCAAAATCATCACTACAACAAGCCTTAACTTATCTTGCACTCAACTCAATCTATAATACACCAATCCACCCCAGATATAATCCCAACTAAAAGTATTCAATTAAACAACCATGACCTACAATAACAATACAAACTAAACAAAACAGTGCACTGCCAAACATGATTCACAACTATTAAACAATAATCAATCATTATACACAATACATAATAGTAAACACAGTGCACAAGAACAAAGCCAGAACCTTTATTTTGATATCAAAAAGTGTCACTTTCCTTATTACCCTATTATACGTCACTTGGAACCATTATAACGTCTTTTTAGCCCAACTTTGGAGGGGCATAAGTATTAGCATAAAACTCCCAATTAGATGGTTTACCACTTGATTTAAAGCTACAAATGAGATCTATTTACTTGTAAAATTTCACATCCAAATTCCAACAATTGTTTATTATTTTATGTGTCAAAAATTCAGCCTCTTTTAGGGTATTTTTATCCCCTAATTCCATTTTCTTGAATTTATTCCTCTCTTTCCTCCTTCCACATCCTTTTGACATTGTATCATTCAATATTCCAACATTAGGACATGTCATAACAACACAATTTACATCATATCATTATCCATAATTCACTACAACTTGGCATACAGTTCATTAAACATTACATAGCATAACATAGTAATATTAGTTCCATAATGCTCTTCTATCCCAACAACAATTCCTTGCTTTGATCATGGTTGAGTCATTCCCTATTTGAGGCATAATTTAACATAATAGGAAAGAGATTTCATAGAAATCTCAGTAGCAATTGAATTACAATTATCATGCAAATCAAGCAAGTTACAATATGACATTTTATCACATCTCAAAACACAATCAAGCCACATAAGATCATGCCTAATGTCATGCTAGGAGAGGAACACCAATACTTCCACAATAGCATAATTCAATGCATTTGGCCAAAGCATAAACTAAGATTATTCAATTAACCAATATCACAACACAAGTTCCTCCGTCCAAGCAAATAACAAATCACATTAAACAAGCAAGATTAACAGTCAAATTATAATTCAAAGCTACTTTTTATCACTTGATTAACTTGGTCTCCTTAAGGGATAATGATTCTCCTTATCTCCTCCTCACAAAGCCTATTAAATCAAATATAAACATAGGCCACATTAATAGCCAATTTACTTAAACATAACACTTTATTTTAATTTAACAATTTCTCCCTTTTTCTTGAATGTTTAACAAAATAATTCTTCCTTTAGAATAAATAACCTCAAAACTCATTCCTACACAATTTTTCATGAGGAATTTAAATATGGAATCAGATATTTGAAAATCAAACTCCTTCCCCTTGAAATCACCAAGGCTGAATAGGGGTATATAATTTTCAAAAATTCCATTTTTGATTCCAATGATTTTAAACACTTCCCAACAACATATCCCAACACAAAAATACATTCTAAAACCATTAGAATCATCAAATCAAGCCAAAACAATTTGCTTCTGCATGAACAGTAGCTGGCTAAATTCTTGCTCTTAAATCCTAACTTGGTTTTCTTCCAAAAATCAATCCATACACCACTTATACATACTTATTCCGCTTGATATTTAAGGTTTCCATCCTTCCCTAAGCATTACATACTCAAAAGAAAAGAGGCAGCATTTTGGCAAGGGATTTCAAGCCAAAACCCTAGCTTAATTAGCTTGAAACTTAGGGAAAAGAGGGTTTTAGCATACCTTGATACTTTCTTGATATAAGTTGGATGATTCCTTACCTAAAACACTTGAGAATTTTGACCAACTGGAGCTGGAGCTACAGTGGCAAAGTCTCCCTTTTTTTTTTTTTTTGCAATTTTCCAACATTCATTTGTATTTTCCAAAGGGGTATACACAGAGAACTCTGATTTGCCTTTGCTCTCCCTGTGTGGCTGAAATTTGCCACCTAAAGGGGGTTATGTGGCAGTCATCAAATGCTAGAAGAAGTCATATTTGAACAAGTAGACAATTACTAGATTGTTCCAAGCAAAATATCCCTTAATTTTGCATTTATTTTAATTAATTTTTGGAGTAGGGAGCAAGGCAACGAAATTGGGCCCTTTTTGGGCTCAATATGGGTCCCAAAAATGATTTGGGATGGTCCAAAAAGATGGCCCGCAATCCAAAATGAAATCCCAAACCAATTTGAAACTTTATCAGTTACTATTCACTAGTAACATTCCATAATTTTTTTAGACCTCCAAAAATTCATTTCTCTCCATGAAAATTCACCTTTTAATATGGGAACATGATCTAGAAATTTTCATAATTTTTTTCCACCTCTAGGTATTTATTTTGAATTTTCTCCGATTAGGCCTTTATCGATGTCATTGCGGGAAAATAAATTCTCTAAAATTTATTCCTGATCTTTCAAAGCCTAAAACCAATTTTATAAATTCAAATAAATATTTATGATTTATCCATCATTTTTCCAGATTTATTGAGGACTCCAAATCATTAAACAATTATTTTCCTTCAATTTTCTAATATTTTTATGAAAAACTTCCGTTTACAGAAAATTCCGTAATAATTTATTTTCACAATAATTTCATCTTTCGAGCCTCAATCAAGTTTCCAATATCTAATTCACACTTTTCCCTTTATTTTTTGGAATTTTTTAGAATTTTTCTCAAATTTTCCTATTTTGCCCTTCCTTGACTGATAATTACAAAAATGCCAACTCGGACCTTTAGGGGGTTCCACATAAAAAGTTGTTTCATCTTCCCATCAAATTCCTACATTGATCCTCTTCTCAATTTTTAATTCCCTATATCCAGGTGAAATTTTCCAAGATGTGACATTTCTCGCCAGAATAAGCAACGTGGGAAATGGAAGAAGAGATGAAGGAAAAGTATCCAAAACTTTTCCCATAAGGTACTTTTTAAATTTCAAGGACAAAATTTATTTTGGGAGGGAAAATGTCGCATCCAATAATTTGGTAAATAAGAGCAAGGATGTTCCTTGTCATATCTCAATTTTTAGGCCTAGGAGCCCTAAAAGTAGCCCAAAATAGGTAGGCTACTAAGCCCCTCAGAGCAAAGTCCCAAAAATGAGAAAGAAATCAAAGCAGTTTTAGAGCCTAAACTGCAAAGTAAAAAAGTTACTAGGGGGCAAATGTGTAAGTAATGTTGAGGTTCCAGGAGAGTCTCAAAGGCCCAGAAACAGGAAAAAAAAAAAAAAAAGCTAGATACAGGCCAAAGGTTAAGTTGGAAGCCTCAAAAAGATGTTTTATGAGGTTAAGTCCAAGTAGGGACTAAATCATAATTTCAAAAGGTTACAGGCCTTTAGGGGTAAAAAATAAAATGTATACAGAAAATTCTAGCAAAATTTCAGAAAATGGAAATAATATTTTAAGACTTTTTGTGAAAAGAAATGATGAAAATACCCCTGAGGCAACTTAAATGGAATTTATAAGATTATAGCTTGGTGAAAAGTACATCAATTGAGGTAATATTTAAGATAGCAAGAGATCTCAAAAATTTGTCTCGCTTCCAGAAGACTAGCAGAATGGCTAGAATAAAATAGAAGGCTCAATTATGCTGGTTAAGGGCATTTTAGTAAATAATTTTTATGCAAGGCTTAAAGGAAGTGTTATGGCCTGAGAAAATTCATAGATTTTTTGTAGAATTAAAGAAAATTTATGGAGTAGATAGAAAATTTTCTTGAGCTCAGGAAGGCCATTAAGAAAGCCAAATAAATGTGAGCCAAGTAAATTGAAAGGAAACTTGGAAACTAAGTTTGATCCAAGGGCCAAGATCTATTCTTCATTTCCTCTCCATTAGATTTGTGCCACCTAACTCTCTTCTAGAAGGATGATGTAAGGAATGATGTAAAAAGATGATGTATTGATGATGTAAAATTGCACTTAAAGTTTCAAGTTTGCTCTTACAATTTCTATTAGCTTTCAAGGGCATAATGGTCTATTGAAGGAATAAGTTTCACTATAAATAGAACCCTCCCTCCCTCACATTCTCCTATTTTTGGCCAAGGAGGGGGAAACTGTTGCCATTTATTTTCTTCAAGATCAATCAAGAAGAAGCACACTACTTTGGGACACAAGCTTGAATACAAGGTTAATTTTATGTTCTACCTTGCATTTTGCTTTGTATTCTTGAGTTTGGTGGTTAAAAAATATGGATTCCCCCTAAGGGAGGTGCTGGCTGAAGTTTATAAAATTAGGAAAAGATGAAATTGATGTTAGATCTATGTTTAAGGGATAGCATGCAGTAGGATTCAACTGGTTCTAGCTTTGTATTAATTGAATTTTGTGACTTTGGAACCAAAGAGGATTCCACGACCTAATTGGTTCTTCTGCCTAGGATGTGATTTTGTTGATTCTAAGGATTCAAATGGATTTAGAATGAAAAATTGTGTAGGAACAAGATGAAGGAATAAAGTTGGAAGCTTTGGAATCAAAACTGAAATTTAGGTGACAGATTTCAGTCTTGGCCTAGAACTAGGAGACGGAGTTGGATTTTAATCAATGTAAGCTTATATTTGGATTCCTTGGGCAAAATTGTGTAGAATTGACCTAAGGGAACAATTTCTACAAAGCCATAACACTAAATTATAAATTAAGAAAAAAGAGATTAAGTTTAAGGACATAAGTCTTCCACATTGTGTAGTTCTTAGTCGTAGTGAGTAATGTGACCCTGTGGCTGTGATTAGGACCTTGAGACATCCAAGAGAAAGTTTAGATGTGGTTGACTGAAAGCTAGATGGTTGGGAAGCTTAGGGAGCAAGTTGAAAAACAAGAGAAAACTTATGGCGCAAGGTAGTGAACTTACCCCTTTATGTACTTGATGTGGTATGCTTATGTGTTGGTTTGTATATGTTGACTATATGATATTGTGACATGATGATTATTGCTAGAAATGATGTTCTTAATATGTTTTCATGGCCATGAATTTTTATACCAAGCACAAAGCATGATGGCATGTCACTAGTTAACCTAAGTTTATGGAAATTTACATACCATAAATTAGCATCCATCTTGTACATGTATGTGATAATATTAGCTATTGAGATTCCCATGAATCTCAACCCTCCCTTAACCAACCATTTAGGTCAAGCATGATAGGCAATGGGTTGCATGAAGAGAAGCCAAGAGTTTGATGCAAAGAAGTAGAAATTGTTAGTATTACTATGTGATGCTTAAATTCTCTAGTTATGTAATAATTATGAAACATGCCAATTTATGTACTTTAGTTGTATATGACATTGGTGGCATGTAAGAATGAGTATAGGGTGTAATGAAAATACATGAGATTGAATTATACATATTTGGATTCTTAAAAGAATTAAAGTAAGAATTATATAAGGGATAAAACGTAGGTCCTAGAATAGTCAGATTCCAGCTCTAGTTTAACCTACCAAATGAATGAATTAAGCCATAAATTTGGGCAGGCATATAGTACACATCCCAAGCTTTAAAATAAAATATAGATCACCTTAACTGGATGTATACATAAGGAGATATGATTTTCCAAAATTGAGAAATAGAATTTGAAAGTTCCAGAATTTACCAAATGAACAGTAATTTTTACAGATTAAACTATACGAATTGGCAAGAGATTAATCCAATTTGATATTTTTTTTTTCCTTAAAAAGAAATGAAAGTGTTTCAAATAGAAATTTAGAGCACCTCTATACAATTTTTGTAGAATTAGTTATGATTTTTTAAAATTGTACCTGTAATCTAGAAAATGCACAGTGAACAGTACTCGAGGAATTAAATGAAAAATTTTAATTTTTGGGCCTAAGTAAAGCTTCTGCATATCCAATTTGCTTCCGAACACATACTCTGAAAGGTACAAGTAAGGACATTTCATTCCTAGACACTTAACGGCCAAAATAGTAAGAAGAAATGAGATGACACAATTCTTAAAGTTACTTTATTGTTGGGGCCAAAGTATAATTTCCAAAAATTACGGGTAGTTTATGTAATTTTGAAAAATATATTGGAAATTCCCAGAAATTATTGAATAATTGTGGAAAATAGGGAAAAGCCTCTGGACAGTATATTAGCCTCAAAAAGTTAGAATTATGATACAAATAATTATTATTAAATTTTCAGTAATTATAGAAGTGTGACTAATTAAGAAAAATTGGTTAAAAATTAATTATTGAAAAAATTTTAGAGTCTTAGAAAATTGAGAAAAAAATAAGGATAATGTGCCTTGGAAATTATATGACATTGTACAAGAGGTTTTATGCCCAAATTACCCCTAGTAAAATTATAAGGGAATTTAAGGGCTAATTAAGTTAATTTGGGGTTTTATTTGAAAAATTCCAAATAAATACTTTTAAGGATAATTAAATCCCATGAAAATTCACAAGGTATCCTTAGGATTTATAAGAGATTATGAAGTAGAAAGAAGCCTCTTAAATGTTCAGAAATTCTAGGAGTGTCTTCCTGCGTAAAAAAACCACTATAGAAATTAAAATAGTTTTCTTCTTTATCATTGATAGAAAATTGTGATGGTAACAAAGAAGGGCATTTTAGGAAGATAAAAATGATAAGAATGTATTATGGATCTAGTAAAAAATAATTACAGTAGCTAGGATACTGTAATTGTGAAATAGAAATTATTTTCAGGACAAAGTGTACTGATAAAGTATAAAGTGTCTTCTTATCTTTTACTTGGCTTAGAAGATGCCACTTGTCAAGTTATGAATGGAGAGAATTTTGTGCCACTTGTCAAGCCATGTATGGAGAGGATTTTGACTTTGAAAATCAATATAAATTGGATTTATTTTCAAGATGGAAATTGTAACACCTTTATTTTTTACCAAATAACCAACTAATTAGAGGTAAATAGAATCACATTTGATGGCCAAAAGTTTAAAAAATTGGACTTTTAAAAAATTTGTTCTTGGGTTACTATTCACAGTAACCCATAATTTGGCCAAACTTTAAAAATTCATAAATAATTTTAGAAAAAATCAAAATTGAGTGATTCCAAGTTCTATTGGAAGCTACTAGATGAATTGTCTTCAAATTTAAGCCCAGTTTTATTTTCAAAAGGCACTGCTTATTTGGTCATTTTCCAAGTTTTTTGGTATTTTTGCCTAATTTTGGATAGACATAAGTTCTTGTATGAATATCTGTTTGAGGCATATTACCACTCATTTTAAAGAGAAAAATAAGATCTATTGATCTGGAAAGTTTTGTGATTTAACTCACTCGTTTTCTTATATTCACATTGGTCAAAGTTTCCTCCCGAACAGTTGACTTTTATCCCTACTACCAATCCTTTCCATAATGAAGCTCTAACTTCACACACTCCTCAGTCAACCACATAATTGATTTTAACAACATACTTTAGCATATAATTGCATAAAGTGGTCACATAGAATCATCCATAATATATTAATTTACATTCTTCCACAAAAAGCAAGAAAGGTTTAAAGCCATAATTCATTCCTTATTTCCTCATGCAAAGGCCATCTTCTTACCCTTTCCTTGTGTAACACCTCCTTTATTACCCCATTATACTTCAATTGGAATTATTATAATGTGTTTCTCAACATTTTCGGATGAAAAATTTCAACTTTAAAATTTTACATTTAATTCTGTCTATACACTGTTTATCCGAAATTGGGCCAATTTTGAAAATTCATAACTAATTCTAGAAAAATTGAAATGGGGTGATTCTAATTTTCACATGAAGCTTGTCATGAGTACTTTAGAATAAAAATACTCATTGGATTCATTTCCATTCGAAATAGTACTAGAAAATTTGACAAAAAGCATTGTTCATATGATCAATTTTCAAATTTCCAGTATTTTAGTCTAAATTTAGAAGGGCATAACTCTACACACAAAACTCTAATTTCAACATGTCTACCATTTGATTTAAAGCTAAAAATATAATCTATAAGTCTGCCAAATCTCAGGTCCAGACTCAAAAGAATGCTTATTATTTTATGCGTCCCAAGTTTGGCTATTTTTATGGACATTTTATCCCTTAATTAGGTTCAACTTCGCCTTTTCTTTTATCTTTTCTCATTCTTAACCTTTTGGGACCCATAACATGCTTGCACGTACATTCTACGATGCTTAGACATTTTCATACATGTTCATACATATTCAACTCCATAAGAGAACTATTATCCAACAAATACAAAACATCCAAAACATTACATAACATAATATCCATTAGCAATGTCACTAAGCATTTACATGCCTTCAGTCACCACTTCCTGGCTCTTGCCCTTGCTTAATCCTCCTCCTAGGATTATTTTAGATTTCAAAGAAATCCCAGTAGCAAAGAATCATAATTATTGTGCAATCATACAAACATAATGTGACATGCTTTTGTGCACATAACTTTATTGTTCATTTATAGTGAAATGCCATGGAAAGTAAGTAGTAGATTCAGACGTATTCATATAACATAATGCCAAGGCATGCTCAACATAAACATTACAATTATAATTCAGCAGCATAGCTTTGTCACATCATGGCATTCATAGCACATACACACATACACATAAATATAAGCAAGAAAACACTTTAATCATAATCCAATGCTACCTCTTGTGTACTTAGTGACTTGTCCCCTTTAAGTTTAGGGTGTCTCCTTGATGATTTGGCAAAATACCTAGCAAACCAACATCAATGCCAATCATTTACCAACCCTTCAAACACTTTACATAATAGTTGAATATTAAACTTCTTTTCCTTGGATTTTTGACCTAATTATTTCTCCTTTGTTTTAACCAATTTCTTATGCCATTCCTACATGATTTTTCATGTAGCATCCAAATATCTAATTAGATTTTACAAAATCACATGTCTTCCCCATGAACATGAGTTGGCCGAATAGTATATAATTTAGGATTCAAAATTTCATTTTTGATTCTAATGCTTCCAACCTCAATTTCTTAACATAATCCTACACAAAACCACCATATAAACTCATTGGAAGCATCAAAATCATCAAAATCCAATCCCTTATCCAAGAACTCAACATGGCCGAATTATAGGGCTTAGGATTTTAAAATTCTCATTTTGATTCCAATGATTTTAAACACTTCCTTTTAGTATATTCCTACATAAAAACATCTTCTGAACTCATTCAAATCATCAAAACACATTGAAACAATTCCTAACCCTTAGAACAAGACTTGGCCGAATTGAGTATCATGAACTCTAGCTTGATTTTCTTCCATAAATCATTCCAAACAACATCCAAACATACCAATCCAAGCTGATAATCAAACTTTCTATCCTTCCGTAACATTTTCTTATGTTGGCTGAAATTTCAACATAGTTTTCCCTTAGGATTAGACATGATTTTAACCTCCCATTGCATAAAAATCAAGCTTATACATACCTTGATTAATCCTTAGTGGAAACTTGATAGCTTGGCCTTTGCTTGAAGTGGTTTGAAGGTGATTAGATGTGGGTAGAAATTTTGGCAGCACTTTCCCAAGGTCTCCCTATTTTGGCCGAAATGTGAAGGAATGAAGGGGGTATTTATAGACTTCCATAAGCTGGCCAAACCTGCCCTTGGTCAGCTATTTTTCTGCCCAAAATGCCCTCCAATTTTTGTCCAAAAAGCAGAAAAAGTATGGGCCACAAGATCATTACTTGTCCACCAAGTAACTTTAATCCAATGGTCAAATATATGCCAACAAATTGACATGTAATCTTTGGGCCTTGGGGAGCACGTCCCTCCTGACCAAAATGGGCTAACTAAATATCCAAATCCGGTTGGGAAGTAGTGGAGTTGGTTTGGTTCAATTCCAACTACAATCTTCCATCTAATTTACCCCTTTTTAGCCCTATATTAGGAAAAATAGCTTGGGGCTCCTAAAAATTCATTTATTTCCATGATAAATCCCCATTTAATCCAAAAGCATGATCTGGAAATTTTGGAAATTTTTCACAATCTCTAAATATTTATTTCACATTTTTCTTTGAAATTGGGCTCTTACCGATAGAATTTCAAAAGTAAATTCTCCATAAATTAGTCCCTTCACTTCCAATGGCTGGAAATAATTTTAGAAACTTACATATATTCCCAAGGAATTTATCCATATTTTTTCTTGAATTATTGATGCCCTTACATAATTAAAATAATTATATTTCCTCAAATTTCACTATTTCCCTCAAAAACAATTATTTTTGGGAAATTTCACTATAATTTATTTTGGGCCATTTTTGGTCCCAAAACATCATAGCGCCTCAGAAACCTCTAATTTGGTCCTTTTTCCATTTTTGGGGAATTTTGTGAATTTTTACAAAATTTCTAATTTTGCCCTTGAGAGTTCATTATTACCAGTCCGGCTACCTTCATTGTTCAAATTTTGGGATGTGACACCTTGTGATGATGAATGCCCTAAGTTTTTGTTAAACATGGGGTAAGATTCATAGGAATTTTAGTAGTATAGCATCACATTCACAATGTCACACAAGCAAAGCATTTTATGCCAAATGAATTTGCTAATACATAATTTCAGTTAATGTACATGCCATAAAAAGGACATAACATAATTTTCATTCATAACACTCAACATAGCATAAGTCAAAGCATTACATGCATGTAATTATACATCACATAACATCATAATCTCATCCACGTTATGGCATAGCAACATAGCATAACAAAAAGCAATAAATACAATGCAATGTAACATTTAGAAAGTAAATGCTAGCTACCTCTTTCAAGCTTTTCCTTTCTTTTAAGCTCTTCCTTTAGGCAATACCTCTTCTCTTTTGATGCTAGGCCTATTGATAACATAATAAGGCATCACAAATTATTATTTCATCCAAAGAATTATACAAATAACCCTTAATTCCCTTTTCTTTGATTTGCAGGTTATTACTTATAATTTTGATTCTTTAAATCTCTTGGGCCTTTCCTGCATAATTTTTTATGTAGAATTTAAATATCCACTTAGATTTATGAAAATCCAATTCCTTCATGTAGATCTCATTTTGGCTGAAACATATACCCTTGGAAAACAAGATTTTCATTCTCAATTTTAATGCTTCTAAACTTTCTTTCTTGGTGTTTCCCGACACTATTTCATCATTTAAATACTTTGAAAGTATCAAATTGAATTGAATCCAACTCTAACGCCATTTTCTTCTTTTGGCCGAATTGATCCTTTAACATAGGGGTTGGATTTTCTTTTCAAAATTCAACCATAACTACTAATCTCCTATCTTTTTTAGGTGTTTAATTAATGTTTCAAACCCTTAGCTAAATTCTTCTAATTTTCTAAAACATTTGGCAACATTTCCCCTTAGAAAATGGCCATCTAAACCAACATAAAAGTATGTTGTCAAATTGAATTGAATCCAACATACTTGGACAAGTCTATAAACTTAGCGATAAAGTTATCTTCATGCATATTGTTTTGTTGCAAGGCAAAGAACTCTGATTCCTTGTCTTGATGTAGGGCAGGCGAGAAATAGTGATCGAAGAACATCTTCTTGAATTCATCCCAAGTAATATGTGAGTTATCAGTTGAGCTCACACTTTCCCACCAGCGCTTAGCTCGTCCCTTTAACAGCACAATGGCTACTTGCACCTTATGCTGAGTAGTGCAAGGGGCAACTCTAAAAATGGTCTCCAGTTTATCAATCCAACCTTCAGCCTCAACTGGATTCAAGTCACCCTTAAATCTAGGGGGATTATGATGGCTCACATCTTTCCATACTGTTTTCATTGAAACATCTACTAGAGGAGTTCGTTAGACAGTTTCTTTCCCTATCTCAGCAATTGGAGCACCTCGCTCTTTAGACTGCAAGTCACCTACACTCTTACTCTTAACTGGGTTTTCCTCTACTCTGATCTCAGAATTCCTTTTTCCAATTATATCCTCCTCCAGCTTCTTAAAAGCCTTTCTTTCACTACTTCAGTCACTACTTGTCGTAACTGTGTCAATAGACTCTTGTTATTCTGCTGTTGAGGTTGCTCAAGTAGTTGATCATTAGGTTGATTAAGAGGTTGTTCTAGAGAAGAAGAAGCCTCCTCTACTATGGGTTCAATCCTTCGTGGTCTTGCCATTCTCCTTACCTAAGGATGGAACCCATGAATACAACCAAACAAAAGAAAACGCAAGAAAACTAAGGACATTTCAGGAAAGTTTATGCAATTATGTATATTGCCACTATATGCATGCAGGAAGCAATTCAAAATCATGAAAAGGAAAAACCCTTGGCTCTGATACCAAAATGTAACATCGCCACTTACTAACTGGAACTAACCATGATAGAAAGGAATAAAACTAGTAAACATATCCTATTATGGTTATTTAGAAGCAATCACATCACCAAAGGGCTAACCATGATAGAAAAGCATTCGACCTCAATTAAGGCTATTATGGTTAGAAAAAGAATAACCTATATATGTAATTATAGCTAACAAGGTTATAAGACAACACACCTCAATAAAGTATAATAGCATTCAGATTTGACTATATAGTCAATACTAGCAACAACTAAACTTGCGAAAATTGTCATTATCATATCGTAGATCCACAATAATTCAATCACATGCAATCTAAGGGTCTAAGGCTCACTACCAGCACTCTAGTCTAATATTTAGACAAAATAAACCAAAGATAGAAGGTATAATACGTTCACTAAGTCAAACGACATAAAAAATATAAGAAGATAAAATAAGTCCCAAATGAATGCAATCCTGATGTGTGACAATATACGAAAAGATTGCATAAAATAAGGTCCAGAAGCTCTACACTGTCAGCTATAGCTATTGAGCCTCAGGAGTCTTCCCTGAAGGTCCCGCTAACGTATTGTTTCCTGAAAATGGTAAAGCAACGGGAGTGAGACAACATCTCAGTAACTAAGTCCCTACCTATCACACACCCTAGCATGGTTTAGAGAGGTGTCAGGTGGGATACACAGAGTTAATAATAGTCGATAGATATGTATTTAACATTTAAACTCACAATAATCATATAAGACAAATATTTCCACTAATCTCATGCAGTTGATACATTTCAAAAGAAATAACATACTTTTTATTTGTTTAAAAGATAT
Source organism: Neltuma alba (assembly GCF_004799145.2). Taxonomy (NCBI): domain Eukaryota; kingdom Viridiplantae; phylum Streptophyta; class Magnoliopsida; order Fabales; family Fabaceae; genus Neltuma; species Neltuma alba. The sequence goes on from NW_021636223.1 coordinate 287,394, forward strand.
AAATATCAATGAATGTCCCATGTCATATGCAACTCCTGAACCCAAATCTATCCTTATATCCTCCTTATTTCGGCTAACTGGACCCATAGACTAAGTTCTTCCTATTTGACTGGCAACTCTAACAAGCTCACCACACAAGTGATGTGGACCGATCAAAGACCACAGAGCACTCGGTAGACCATGGGTCCCCCCTCGAAGAACTAGTGGGGTGTCGCTGTCCCTCAAAGAACTAGTGAGACAATAATAGCGGCCAACCATAGAGCTCCGTATGGAGACCAATACCATGTGGCAAGTATATGAATCTCAATAACTCCAAGTATCTCCTTTCCCCACCCAAAATAGATGCACAGGGTTCAAAATGACACATTTATATGCATATCAACTGAATTTCATAATAACACATCATAATCATAATCACTAATTTCTTGCAATACAAACTATGTCAATCCTTTTTAAAATAGCATCCCACAAGATGGTTCATACAAAACATAATATACTTTTATAGAATTAGTTATAAAGCCACTCATCAACTTCATACTAGAGCATGCAACAGATAGAAATTTAGCTACCTGGTCTCCTAGCTAAGTGAAATACAACCGACGTCTAACCTCGAAAATGCCACAATAGAGTTTATATCTACAAACGAAATTAAAATGTTATCTCTATAGTATTAGAGTAGGCTACTTACAAAATTTTAGCCTCTAACTTCTCCTCTAAATGCTTTAATTTTTACTCAGAATTCTAGCCTAAAAGACATTTCTCTAAGGTTTAGAATGAGAACATATATATATATATATGATTTAGACTCGATTCCTAAATTTTTCTTGCTTAAATATCCTTTAATTATTAGATTATATTATCAGAATCATCAAATTCATAACGTAAATAGACAAACCGTAAATTTATAACTTATATTCTATCTTCGAAGAACTTAGACAATTAGACTTAATACGAACCAGGTTATTCTCACTACAGAACTTAAACCCTTAATTTGATTGTTAAATTTAATTTTCTATCTATCATGATACTATCCTCCAAATTATAGCTCAATTTAACGGTGAACGAACTTAAAAATGCTAATTTACTATTTAGGACTCTATCTGCTAAATCTAAAAAAAAATAAGTTGAAAACATACCTAATAACTTAAAACTCAACAATCAAAATGATGATCCAACCGTTAAAATTAACGACTTGGATATCCCAAATGGGTTGACCAAATTTTAGTCCGATCCAATATTTAATAAACTCAAAACTAGCACTTTTCTGAGACTTCCTCAAATACGTGGGAAAATTATTTACTCACTTCATACTCCACCCACTACCTCCTATATATAGGCTCTTCAAGCTCCTTCACTTTAATGATTAGTCGATGTGGGACTTCTATACCATAGTATAATCTTTCTAAAATATCATCCACACACACACTCACACACACTCACACACAAAAATATTAATAATAATAATAATAATTTGCCTATACCTAAATTTTTATTAACTTAATACTAAAATATATTTATTTATAAATTTAATTAAATACTAGCTATAAAAATAAGGATGTTACAGTTCCTACGTGTTAAACTAATATTAGATATTTAAAATCAACAATCTAGGACATACCATTATGTAATTTTATACTCTCATGTCATAATTGCTTATTTTGAAACAATCTCAATGTTGAATGATGAACAAAATACATATGTATAGGAAAGAGTTGATTTGTTTAATGATAAGCATTACATTACTGAGTAAGAACCTATTTAAGCTTATTTACGCCCATAAGATGATACTAAATAGTATTCAATGAATATAAACATGTGTGTCTATTTTAGATATAGTACTAAACTTCATGCATATCTTATATGACTACTTTGCCACTAGAACATTACTGAATGTTTGAATAAAAAAAATTATCGTTAAAGATGAGTTGAGAAAAATGCTGTGAACTAGAAAATTTTTTGTGCAAATTAAAAGAAAGGGACATTCCTTAAATTATAAGTTGCTTAGTAATTTTTTTTATTCCTTCTTCATTTATGAATATTTTATACAGAAAGTTATAGAAAATTATTTGAAAATATTCCGAAATATTGGGGAATAATGATAAATAATAGTTATATGTGTGAATTTGTTTTTAATGTACATCCGTTTAGAAGAAGAAGATGAAGTTGTATTAAAACTGGCATGCATAGTGTTAATTGTTTCTAATTATATCTTAAAATAGTAATATAAATTACTATAGTCAAACATTTTGATTAAACCCTAAAATTAGTTTCCTGAGGAATTAGAGGATAAGAATTATTCATGATCTTAATGGATGTTTAGGATTGTGTATGTGTGAAAGGTTCTATAAAATATTGATATGAGTTTGTAGATCAATTTACGAATTATGAAAAACTATTATTGAATAACAATAATCTTTGGGGTCTTTATAAGAAAATTGACTTTTTTTTATGAAAATCTTAGTATGAATATGAATAGAACAAAGAATTGATTATTAAACCTTAGAAACACTGTTACAACATAAGTATGACATTTCTACTCTTCTCTTATTATCGACACTTGAGTTTATGTAAATATTATTGTAATTTTTGTTCTTTTAGTAGGGGAAAAAATGAGTTTCAATGAATTGATTATAACGTGTAATAGTATAATCTTGCTTGGTATAAACTAATGTGTTTTGTGTAAGAGGCTGAAAAAAATCGTATTTACTATCTAGGAAGGGGCATCTACACCTAAGGTCTAAGATAATTCATACAAAAGTATATATATGTAATAACACAATGAAATATGCCCTTCCATTACCTTACTCCTCCTTATGACTCCTTGACAAGGACCCAGGCTTTCTGTGCTAAGTAACTCGACTAAATGTCACCCCACTCGCATCAAGCAACGGGCCTCCTCCTGTACCTATACCACCCAAGAATGGACTATGATGCAAGAGGTGTCTACCCAAGAGTTCATTCTCAATTCTGGGCCAAGGAAGAGAAAGAACTACAGGGGTCTAACAAAAAGGCCAAACACTGGGATCCGTAGTGTAGGCATGCCGCGTGGGCTTCAAGAACAATTATCCTCTACATAGCAAAATCTCATCGTCCACATATGAACCCCATGTATAGTCACAATATAAATCAAAATATCATAATCTTCAAAGTAAGATGATATAATTTCAAACAAAGTATGACACATTTTCATTTCATTTAATAACATAATATTAGTATATTAAATTCAGTACCACAAGAAAACATAATTTCCAATAAAACACAACTCAAGCATAATTAAATCAACATATTTCCCACTTTACCAAAATTTATCATATAATAAAATATATATTTTATTCACAGGCATACTTTCACAATTAACTTGAGAAAATAAAAACATAATAAACACCTTACAATCCAAAGCATGTATATAAAATAAATTAACCCCGATTACCTCTACTCCAAGCTTAACATCACAACTTGAGAAATAAGAGCACAAATTACAAACTCCGAAGTACAAGATAATCTACAAATAATGTAGATACAATTTAATATACATACCAATAAATAATTTAAATTACATAAGATTTATTATTATTAATATATATACATATTTTTGCTACCCCAAAAATTCTTACTTCAAATAACAATTTTCCTTTACCCAAATAACTCATTCAAATTATAAACAATTATAAAAATATTGTTTTTTATCTAATATTGTAAAAATCTCAATTTATAACTTAAGTTTCCAGCTTTGAAATTTGTCTAATAATATATTCTCAACCTATTTTACATTTTAAACCGATTAAAATATCAATAATACATTAAATAACCCAAATAGGTTATTTAACTTAAATTTAATCAGTAAAAATATTCCATATGTCTTGAATAATACATTTCTCAACTAAAATCTTTAGTTTAAAATTCTTAAAACAATCAATAAATAAATATAACTCGATTAAAATTTCAATAATATATCAAACAACCCAACTAAATTATATAACTTAATTTTTAATTGGTAAAATATGATATATATCATAAATGACATAATTTTCAACAAAATAAATTTGATTTTAAATACCAAAAGTAACAAAAAAAAAACAAATCTAAACTGATTAAAATTTCTTACTAATATATCTTTAAATTTTTACAGTCAAATATTGTCAAAACTCAATACTTACTTCATATCCAAATCACAAAGTTTTCTCTAAATATTATAATGATACTACTAATATAAAACTTTCAATATATAGAAATATTCATAGATAAAATTTAATAGAAAGAAGTATATTTATGTACCTAAATGATCTCCCAAAGCTTGAATTACTTTTCAAAATGCTAATACTTCTCTTCTTTTCTCTCGATCTCTCCTTCTGCGCCTCTCACTCTCTCTTTCCATTCTCTGCTATCACTCTCGCTTTTTATCTTTCAAATTCCACTGTCCTTCCCCATTTTTCCTTCTTTCATTAATGCACCTCCCTCCAATTTTCTCCCTTCATTAAACACCTTCGGCTTTTCCACCGAATTCGATGGAAAAACTGGGTGTATTTTTTTTTGGTATTAAAATATTATAATAATAATATAATATTATCTTATAAATATTATTTATTATTATTATTTTTTTTTTAGGATGTTACGGGTTAATCCAAATTACCTTTACCATTTTACTATAACATGTGTCTCTTGATTAGACATTGTCTTCCTTGATCTTGTCAAGTGTCTCATCAAGTTTGCCATGTGTTCCCTTTTATCATCTTTCTTATATCATCTCCTTCACATCATCAAGCTACGTGTCTTTAACGTATTTATCATGTGATAAAAGACCATTATTTTAATTATTTTTTCAAGCTTTGCCCTTGACAAAATATATAACTCCAACATTGTCCTCTTCATCAAATTATCACTAGAATAGGGAGGAAAATAAAAGAAAATTCATGTATAATTATACCCTTGGCTATTCATCCACTTATTTCATAATTTTGTAGCATATCCGGTGCTTTTTCAAGTCTTGACTTATTCGATATCACTGGTACATGTTCTGACACCATTTTCTTATCATAAATAACTTCATGTGACATAATAATGCCAAACATTAAGTGAAAGGAGCCTTTAGGGTTACTATCCCTTAAAGAATATACTGAATTATTTTATTCCATTGTAACTTTGACTAAATACTTTCTAATGTTTCTTGGCCTTGAAAATTTATTCCTCTGCTTCATTAACTCCCTTTCATTGGGAAATTTTTTTTTAATTTTTCTCAAGTCAAATCTCAACTTGTAAATAGCTCTTTTACAGATTTCCCATATATCCCCCCTTATATAAAATTCAGCTTTAAATTTTCTTAAAGCAAATCTTTGTATTTTCAAAGGTCAGGTATAATTTTATAATTAGTCATAATCTGCAAACTACCTTTTTCTCATTTCTATCCGGTTATTTGAGGCCTTCTCATATTTTAAATAATTGACTTGGATTAATTTTTTTTAATTAGCCAAAATTCCTAAAATTAGCCAATTTACTAAAAATCCATTTTTAGGGTCATTTTTATTATTTTCAACCTTAAATGGGCATACTTTTCATTATTATCCTTTCCGACTTAAAGGTTCTCAAAATTACAATTAGGTCTCTGTTAGGGTTTAGCCTTAAGAATTATCCCTTTGAGGTTTTTAGCATGACTTTTGGCCCATATGTCCTTATTCATCTTACTCAACTTTTGAGGCTTCATTGCATTCTTTAACTTTCTCATACATTGGTCTCATAAAACTTTCTCTTTGCAACTCGATCCCTAAAAATCCTTCTTATTTTTTTAGGAAACTTCTGGGATTTCTGCTAATTAGAACTCACTAGCCTGTCCATTTCAATTTATTTCTTACACCTTTAGGTCCCAAATTCGGAATGCTACATTCGGTGTATGAATTGGAATATCATGATTGCCAACTTCTTTATTTGTTATTTCCACCTTTTTAATAATATGTTAAATCCTTTATTTTTATAATTTGAATTTTAATACTACTTTCGGTCCTAATTATAAGAGCTAGTTGATTAATTATAAGAGTTAGTTATTTGTAATAAATAGTTGTTGTCTTTCCTAAAGTATCATTACTAATCAAGTGCTTTAGTTAAAACTACCATTGTTAGATGGACTATCTTAAGAAAAAAAATATAAAAATATGAGAGACAAGGCGGATTGAGGTCTTATATTTAGGACGAAAATAAAAGTCAAACAAGTTCTTATATTAATGATCAAAGGTAGTATATTTTAAAGCTATCAAATTATATACTTCTACTATTTATCTTTTTTAATAAATTTCTGTCTTTTTCAGTTATTTTACATTCGAACTTGCTTTTTAATTATATCATTTAGACAGGTTTTAAAACTTTTAGTATGTGAAGACAACTTTTTTAAAAAAGTTACTCTTCTGGTCTTAAACATAAGACTCGTTTTATTTCATCTAATCTTAAATATAAGATCTATTTTATTTTTTTAGTTCTAAATATAAGATTTATTTTGTAATATAATTTACATTACAAAATGTGTTTTATATTTAGGATTGGAAGAGTATCAAATAAAAGCCACTTTTTTTCACTGTTAATCTAAACGTGCCGGAACCAGATTGTCCAACGGGTCCGGGCCCACAGCAGTTGACACCCAAAATCTCAAACCCTCGGGATTTACTCCGCCTTCGCTCACCGTCTCGCTCTCACGTGCAAAGAAGTTTGTAGCCTATTCAAGCTTTTCATTTCCGAGGCTTTCGAGATTTTTGGTGTTCGTATTTCATTGGGGAAATTTTTGAACTATTTTGTTCTTTCTCATTACATCCCAATGCATTAAACTTGGTTACTTACCTTCCATTGAGTGAATGAAGTGTTTTGTTTAATCTTTGAGCGGAAATTTTGGGGATTTTCGTAAACTGACAACTTGGGTTTTGCAAGATCCGAATATGTCAACGGGCAAACCCAAAGACGGTGATCTTCAGGTGGTTTCAGTGACAGATAAGTCGAAACCGCAGCTTCCGCTGGCGACAGCAGCATCCAATGCACTTGTGGAATATACTCCGTTTGCGTTTAAGGAAGAAGAGGAGGACCTTGAGATTAAGCTCCGACGGATTATTGATAATGTACCCGTTCGTGTCAGCAACACGTCTGGTAGCTCTGCTGGTTCTGGCTCTGGCGACTTTCATCAGGTAAAGCTTTCAAACTAGTTCGGCCGTTCGAAGCAAAGCACAATTTGTTTCCTTCTATATTCCTTTCAGTACTCTTCTTTTGTACTCTTGTTGGTTCTAAGGAAGTTAGGTCTGATAATAAGAGTGCATACTACTTTTAGAATTTGCCTGGAGGAAGTCGAGTTAATTGTAGTGCTGATAGTCGGTACTCGGTTAATGTTATCCAGGCTAGAATATTTTGTGCTAAAACTTCAGGTTCAGCTTGCTGGCATGTAGAATTCATCCAATCCGTCAATGAACCAATTAATAAAAGCTGCAAAGGAGCATCATCACGTCATTTATCCTGTAACAGACCGATGCTGTCTTTTTATCTGCCATTTGACTCTTTGATGAGGACTGATATGCTGGTGATCGGGTTCATTTGTTGGTGTGGCACAAAATGCTGGTGTATGTTAAATTGTTTCCTGCTCATCTAGTAAATTGAAGAGTTTGACTCGTGATTAAGGATAAGGACAGAATACAACTGATGATGTACTGATGTTTAAGGAGTAATAATTGAAATGTAGCTTTTACTTCAGAATGTTATACAAGAATGATAGACAAAATCAGAAAAATGCGGAGTTCTATAGGCAGGTTGGAAGTGAGAACTGCTAGGCTAGTGGGGAACAACATTGATGAAAGTTTTGTTTTAGATGAGGGTTCTCTGTGTTAGCCAAGGCCTCTTGTAAATGGGTTCTTGATTTTTACCAGAAAGGGAGTGTAATTTTGGTTATGGAGCAAGGTCTCTTGGTTTAGATCTGTTTCCCAAAATTTTGAGCTGGGAAGTCAGGGTCTGATGCTAAACCTCTCACCAAAACAGCTAGATCATGAAAATCCTCCCCAGACATCTTTTGACTTGATTAATATTTGTGTAATAAATGCAGGCAGGCTGATCCCCACCAACATAATGTGGACGTGGACACATTGATATGTCAACTCGAAAACATGTAAAATATGACACGGAATGGTGCATATATCTCATCATATTTGCTACTCTATATTCAAATCCTACTTAGTATTTTCTGTTTAGTGATATACTTTTATTGAAAAACATGACCAACATTATCTAATCTTTTAAGTACCTGCACTATTCTCCCCCCAGAAAATCTACTGAAGAAACAGAGGCTTTTCTTCTTTTCATCACTCTGAATGTCCACATGTATACAATATGAAGTACGGTGCTTTCTAGATGCCACAAATAAAATCTTGGCTTCTAGACTTATATCGTATTCACCTCATTCTCCTTAAATCTCAAACGGTGATGCATAATAATGAATTAAAAAAAAAAACAAGCAGAATACATAAATAAATGAATGAATGAACAATGGCGGAATTAATGAGTGATAGACCTGAACTTGTTTATTTTCAACATCTACTTAAAAAAAAGATGTTAAATTATACTATTCTGATTATTATGTGCCACATATTCTGATTATTATGTACCACATAAATATAGGAAAGAGCTATATGATCAGCTGTGTCTGGTGCAGCTTTTTGAGCCTAACAGTTTTTTTGGGTCTTATGAGTCTATACATATGTCACAAAAAGATTTGTGACAAGGCTCAATGGTATTGCGCAATCCATGCAGCTGGCTCTATTTAGTGAGATAAAGTTTTGTTGTTGTTGTTATTGTACATGCCTATACATATGTCAAATACATGTTGGTTGGGCAGTTTGTTCCCATGACACTCTGCATTGCGTCTGTGGTCTATAAATCCGCAGTAAACACTCTATTGAATCAGGTGCATTGAACTGCTTCGTGTGGTACTTCTTGACAAATGCGTTTGTGAATAATTAATCGTGTATAAAACTTGTTGGGAAGGTCAGAAGGCAATGAATATGTTCTAATTTGTTCCCTTTTCATGTTTTACTCAAATTCCTCTTCCAACAGTATCGACAGATGAGACGGAAAGAGCAAGATAGACTTGCAAGGATGGAAGTTGATTACCAGAAAAGGAAAGAAGTGGCAGAGTTTAACCTGAGACGGGAGGAAAGATTAAAAGCTGCTGAGGAACGAACAGCAAAGAAGCGGTTGAAGCGTCAAAAGAAAAAACAAAGAAAGAAGGAGAAGAAGAGTAAATTGAATGCTGGAGAAGAGCAACAACATAGAGAAGAATCTTCAGATAATGGGGACTCTGACGATGAAGATGAGGCGTCATAATGAAACAAGCCTTGGCTTTCGCATGATGCTTCTACCTCTTTCATGGATGCACTGATTGAGTATCTATTTGAAAACATGTTTCATGCTGCCAAAAGGCCTAAATTTGGTTTTGGCGTTGGCAAACATGTCCTTAGGCGGAACATACACAATCATGCTACTTCACTGGGGTTTCCAGGTTGTGTATTTTGTTTTGGGAGGTGCTACATTTGTAAGGTTAATAGATGGCCATGAGACTCAGTTTTTCCCTCCTACATCTCCGATTTCTCCAGAACAATAACTACCTTCTATTGATTCACCCTAACTCTATAGATGTGAACGGAAAATTTCAAATCACTATGGTTGATCATTCAAGTCAGATCACTATAGCTTTTAACCATATTTTGCTTAACGAACAGAAAAGTAGAATAAACAGACTCTTATTTCATGTTAACACTACCCAATTCAAGCAGCAGATTTCTTTCCCAAGAATTTTACTGCTTGTGAAGGGGAGGCTTGTGCACTGAATGTAAATAAGCGAACTGGAATTGTGGAGGTTTTTTTTTTTTCTTGGTAAAAAAAAAAGAATTATGGAGGTATTTGTTCAAACAGGTATAAATAACTATTTGGTATACAAATGAAAAAGAACTTTTTCCCTAATATTTATGATGCAATTGGATTTGGAGCTCATCAACAAAATAAATTAAAAAAAAATTGATAGCTGTTTGTGAGTACAGTAATAACAAACCTTCTAGTTCTACTGTACTGCCCAAAACTCCTCATTAAAACAAAAAAAAAATGCCATTAAAAATATTAATCCTGGTACGGAATTTTACTTCCCAAAGTGGTGCCCATGAGAGAATTGTCTAAACATCACGTACTCGCCTGTGGAAAATTCCCCGCCTATTTCGTTCAGCAGCAATTGAGATGAGTAAATTTACATATTCAAAATTTAATAATACCTTTTAACAGTTTATTGTTTTCAAAAAAAGCTTGCCATCATAACATGAACGGTCAGATCATGCATAAATAAGGCCTCGTTCGGTTTACAGAATGGAACGAACGCTTTTCCCATTTAGGAGGGGAAAAAAAAAAGGAAATATCTTACTTGTCCCATAAATATTTTTAATTAAGTATAATGATTATAAAACTATAATAGATGTTTAGTGTTTTTTATTTTCGTGAGTTGGAAAGGGATAACCTTTCCTTCTTTGCAACTAAATGGAGCATAAGTGAGAAAGTAGCAGATTTTGTCAACCAAAGAGGAGAGCGGGATACAGATAAACTTGGCATTTGGTTTTCTTATGATAACATTGAGTGAATTAATTACCTGTGCACACCCACCTTGTGAGGAGCAAAAAGAGGATAAAATATTTTGAAACCTTCCACTGATGGTCTTTTTACTATGAAATCTTCCTATAGTCTTATTTTTTACAGGTACACATGGATGAGCAGACAATGTCTGGACGCTCATTTGGAGATGGCAAGGGTCAAAGAAGATAAAGAATTTCATGTCACAACAGAGTTAGACAACGAAGAGGTCTCCTAAAGCATGCTTTTTGTCCTTTTGGTTGCCATGAAATTGAGGACAATATGCATATGGTTCGAGATTGCACAAATGCTGTCCATCGATGGAAATCAATTCTCTCTCCTGAAAAGGGGCAAACTTTCTTCTTGCTACAAGAAGATAGCCGGATCAAATGGAACCTCTAACATAATGCACGAAAAGATTACACTAAGACACTCCAATGGAACACTCTCTTTGGATATATATGTTGGGACATATGGGTCTCAAGATGTGAAAAACTTTTTAATTGATCGCATACCAATAAGTGTTCAATATGAAGGTTCTGAAGTCCAAGAAGCATTCATCCAGCTAGAGGCTCAACAGGCCCCCTAAAGTATTCAAGGGATTTTTGTAACATCTAGGTTTTTAATCAAGGATTTAGCAGTAATTAAGTTTGATTATAAAATGACCTTGAGATATTAATGGTTGTTTGAGGTGGATAAGGAAAAAGGGGGTAAATAAGAGGTTGTGAGACTCTTTTATAGCTCTTTATATTTTTCATCGTAACAGAAGGAAAAGTTTGCTGTGGTATACGACATAGAAGGGGAAAGGAATATGCTTTCTGTGTTATTCATCGCGGCGACACTCACAATGAATATCACAGAGGGGATACCTGGCTGCTTCTATGAAGTTTGCTGTATTGAACAAGCTTGAAATTCAAATTATTAGCACTTTTATGTTTTTTGCCTTGGTGGAAGGTGAGGTTCACAATGATGAACTCCTGAAAATGCCAATAAAAACCAGCATCAAAAACACAAAACATAGAACGGGAAGGGAGGACAAGCAAAGGAGCTCTGTTAGAGTTTATAGTTTTTGACCTTGGGGAGTGTTTTTTGAGCTTCCAAATTTTCAAGTAAGTGATTCTAACTTGTTTTCTATCTTCTTCTCTTGGTTTTTCTTAGATTTGAAATTGGGATCTTTACGGTTCTTGAGGATTTTGAAATTTTTAAGTTTTTGACCAAACCTTTTAGGTTCCTTAAAGTTATTTGGGTTAGATAAGATGTTTAATTGGTCTAGTTGTCACATCCCAAATTTTGGACCTAGAAGTACTGGAACTAGCCTAAAATGGACAGGCTACTAAACCCTTTTTGGTAGAGGTCCCAGAGATTCCCTGGAAAGACAGAGGATTCCTAGGGACTAAATTGTAAATAGAAAGTTTGCTGGAACTAAGAAAAGAGAAAGTTAAAGACTCTAGTGAAGTCTCAAAGCCCAAGAATGAGAAATAGAGATAAATGTAAGCCAAAAGTTATGTTGGAGGCCTCATTGAGGTGAATTATGAGTTCAAGTCAAACTAGGGGCAAAATCATAATTTTGTAAAGTTTTGGGCTGGTAAGGGAAAAAATAAAGTTATGCCAAAAAATCCCAGAAAAATCTCAGAAAATGAGAAATAGTAGATTAAGGCCTGAATACCTTAGAAAAATTCTAAAAAAATAAGAATAAGGTTCAGAGATCCGTATGATACTAAAAATGACGAGAATGCCCCTGGAAGGAATTTGTAGAATTCCCAGGGTTTTGACTGATTTTGAATATTGTTGAAAATGAATTATTTAAAATATAAGGAGGCCTCAGATAATCAAAGAAAAATGAGAGAAAATATTTGATAAATTATCACAGGTTTTAAAAGTAATTCTGTCCTCAGAAGGTAAAGAGGTTGGCTTTAATAGAATTTAAAGCCTATTTACACATTATTTAGAGGTTGACTTTTAACTTAAGACAAATTAGGAAAATTCCTTGTGATGAATAAGGAGTATTGGTATCCAAAGATAGATTCTCAAACTCGTGAACACTAAAGAATTCGGTCAAGTCTACTCCAAAATAAATATTATTAAGGGAAAATTAATATGCAGGTCCTTGTAGTTTTGGCCTATTTTGAATCAGGTCCTCAAAGTTATTTTCTTTTTTTATCAAATCCTTAATGTTTTAATTGTTATAGTTATAGATCCTTCTGTTTAAACAAGGTTAGATTTAGGTTAACACCGTTAAAGATAGCCACCACCATTGATGCCTGAAAAAATCACCATAACAAGGAGACCAAAATCCCTACCCGAATCTTGTGCTTTCTACCCAAAATATGCATATCTTTGCTTCAACCCAAAAACAGAGTCATGGAAAATGAACGTCGCTCCATTTAGTTCGCCTAAAAATCAAGCTGTACATCTTGATGCTAGAGGATGATGGTTAGGGAGGAGTGGATCTAGCTATCAAGTAAGACTGTCTAATTGCTTGAACGGCTTACGATATAGCAATAATCTATAACAATCAAATGCTCCAGTGCCACATTGGTGGATCCCCTTCAAGTACAAGCTCACATCCACTAACACTACGGATCCATCTTCTGTGTAATCCTCGACTGGGATTGATCTGCTGCCATGGCAGACTTAATTCTTATCAGACCCAATGAATCCCCCAAAGCCGTACTCACACTCCGAGGAACACTCCTTAAAATTCCCACCATGTGCCAAGACTTCGAAGATGATCTCTGATTTCTCGCCGAGGAAGACCTCAAAGGATCCATGAGGTTTAGCTCAGCCAAGGACGCGCCATGGTGGGACTTGTGCCTCAAACTTGCCCCATACAAGCGACCTTACAAGAAAAAGGTTCTAGGATATCAATAGCAGCGGTCTTCTTTAACAGTGTTTAGCCCCATTTTAAACAGAAGGATGAACGGCTTTAACGGTTAAAACATTAAGGATTTCATAAAAAGAAAAATAATTTCAAGACCTGATTCAAAATGAGACAAAACTACAAGGAGCTGTGTGTTAGTTTTCCCTATTATTAATTATTTTATTTTAATAGAAGAACAAGGGAAGAGCATCACTCCCTCTTTGAGCATCTTATATAATGCCAGGTGGATTTATTTAAGGTTAGAAAATGGTGCCATAACATGTCCTAGTGGTCCCGGGAGAGTCAGAATCCCAAAAAGTACCCTATATGGTACAGAATGGTAAGATAGGTAGAGGAATGTCTAAGGTTTGTATTTTGTACGAATTTTATATTAATTTTCTCCCCATTTTAATGCCAAAATAATAAAAGAATATGGATGAGACAAGTGTATGGTTAGATGAAAGACAGAGTGTTTGGTTGGAGGAAAAATACTTATACGATTGGATGCAAGACATGTGCACGGTCGGATGTAAAACACACGTACGGTTGGATTAAAGGCCTATGGCTTGATGATGTAAGCATGATAAGGTAAGCATGATATCATGAGGACACTTGTTACCACAAGACAAAGAGGAAAAAGTGGATGGCCAGGATTTAATCTTGCAATTTTAAGATCAATGGCTAGGATTTGTTCTTAAACTCTATAAATACCCCTCTCCTCCTCCTCATTTCGCCCTAAGCTCATGGAACCATAGGGAAACTTTTACAAAATGAATCCTAGAGAGAGAAATAAGAAGGAGAGAGAAAGGTCAAGTGATCTCATGCAAGATCAAGCTCTAAAACGAGGTATGTTCATGGTTTTTGATGTAGTTTTCACTACCCTAATTGTTGCTGAGCTTGGTTATGGACTTTAATGATTTTTGGGAGCTTGAAATCCCTTGGGGGCGTGCTGCACGAAATTATTAAGAATAAGAAAAGATGAAATTGATGTTAGAATAATGTTTAAAGGCTCGAAAGGAACAAGAATCAAGTGGTTTTATATTGAAATTGGTTAAATTTTGTGACTATGTAACTTGAGTAATATTTCGGTCATGGTCAGTTCATGGGGAAGGAGTTTGATTTTGATTATTTTGAGCTTGAAAATATATTTTAAATGCAAAATTGTGTGGGAATAGCATATGGAATTAATTTTAGAAAGGATGGAAATCAAGCTCAAAAGTTAAAGCCAATATAGTTCAAAGAAAACAAAGTGTTGATGTTGCTGATTACTATGGCTCTAATGAATGAATGGAAATGATGTGTTGGTTCTTTTAGGGCCATGAGACATCAAGGAAAATGAATGCAAAAGGTTGAGCAAACAACCTTAATGGTTGGAAGCAAAAGGGAGCAAGAAGAAAGCTTAATGATACAAGGTAGTGAACTTATCTTTCTTGTATGCGTGATGTGCATGTTTGTGTATTGATGTGCATTATGTGATTGGATGATGTTATGGGATGGTGATGCTAGCACGATACTTTATTTTAATGATGTTTTCCATAGCCATGCATGTTAGTATGAACACTGAACATGAGAACATGTTATGAGTTAGATCAAGTAAGCATGTTATACACTTACATCCATCTTGCATGGATAAATGGTAATGTTTGCTACTGAAATTTTTCCAAATCTCACTCTCCCTTAACCAACCATAATAGATGACAATGATCAAGCAAAGGATGCATGAAGTGAAGCAAGGAACGAGAAAAAGAATTACGGAAATTCATTAGATTACATTGTATAATTTGTACACTAATGTATGATAAAAACATATCATTAATATTATGTGATGATAAATGATTATGATGGTATGTATGGTTGGATATGATTCTGTATGGGAATAGTTTATGGATTGAATGGAAAGGTATTATGCAAGGATAGAATTAATTATGACTTATTAATGCAAGTTAGGAGAATAAAGCATCCCTAAATGAGCCACGAGCAAGTAAAAGAGTGAAGGTGAGGCAAACGATTGATTCTGTTAGGATTAAGGTTTTGATGATAACAAAGTGAGTAATTTGTGTTTCAGTATGTTGATCGATCATCTGATCGATCAAGGTTTTATCAATAAGCTGATAGATAATATCTCTATTTAATTAAGTAAACTCAGCAGAAACTTTGATCGATGACGTGTTAGATAATGTGTTGATCGATCATTCTTAACTTAGTCGTATGTGAAAATCTGGAATAAATTATCGATCACTTGATCGATAATCAGGATGATCAAATATCGGGATACAAATTTGATAGGTATTTATCGATCACATGATCAATAAACCAATTATCGATGAGAAGACAGATAAATGGTAATGCGCTTTACTCATTCTATGTTTTGCTTTTATCGCCATTTATTGATCACATTATCGATCAGCCATTTATCAATAATATGATTGAACATTGCCTCATAACCTTGCGTGCAGGTATTTATTTCAATGGCTTATCAATCACCTGATCGATCAGAAAATTATCGATCACATGATCGATAATTAGCATATCTTTGTTAGATCATGGCTCTTCGATCATCGGATCGATAATCAGATTATCAATAATATTATCGATAAACACACTTCATATTTACCTTGTTTTCACATAACATGATCGATAAATCAGCTCTTTGGTTTTACGAGGATAAATCTCTTTATCGATAACATTATCGATCAACCTTTTATCGATCACCTATTCGATAAACTTACATAACCTGTGTTTTCATCAAATATACTTTTGCTTATTATTTATCGATAAGGTTATCCATCATTTTGTTTATCAATAAAGTGTTCAAAAATTAATGATTCAAAATTTATTTCTATAACACTTTGTTTATCGATAACTTGATCGATTAACAATTGTTCGATCACTTGTTCTATCATGAGGTGATTTTAGTTTAAACTTTAACTAGTCTTGATGTTTCTCAAAACTTATTATCTATTTCATTCGAGCCTTTCTCAGCCTTCATAAATATCTTATTTCACTATTTAAAGAGTTTCAAAATCAAAAGCAACCTTGATCTTCCTTTTCTATGCATTACAGTATGATAACACTATTTCCTTTTATTGATCACCTGATCGATAAACCATTAATCCATCACTTGATTGATAATCTTAGTTATCTGTTTCAAAAGCTTTCACTCAGAATAATCGATCAAGTTATAATCGAACATCACTTCGATCAAGCACGTTCAGTTATTACCTAGCGCATCTAACAACTAATTGATTCTAACCATAAACTATGAATATTCATTTTATCATTTGTTTGGTTCTACTTTTGATCTTATTCTACAGAGAAAAACTTATTGAATTAATGTATTTTTACAGATTACTAAGAAAATCCCAACGTCTCTCCAATGGTTGTCCAAGTAGTCTGTAATCTACCTTGTCAAAAGCATTAATGGCGGAAACCGTTGCAACTAGAAAAACACGCAACCGGACTCTCAATGGCTAGAAGCTCTTTCATCTAACGGTTATTAAACGACCTCAACTATAAAAGGCGCGAATAAGCATTAAATGAACAGATTGAATAGGCGAGCTACCCTCTGTTAATTTTTACTGTTGCATTAAATACTTTGTTCTTCCATAACACCGAGAGTCAGTGATTATCATTTATTCACTCTGTAAGAGAGTTTACTTACTATTCATTAATCACGTTTGTGTGATACTCAAGGGTGTGGACTCTTGAGTGGGTCTGTAACCTTACGGGAAGTAAGGGAGAGTGATTAAGAGTTTCAATTACTATAATGAGGCACCAAGAGCCCGATCAATCTTGGAACATAGTGAAATACTCAGAGGTGTTCTGATGACTGGACGTAGGTCAAGTGGTTGAGACCGAATCAGTATAAATCTTATGTCTTCCTCTCTACGGTGAAATCATTCTAAACTCACACTCTCTATTTCTAATAGTTCTTAGTTTTAATTTCGTAAATTTTTATAACTCACCCAATTCACCCCCCTCTTGGGTGAGACTGCCATTAACAGATTCTACCTGTAAAATTTGGTATGGTTAAATCACACATCCTGAGCTTTAAAACAAGTGGTAGATCACTTAAAATGTATGTGTGTACTAATAGTTATGTTTGATCAAAATTAGGGTAAAGAAACTAAAACGTACAGTTTTAACTAAATGAATAGTAAACATCAATGAATAAACTGTACAAATTGGCATAGGTTAAATCTAGTTTTATATTTTTTCCCTGTAGAGAACTGAAAAAGCTTCAAATAGAATTTTGAACCACCTCAATACGATTTTTTCTATAATTATTTATGGTTTTTCAAAATTGGACCAAAAATCTGAAATTTAACCAGTGAACAGTAACCCAAGAACCAATTGTAAAATCTACGGGCTTATTTCATGAATCGCTTGAACTGTAATGCTTCCAAACACATGCTCTGAGGGGTTAAAGGAAGGAAGTGTCATTTTGGTATCAAAGCAAAGGTTCTAGTAAGTATTTAAACAGAACAGAGGCTCTAGTAAAGGTTTTGACAAAGGTATATAAATGGAGCACTAGTTCAAGAAAAGTGTGGTATGAGTGAAATCTCTATCTAGGAAAGTGATGGGTTTCCAGGATTGGTCCAACTAAGGTTATGGGATTGAGGTGATTTCTCCAGAGGAAAGGGACACAGAAGAGAAGTAAGGAATGACTGTCACACCTTACTATCAGATCTACTTATGATTTAATTAAAATCATTTTAGACCACATTGGATGGTCTTGGACAAAAAATTCATGAAAAACGCTGATTTTCAGATTTTTACTGTTCATTAGGTAAAAATCCAGTTTTCTGGCCTAACTTCAAAAATTCATAACTTAATTTAGAAAAATCAAAATGGAGTGGTTCAAAATTCTATAAAAATATCTTTGAATGCTTTTTCAAGGAAAAATAATCTTATGAACCAATTCCATTGGAAAAAGTATCAGGTTTTTGTGAAATTCACCTCTGTCCATTTGGCAAAAATCCTTTTTCTAGATTCTGAACCTTAACTTTGAAAAATCATTAAAAATCGTGTAGTTGGCCATTTTAACGTGCTACCTATCAATTTGAAGCTTACGACATCAACTCTAAGCATACTAAATTTCGTGCAAAAATTTGTTTGGTAACTTAATAAAACATGGCTCTAAACTGACATCCTGCTTAGGAATTACAGTACCAACCATTGATATTTATACATAACCAAAAGTCTACGAATTTCTATGGTGTGACACCATACTTTAGCCTCCAATCTGCAGCTTACTCTTGCGAGTTTCAGGCCCTAAAATGTTAGATTGTATTTGGGGGATGAGATTTTAAGAAATCCCAGTAGCAAGATCAATCAACCAAAATATTAATATGCATCAATTACAAGCATTCCAACCTTTTGTTATTAATAGGGAACTACTTTACCTCATACATATAGCACTCTAACATGCAATAGCCAAGGCACATAAAGCAAGGAGTATAGCTACACAATCATCATCATCATCATCATCATCATCATTTAGTTCAACCACATAATAGCACATGAAATTGCATAGCAATCAATGCAACACTCAACATTAAGGTTAATTAAATCTTACTACCTTAATCTAATGCTCTTTGATTTTCTTGTTTTTCTTTCTTGGTTAATTAAATCTTACTACCTTAATCTAATGCTCTTTGATTTTCTTATTCTTCTTTCTTGCTTCCACAAATGCCAAACCCTAACATGGCAATTCACAAAAAAGGCAGCAAGAATCATCAACCATTCCACATAAGAATCAATAACATAACTCAGGTAACTCCTAAACCCCATAAAGCTTCCATCTTTGTTCTTGAATTTTTAGAGTTGGTTTTCATGAACCCTAAAAATTCCCTCTTGACTCATTCCTACATGATTTTTCATGTAGATTCCAAATATCTACTTGGATTTAAGAAATTAAAATTTCTTCTTTCAGTTTCAGCTTGGCTGAACCACTATGGTTCACTTTCCAAAAATTACAACTTTGATTCTATGGCTTCCAACTCTTGTTCTTTAGGTTTACCCTACACCATTTTTCATTTTGAACACAATGGAAGCCTTAAAACTTTGAAAAACACATCCTAAGGTCTAGATCTTACTTTGGCCGAAATAGATCTCAAGCAACACAACAAAGAAAACACTCCAAAATCAACCTACAACCACTTGTAACCACTAGGATCTATCATACTTTGAAGTGTTCTAGCAAGATTTAACAACCAAAATTCCTTCCCCACTCAATAAACATTTTGGCCAACTCAAGAGAAGGGGGAGAACTAGAAATTCTAACCATACAACTCAAGCAAACAAGGCAAGGAACAATTTAGAACCAAAAACTTACCTTGGAACTCACTTGTATGCTTAAAGTTGATGCCTTTCTCCTTGGTTTTCCTTTCAAGTTCTTCCTTTTCCTCTCAAGCTCTCTCTTGGCTGAAACATATTCAAAAAATGGGGGAGGAGAAGCTCATTAAGGCACCAAAAATATCTCACCAACCAACATTAATGCTATGCCATGTGTCAAATGCTTACTTAGTCTTAATCCTCTCTCTTAGTTAACTTAAATCATAATGTAATTAAATTCCAAAGTCAAGATCCTCTCCATTGGTGGCTTGACACTTGGAAAGCTTTAATTACCATCCATTGAAGGCTTGACAAGTGGCAACTTATGGGCCAAGCAAAGTGCAAGACTCTGATTAACACTTTATCGGTGCACTTTTACTCCGGATTTAACTTCTTTTCTATAATTACAGTGCTCTGGCCTCTGTAATTATTTTCTGTCAGATCCATAAATTATTCTCCTAATTTTTATCTTCCCGAATTGCTCCCTTTGTCTCAACTTTAATTTCCCAATAATTAAATAAAAAGGAAAACTATTTCCCTTCTCTTTAGTGATTTTTCCCACTTTTCAGAGGATTTGGGAAAAATCTTGGATACTTGAGGGTCTTCTTTTAATTCCATAATCTCTTATAATTCCTTGGAATATCATAGGAATTTTCTTGGGATTTTATTCTCCTTAAAAATATTTATTTGGAATTTTCCAAATAAAAGACCTTAAACTAGCTTAAATCGCCCTTAAATTCCTTTGTAATTTCTCCAAGGGCAATTTGGTCATAAAACCAATTTTATAATTCTATATAATTCTCAGGAAACATTGTCCTTGTTTTTTTCTTAATTTTCTAAGACTTGAAAATATTTTTCCATAATTATTCTTGACCAATTTTCCATAATTAGTCAAACTTTTCATAATTGGCTTGGAAAACTATAATAATTATTTTCCACCAAAATTCTTCTATTTCTCCTTGTCATTTTTGACCCTTAATTATTTAGGAATATTTCTTATTTCTAATTATCATAGTACTGGATGTGACATTTCTCCCCCTCTAAATAAATTTCGTCCTCAAAATTTGAAGCGTATCTCATTGGAAAAGTTCAGGATACTTTTCCTCTATCTTAGTTTCTATCTCCCTCATAGCTTCTAGTATAAGACCTTTCCAGACAACCTCGACTAGTGGAAATTCCTTGTTTCTCAGCTGTTCAACTTTCTTATCAATGATTCGCTTTAGTCTGATCTCAAAGACGGGTTGTCTTGGAGCATAATGTCATCATAGCTTATGACATGTGTTGGGTCTAGATGGTACTTCTTTCATTGGGAGTTATAGAAGACATCATGAATTTAACTTACATTCAGGGGAAGGGTCACTTTTAATCTACTGGTCCAGTCTTGGACAAAATTTAAAACGATCTAACACACTTTAAACTTAACTTCTTAAGCTTTAGGGACCGACTGATTTCCATTGTTGATTACACTTTAATCACCAACCTCAATCTTGAACGGTCCCTTTTAATGTCTGAGTAGCTCTTTTGTCTACTTTGAGCTGTCAGAGGTCTTTGCTGAATAACTTTAATCTATTGGGAAGTTTGATCCACTAAATTAGGACCATACTTGCTTCTTTCCTTAAACTCTATCCAGCACAAGGGAGATCTACACTTCCTCCCATAGAGTACTTCATATGGCGCCATTCAAAATACTTGCATGCAAACTGACATCTTAAGCAAATTCAGCTAACGGTAAGTACATATCCTAGTTACCGCCGAAATCAAGCACATGTGCATGTAGCATATCTTCTAACATCCACATCATTTTTTTTGTGTCTGCCCATCCGTCTCAGGATGGTAGACTATACTGAAGTTGAGAGTAGTGTCCATTTCTTTCATAAGGACCTCCAAAACTTCAAGTAAATCTCGGGTCTTAGTCTGAAACCATACTGCTTAAGACACTCGGTAGCTTCACAGCTTCCTTAACTTTCATCTCCCATTTTCTGTTGGACTTAGTGCATTCTTGCCAAAATGGCTAACATTTTCGGCTTTTACGCCCTCTTATATTACTTCCTAGAGGTTACCTATCACTGGGTTACTCTTGTCCAGGCACACTTAACTGAACAGTGCTGACGGGAAACTGAGGCACTGATTTTGATAGGCTCAACCCTGGTACTTTGCTGTCTTAGCCCCTTTTTTTTTCTATCTTTAGTTGAGTCTTTTCAGCTTACATTCTTGTCTCTTACCTTATCTTAAGGATTTATCCGTTAATACTTCGTCTGTCTCTGTATCACATGGGTTCTTCCTGTATCTAGAGCTAGCCTGAATGTCTCTTTTTCAGGTCTTATGACTCTACTCTTCTAACTTTGGCTTTCCTCTATTAATCGGAAGGAAATTGAATCCAGCCTAATTAATGATAAGGTTTTCTGGAAGGAAATCATGGGTACTCTCTTAGTACTGGTTTACAACCAAAGGACGTTTCCACATCCTCAACTCATCCCTGGTCCTTATCTTCCCAAAGTGGTACCATACTCTTAAGATCTCTGGGAGACTTTTGACTATAGGACTAAGTATAGTCACCTCCTCTCAGTTGGTCACCTAAATGATAATTCCCCAAAACTGCTCTAAGAACCAATACCATTCTTTTAGGCTTCATGTCAATTTCCTAGGCCGCCTATTTGTCTCTTTAGGTGTCTAAGCCAATTTGTCTTAGGAGTTCTCTTATTCCTCCAGCTGATCTTACCGTCTCTTACTATTTTAGAACGTTACAAAGAGAGAACTTTACAGCTTCTCTTTCCTCTACTTTACTTTTTCAGTAGGGGCATACTCTATCATGCATAATGCCTGGCATTTCAAATGCAAGGAGTGCAAGCTCTTACTAGTTGTTATGTCTATGGCGTGCTAACCAGATATCTCAGCCCTAGAAAGGGAGCTTCTTTTTCTGTTCGCAATTGCTTTCAGAAGTCATAGGGAGAGGTCTTTGACGTTCTTCCTCTTTCTACTTGCTCTAGTACTCTGCTAAGCTCAGATACATCTAAGCCTAGCTTCGTTCTTGGCTAGTCATACTTCCATTGGGTAAGGTCGACTCCACTTGCCTTGCCTCGGCTGCTTCCCTTTCTTGCTCGGATAGGGTACCTTGCTCCATCTTGAGCAATGTAAATTTTAATTTGGAGGACCAATTCTCACCTTCTCTAGGAAAACTCCTAGCCAAGACCTTATCCCTTAAAAAGGGTGCCTCTCAACCTAAACCCCAAGCAACTGAGTATCTCTTAACATTAAGGGAAACATGCCAACCTCTAAGCTAGTTCCTTGCATAGCTATCTGTCTTGTCCTCTTTTTCTTGATCCTTAAGACATTTCACTAGGGCTCTCCATCTTAACTTCACTATCTCAAAGTTCCTATTCATCTATTCTGGGACTTGAGATAGCTACTTTATCATAGTGCCCTAGCCCTAACGAGGCTGTAAGAGTTTATCTAGCTTAGGTTGCCACTTATACCTTCTTAGTGGTGTAAAGACTCAACCCCTAACCTTCTTATTTAACTCCTTATTATTACTTTCTTTTTAAGGGGGAATTTGGTAACTCTAAATAGTAGCTACTGCTCTCTTCCTGACTTCCACTTATCTTACTCTTTACGACCTCTAAAAGTCATTATGTCTCATTGAGATACCACCTCAACATTTGAGAGTTATTGTGTTCATCCGTCATGACCAAAATCCTTGTTTGTAGCGATGAAATTTACCACCTCCTCTGGTAATCACTTCCATATCCGTCCATCGCCACTTATTCCCTTGGTTCGTCATGAGGAAACACACTTTTCTCTTAACCTCTACTAGTCTCATGTAGCTTCATTTATTGTACTATGCCTATCTGGGCATCCATTATGAAGTTTAACTTAGCTTCCGGACTTACTCCATTTCTCTTAAGGGTAGGATCATGGCTTTGTCCTTGTCATTATGGGATGACAACCAATTCATTCTCATCACCACATCAACTTCATGGAAGGCCTACATATCAAATTTAAGGCAATATAACAGTGCTCATAACCAAGCTAAGTCTTCTCAAACAATTTACAAGACAAGAAAATGACTAGCACCCGAATCAAACATTGCAATCACGGGGTGGTTATTAATAATGATTATGCCTTAGATCATTTCCAGAGATTTTCGAGTTTCTTTCTCCGTGATGGCAAATACTCGTCCTCAGGTGTGCGGCCTTGCCTTTTCTGTACTCTACGGACATTCTCTTAAGAAGTGTCCTGGTTTACTGCAAGCATAACAGACATTCTATATGGCCATATATGGTCTATTACTCTGACTCTTACCACATGTTGGCATTCCTTACCATTTCAGGGCTTACCTCCCTTTTTCTCTTTGGGTTGCCCCATGGCCTCTTCCTCTTCTTATTCGCATCATAAGAGGTGCCACCCTGATCTCCCTTCTTGAACTTGGGAGTAGGCTCAATCATCAAATGATGGTTCAAGCTATTCTCTATAATTCGGCAGGCCTCAGCTGTCTTGTTGAAGTGCTCTAACTGTCTGGGAACAACCATCTCCCTTTAGGACTGCTCTAGTCCTCTGACCATCTTTTTGGTCATGTACCTTTCGTCATCACGGTAATGCAGGTAACTGAAGTAGTGAGAAAGACGTCTAAACTTAGCTAAGTACTCATCAAATGACTCGTTATCTTTCTGCTTCAGGGTTAGGAATTTCACTTCCTTTTTATCCCTGGCTGACCTCAAAAAATATTTCTCATGGAATTGCTTCAGGGAACACTTCCCATGTCGCTCTCGTGTTTCGAGCATCCAGAAGAATCTTGGTATTCTTCCACTAGCGGTCGGTATCTTTCTCTAACTTGTAAATTGCCATTTGGGCTTTCCGCTTAGTCGGACAGTCTAGAACTTTGAAAATCATGATCTAGTCCTCTACTACTTGGATGTCAATCACTCCATCAAAGGATGGCAGATTGTGCTTGCAAAAGCATATCATCCACTGCTGGATATTGTCGGGGTCTACTGCTAGCACCGCCAATCTAGGCAATTGTTTGTTGCTTGCATTGCTGAGGTTTCTTTCTCTGGCTGCCTCCTGTCGAGATTAGCCGCTGCCGCTACTACTATTACAGTGTCTTTTTCTTGTTCCTGGCTAGCTTGTGCCGCCCTCATCCCCTCCATAGCTTTTTATTGCGATTCTAAGTGATCAAAATTAATTGTAGCAAATGGGGAGGGACTTTTACGTCGTGTCATGAGGATCTCTCCGGCAAAGCGCTTTATCAGTTCTAACCAATACGCTAACTAAACGGATAGCATATTCGAGGAACAAGAAATAAACATCATACTTGGATTTCATTTAACAACATATGTATACATTATACATCATTCAAGCATCAGTCATTGGTCACAGCAATATAGTTTAACATATATAGCCACCTTAGGAACATACATAGCAATCAAGCATACCAAACTAACCTACTACAATTAGCTGTAACAATACAAGTTCTACGTCAGTGCTACAAAAGTTCAACTGACTACCCAAAATGGGAAATAGTGAAGCTCTTAAGGCTCTGGGTCTGTTAACTCAACATTGGATCCCAATGTCTAATCCAAATGACAGAACTCATTCTACTCATTCTACATCAGAATAGTTTTATTCCTAATTATCATAGTACTGGATGTGACAATGACAAAAAGTAATCTAAGAGATAAGTAGTCACTGCTAAGAGACTCCCCCTCAAGAAAGGAATGATTTGGCTGAGAAAGCTTGGCAGGGGTATGAGTCAATACCCCAGTAGGGGAACCAAATGACAACCTAAACTTTAAGTAATCGATGTAATCTCGATAGAGGCAAGATAACAGGATAAGATGCTTAAGGTTTGTTCAAATCCCTAAATAGAGGTAGAAACCCTTAAGGGATAGTAAACCAAGAGGGATAGATATTCGATGATATTGAATAAATAATTGATGATAAGTTAGGTGCCTAACCTAGACACAACACAGTAAGGTGATTAAATATTCACTGTGTGATGTGATTAGTGTATGATGATCAATACCTAACCATAGGAATGATTTGTCAGAAGGTAAATGTTAGAAAGAGTAGAGTCCGGCAAGATCCCTCTTGAGGATAGGGTGGAACGAGAACAGATGAGAATGTGATAGTTAATAGTTGCACTAGAAACTGATATATAGAAAGAGATAAGTAAGTTCTTGATGATGCTTGGAGCCCGATGATGCTTAGACGTACGGTAACATTTGGGACTAGTGAGTGTATTCCTTTATATCCCTAAGGCATCAATGAGAAGTGTGACCATAGCACTTGTCACACCTTACTATCGGATCTACTTAGGTTTTAATTAAAACCATTTAAGACCACATTGGATGGTCTTGGGCTCAAAAATTCATGACAAACGCTGATTTTCGGATTTTTACTGTTCATCGGGTAAAAATCCAGTTTTCTGGCCCAAATTAAAAAATTCATAACTTATTCCACAAAACTCCAATTGGGGTGGTTTAAAATTATATTTAAAGATATTTAAGTCCTATTTCAAGGAAAAATACTCTCATGATCCAATTCCTTATGAAAAAGTGTCAGGTTTTTGTGAAAGGTAATACTGTCCATTTGACAAAAATCCTTATTCCAGATTCTGAACCTCAACTTTGAAAAATCATTAAAAATTGTATAATTGGCCATGTTTAACGTGCTACCTATCAATTTGAATCTCAGGATGTCAACTCTAATCATGCCAAATTTCGTGCAGAACTTCGTTTGGTAACTAAATAAAACGCGGATCTAAACTAACATCCTGCTTAGGGATTACAGCACCAACCAATGATATTTACACATAACCAAATGTCCACGAATTTTTTATGGTGTAACACCATAATTTAGCCTCCAATCTGTAGCTTGCTCTTGAGAATTTCAGGCCCTAAAATGTTACATTATATTTGGGGGATGAGATTTTTGAAAATCCCAGTAGCAAGATCAATCAACCAAAACATTAACATGCATCAATTACAAGCATTCCAACCTTTTGCTATTAATAGGGAACTACTTTACCTCATACATGTAGCACTCTAACATACAATAGCCAAGGCACATAAAGCAAAGAGTATAGCTACACAATCATCATCATCCTCATCATTTAGTTCAACCACATAATAGCACATGAAATTACATAGCAATCAATGCAACATTCAACATTAAGGCTAATTAAATCTTACTACCTTAATCCAATGCTTTTTGTTTTTCTTGCTCTTCTCTCTTGCTTCCATAAATTCCAAACCCTAACATGGCAATCCACAAAGATGGCAGCAAGAATCATCAACCATTCCATATAAAATCAATAACATAATTCAAGTGATTCCTAAATCCCCTTAAAGCCTCTATCTTTGTTCTTGAATTTTTAGAGTTGTTTTCCATAAACCCTAAAAATTCCCTCTTGACCTTTCTCTACATAGTTTTTCATGTAGATTCCAAATATCTACTTGGATTTAACAAAATAAATTTTCTCCTTTCAGTTTCAGCTTGGCCGAACCATTAGGGTTCCTTATCCAAAAATTTCAATTTTGATTCTATGGCTTCTAACACTTGTTCTCTAGGTTTACCCTACACCATTTTTCATTTTGAACACACTGGAAGCCTCAAAACTTTGAAAAACATATCCTAGGGTTCAGATCTTGCCTTGGCGGAAAATAACACTCAAAGAAATAACCATGAAAAATGCTTCAAAACCAACTATAATCACTTGCAAACACTAGGATCTAACTTGTGTTGCTGTGTCTTAGCAAGATCTAACAACCAAACTTCCTTTCCCACTCAATAAACATTTTGTCCAGCACCCAAAGAAGAGAGGAAACCAAAATTTTCAACCATACAAAGAAAGAAAACAAGGCAAGGATCCAATTAGAACCAAGAACTAACCTTGAATCCTTAGTTGTATGATCAAGTTGGTAACTTTTCCCTTGATTTCCCTTTGAACACTCTCTTTTCTCTCTAGGTTCCCTCTTGCACAAAATAATGATCTGATTTAGGGGAAGGATAAGCTCAATTAAGGCACCAAAAATATCCCAACCATCATCATAAATGAGTTGCCAAGTGTCACCCTCCTACTTAGTCTTGAAACCTCTCTCTTAATTAAGTAAATTACAATGTAATTAAATTTCAAAGTCAAGATCCTCACCAATCAAGGCTTGACACTTGGAAAGCTTTAATTACCATCCATTGAAGGCTTGACAAGTGGCAACTTGTGGGCCAAGTAAAGTGCAAGACTCTGATTAACACTTTATCGGTGCACTTTTACTCCGAGTTTAACTTCTTTTCTATAATTACAGCACTCTGGCCCCTGTAATTATTTTCTGTCAGATCCATAAATTATTCTCCTCATTTTTATCTTCCCAAATTGCCCTCTTCGTCTCAAATTAAATTTCCAATAATTAAATAAAATGGAAAACTAATTTCTTTCTCTTTAGTGATTTTTCCACTTTTCATCATTATTTGGAAAAATCTTGGACACTTGAGGGTCTCCATTTAATTGCATAATTCCTTATAATTCCTTAGGATCTCATAGGAATTTTCTTGTTATTTTATTCCCCTTAAAAATATTTATTTGGAATTTTCCAAATAAAATCCCTTGATTAGCCTAAATCACCCTTTAATTCTCCCATAATTTCTCTAAGGGTAATTTGGTCATAAAACTAAATTTATAATTTCATATAACTCTCAAAAGATATTATCCTCATTTTTCCTTATTTATATTTGACCAATTTTTCTTAATTAGTCAATTTCCTATAATTGGCTTGGAAAATTACTGTAATTATTTTCTACCAAAATCCTTTGACTTTTCCTTATTATTTTTAATCCTCAATAATTTGAGAATATTTGTTATCTCTAATTACCCTAATACTGGATGTGACATTTCTCCCCCCTAAATAAATTTCGTCCTCGAAATTTAAAACATACCTTAATGGAAAAGCTCAGGGCACTTTTCCTTCATCTCAGCTTCCATCTCCCATGTGGCTTCTTCAGAGGAAAGACCCTTCCAGACCACTTTGACTAGGGGTAACTGCTTGTTCCTCAGCTGATTGGTCTTCTGATCAACGATTCGTTCTAGTCTAACCTCAAAAGATAGATTATCCCGAAGCGCAATGTCATCATAGCTTATGACGTGCGTGGGATCTAGATGGTACTTCTTCAGTTAGGAGACATGAAAAACATCATGAATCTGACTTAACTTCGGGTGAAGAGCCAACTTGTAGGCCACTGGTCCAGCTTTAGATTGGATCTGAAATGGTCCAACATACTTTGGATTGAGCTTCTTAGTCTTTAAAGATCGACCAACTCCCGTTGTTGGCGACACTTTGAGGAAAATGTGATCACCAACATCAAATTCTAACGGTCTCCTTCTCGTGTCTGCATAACTCTTTTGTCTACTCTGAGCCGTTAGAAGCCTTTGCTAAATAGCCTTTATCTGTTGGGAAGTCTGATCCACCATGTCAGGACCAAGAGAATTTCTCTCACTAAGCTTTGTCCAGCATAAGGGAGATCTGCACTTTCTCCCATACAATGCCTCGTAAGGTTCCATTTGAGTACTTGAATGGAAACTGTTATTGTAGGCAAATTCAATTAACGGTAAGGATGTATCCCAATTGCCACCAAAATCCAATACACAGGCACGTAACATATCCTCTAATGTCTGAATTGTTCTTTCCGTCTGCCCATCCGTTTGGGGATGGTAGGCTGTACTAAATCTGAGAGTAGTGTCCATCTCTTTCTGTAAGGACCTCCAAAACTTCGAAGTAAATCTTGGATCTCGGTCCGAAACAATACTGCCTGGAACACCATGCAGCCTAACAATCTCCTTGATATAAAGTCTCGCTAACTTCTCTGGAGAATCCTTTACATTCATACTGAGAAAATGCGCGGACTTAGTCAGACGGTCTATTATTACCCATATTGCATTATGTTTCGATGCTGTCATCGGTAACCCCACTATAAAGTCCATGGATATACTGTCCCATTTCCACTTAGGGATATCCAGGGGTTGCAACTCTCCTGTAGGCTTCTGTCAGGTAAGACACTTTGTCACATATTCCGTGATATCCTTCTTCATTCCAGGCCACCAGAAGAGTTCTTTAACATCATGGTACATCTTTGTTATTCCTGGGTGAAGAGTATATTTACTCTTATGGGCTTCTGCCAGTATCTCTTTTCTAAGATTTGACACTTGGGGAACATATGTTCTTCCTTTAAACTTCAGTATCCCCTCCTCAGAAATTTCAAAATTCTTACTCTCGCCTCTAGACAGCTTCTCCTTGAGGATTTTTGCTAGCCAGTCCTATGACTGTGCTTCTTTGATTTGATCCTTGAGCAGTGCTGTAAACTGGGTTGTACCTCTATTTCCTCCTACTAACTGCATCTGATATAGAGGACTCCAATCTCTGAAATCCTCTACCAGCTTCTGCTCTCTGATCATCAACGATGCTACTTGTACTGTCTTTCTGCTTAAGGCATCCGCGACTACATTCGCTTTGCCTGGATGGTACTTAATCTGAAAATCATAATCTTTGAGTAAGTCCATCCACCTTCGGTGTCTCATATTTAACTCTTTCTGGTCATGGAGGTACTTGAGGCTTTTGTGGTCACAAAACAATTCTACGGTTGCTCCATACAGATAGTGTCTCCATATCTTCAGTGTATAAACTATCGCTACCAACTCCAGGTCGTGGGTCGGGTACTTCTCCTCATGAGATTTCAACTGGTGTGAGGCGTAGGCTACTACCCGTCCTTGTTGCATAAGCACACATCCCAGTCCCTGCTAGTTAGCATCTGTATAAACCACATACGGTTGTGAAGGATCGGGAAGTATAAGTATGAGAGTAGAAGTGAGCTTCCTCTTCAGCTCCTGAAAACTAGCCTCACTCTTCTCATCCCACAAGAACGGCTGGTTCTTCTTGGTTAACTTGGTCAGCGGGAGAGCAATTCGAGAAAAGTCTTGGATGAATCTTCTGTAATACCCTGCTAGTCCGAGGAAACTTCTGATCTCGGTCACCGTCTGGGGTCTCTCCCAGTTGTGTACTGCCTCAATCTTACTGGGGTTGACAGCCACTCCCTCTCGAGAAATCACATGGCCGAGAAATCGGACTTCCTAGAGCCAAAACTCACACTTACTAAGTTTAGCCACCAGCTGTTTCTCTTTCAGGGTATTTAAGATAATCCTCAAATGCTCCTTATGCTCTTCTGGAGACTTGGAGTACACTAAGATGTCATCAATGAATACGATCACAAATTGATCCAAGTAAGGACGAAAAATCCTATTCATGTAGTCCATGAATATGGCAAGTGCGTTCGTCAATCCAAATGGCATCACTAAGAATTCATAGTGCCCATATCGGGTTCTAAACGTAGTTTTAGGAACATCTTCAAACTTAATCTTGAGCTGGTGATAGCCCGATCTTAGATCAATCTTAGAGAATACACTGGCTCCAACTAGCTGGTCTAACAGATCATCTATCCTAGGGAGTGGATACTTGTTCTTAACTGTGACTTTGTTCAACTCCCTGTAGTCTATGCACAGCCTTAGACTACCATCCTTTTTCTTGACAAACAATACTGGAGCACCCCATGGCGACACACTTGGTCTAATAAAACCTTTTTCAAGTAACTCCTCTATCTGCTTCTTAAGTTCTGTCATTTCATTAGGAGCCATTCTATAAGGGGCCTTAGAAATTGGTCCTGCTCCAGGTACTATGTCAATTGTGAACTCTACTTCTCTGTCTGAAGGTAATCCTGCGATCTCTATCGGAAACACTTCCGGAAATTCCCTAACCACTGGGATTTCTCCTATCCCTTTCTCAACTTCGACTTGCACCGAGAAGAAAACGAGGAATCCTTGACAGCCTTTTCGTAAGCATTTGCCCGCTTGGGCCTCCATAATGAAGTTTAATCTAACTTCCGGATTCAACTCTAAATCCGTCGTGGGTAAGATTAGGGTTTTGTTCTTACAATCCATTAAGATATTGTGGGATGACAACCAATTGAGTCCAATCACCACATCCATCTCATGGAAAGGCATGCATGTCAAATCTATAGCAGTGCAACAGTACTCATAATAAACTATACAGTTCAGGCATACATCAGATGTAATTACCCTACTTTGTGTTGGGGTAGACACATGTATATCATATGGCAATGTATTTATACTCAAGCCAAGTCTTTCCACACAGGCATATGAAATAAAAGAATGACTAGCACCCGAATCAAACATTGCAATCACCTCCAGGCTTCTTCTCTTGTGATGGCAAACACTCGGCCCTAGGTGCGTGGTCTTGCTTGCTCGGTGTTTTGAGGGCACTCTCTTGAGAAATGTCCAGGTTTGCCACAGGTGTAGCAAACATTCTGCCCAGCCATGCACGGTTTGTCACCGTGATTCTTGCCACACTTAGGACACTCCTTTCCCTTCAGTGCTTTACTGCCCTTCTTATTCTTGCGGTTATTCCAGGGTTGTTTCCTCTTCTTATTCATGTTGGACGAGGTAGCACCTTGACCTCCTTGACCTCCCTTCTCTGCTCTGGGAGTTGTCTTGACCATGAAATGATGGTTGAAGCTGCTTTCCATGATTCGGCAAGCTTCCACTACTTTATTGAACTGCTCAAATTGTTTGGGAGCAATCATCTCCCTCAATGATGGCCTCAATCCTCGAACCATCTTCTCTGTTGTCCACCTCTCATCGTCTCTACATCGAAGATAGCTTGAGTAATGAGAGAGACGGATGAACTTGGCCAAGTACTCATCAAAAGGCTCGTCATCCTTCTGCTTCAAAGTCAGAAATTCTGCTTCTCTCTCATCTCGGACAGATCTCGGAAAGTACTTCTCATAAAATTGCTCCAGAAACACTTCCCAAGTTACCGTCGTGTTTCGAGCATCTAGAAGAATCTCAGTGTTCTTCCACCAGCGATCAGCATCCTTCTCTAGCTTATATATTGCCATCTGGGCTTTTTGCTCCGATGAGCAGTCTAGCACCTTGAAAATCTTCTCTAGACTGTTAATCCACTCTTCCGCCACTTGCACGTCAAATGTTCCATCAAACAAGGGCGGGTTGTGCTTACAGAAGCGGGTCATCCACTGTTGGATACTGTCAGGGTCTGCTAGTGGTACTGCCGGCCTAGGTAATTGGTCTGATGCTAGTGCTGGTGCTGCAGAGACTTCTTCCTCTGATTGTCTCCTCTCGAGGTTTACTAATGCTGCTGCTACTACTGCAGCTATTGCTGCATCTCTGTCTTGTTCCTGGCGAGCTTGTGCCGCCCTCAACCCTCCAATAGTCTTTTATTGCTATTCTAAGCGATCCAAAATTAATCATAGCGGATCGACAGGGACCTTTACGTCGTGTCCTGAGGGCTTCTCCAGCAGAGCGTTTCATCGGTTCTAACTAATACGCTAACTAAACGAATAGCATATCCAAGGAACAAGAAATAAACATCATGCTTGGATTTCATTTAGCAACAAATGCATTCATAACACATCATTCAATCATCAGTCACAGCAATATAGTTTAACATACATAGCCATCTTACATGCCAGACTAACCTACTACAGTTAGCTGTAACAATAAAGTCCTACGTCAGTTTTATGAGGATCTGACCATCTAGAAATAGTGAATCTTAACAAAGTTTTCAAGATGCTGGATGTAATCCTCAACACCTAAATCCACTATCAGATTCAGGGGACAGAACTGATATACCCAGAAGGGTAGATATGGAAGCATGTTTGTCATTGTAAACGTCCAATACTTGGTGTCTAGATAAGGGTTACCCAGTCCATGAGTCTGATATAACACCTTTACTCCCTGAAGGTATTCTAGGTAGATGTTCGGGTCTTGCTCATCCTCATTCTTCCTGATATGTTGACCCAAGAATTCCAACTTCTCTCTCAACTGATCTTGACTACGGATCTTAGGCTCAGTCGGAACAGGGATAGGTACTCTAGGTGTCAGGGGTATCCCTGGCTTAGTACTAGGTCTGGGGATGTTACTTGGGTATACACTTGGGGTAGCAAGTTTTCTGCAAGACTGACTATCAAAACTAGGATCCCTCGGGTTATTGGATCTAGGAAGGTTCATTAAATCCTTAACAGTAACCCCTAAAAGGTTAGCCCCATGCTCTGGATAATCGTTGGACTCCTTCGTCGAGTATCCTTGGCTAGCAGTCCCCATAGTCCATCCCATCAGATCCTCTTTGATGAGATTTATTATGTCAATATTCCCATCATTAACCGATTTCTCAGATCTAACATCCCAATCCATTGTGTTTTCCATCACAATTCCTGCAACCATATGTCAATTTTCATTTTAACTGACATATTAACTAACCAGAGCGTTCTATCCTATGCCAGAACCTCCGCTCTGATACCAAAAATGTCACACCTTACTATCAGATCTACTTAGGTTTTAATTAAAATCATTTTAGACCACATTGGATGGTCTTGGGCTCAAAAATTCATGAAAAACGCTGATTTTCGGATTTTTACTGTTCATCGGGTAAAAATCCAGTTTTCTGGCCCAAATTAAAAAATTCATAACTTATTCCACAAAAATCCAATTAGGGTGGTTTAAAATTATATTTAAAGATCTTTAAGTCTTCTTTCAAGGAAATATACTCTCATGATCCAATTCCTTATGAAAAAGCATCAAGTTTTTGGGAAAGGTAATACTGTCCATTTGACAAAAATCCTTATTCCAGATTCTGAACCTCAACTTTGAAAAATCATTAAAAATTGTATACTTAGACATTTTTAATGTGCTGCCTATCAATTTGAAGATCAGGACGTCAAATCTAACCATGCCAAATTTTGTGCAGAAATTCATTCGTTAACTAAATAAAACATGGCTCTAAACTAACATCCTGCTTAGGGATTACAGCACCAACCAATGATATTTACACATAACCAAATGTCCACGAATTTTTTATGGTGTAACACCATAATTTAGCCTCCAATCTGAAGCTTGCTCTTGAGAATTTCAGGCCCTAAAATGTTACATTATATTTGGGGGATGAGATTTTTGAAAATCCCAGTAGCAAGATCAATCAACCAAAACATTAACATGCATCAATTACAAACATTCCAACCTTTTGCTATTAATAGGGAACTACTTTACCTCATACATGTAACACTCTAACATGAAATAGCCAAGGCACATAAAGCAAGGAGTATAGCTACACAATCATCATCATCCTCATCATTTAGTTCAACCACATAATAGCACATGAAATTGCATAGCAATCAATGCAACATTCAACATTAAGGCTAATTAAATCTTACTACCTTAATCCAATGCTTTTTATTTTTCTTGCTCTTCTCTCTTGCTTCCACAAATGCCAAACCCTAACATGGCAATCCACAAAGATGGCAGCAAGAATCATCAACCATTCCATATAAAATCAATAACATAATTCAAGTGATTCCTAAATCCCCCTAAAGCCTCTATCTTTGTTCTTGAATTTTTAGAGTTATTTTCCATAAACCCTAAAAATTTCCTCTTGACCCTTTCCTACATAGTTTTTCATGTAGATTCCAAATATCTACTTGAATTTAACAAAATAAATTTCCTTCTTTCAGTTTCAGCTTGGCCGAACCATTAGGGTTCCTTATCCAAAAATTTCAACTTTGATTCTATGGCTTCCAACACTTGTTCTCTAGGTTTACCCTACACCATTTTTCATTTTGAACACAATGGAAGCCTCAAAACTTTGAAAAACATATCCTAGGGTTCAGATCTTGCCTTGGCCAAAAATAACACTCAAAGAAATAACCATGAAAAATGCTTCAAAACCAACTATAATCACTTGCAAACACTAGGATCTAACTGGTGTTGTTGTGTCTTAGCAAGATCTAACAACCAAACTTCCTTCCCCACTCAATAAACATTTTGTCCAGCACCCAAAGAAGAGAGGAAACCAAAATTTTCAACCATACAAAGAAAGAAAACAAGGCAAGGATCCAATTAGAACCAAGAACTAACCTTGAATCCTTGGTTGTATGATCAAGTTGGTAGCTTTTCCCTTGATTTCCCTTTGACCTCTCTCTTTTCTCTCTTGGTTCCCTCTTGCACGAAATAATGATCTGATTTAGGGGAAGGATAAGCTCAATTAAGGCACCAAAAATATCCCAACCACCATCATAAATGAGTTGCCAAGTGTCACCCTCCTACTTAGTCTTGAAACCTCTCTCTTAATTAAGTAAATTACAATGTAATTAAATTCCAAAGTCAAGATCCTCTCCAATCAAGGCTTGAAACTTGGAAAGCTTTAATTACCATCCATTGAAGGCTTGACAAGTGGCAACTTGTGGGCCAAGTAAAGTGCAAGACTCTGATTAACACTTTATCGGTGCACTTTTACTCCGAGTTTAACTTCTTTTCTATAATTACAGCACTCTGGCCCCTGTAATTATTTTATGTCAGATCCATAAATTATTCTCCTCATTTTTATCTTCCCAAATTGCCCTCTTCATCTCAAATTAAATTTTCCAATAATTAAATAAAATGGAAAACTAATTTCCTTCTCTTTAGTGATTTTTCCACTTTTCATCATTATTTGGAAAAATCTTGGACACTTGAGGGTCTCCATTTAATTGCATAATTCCTTATAATTCCTTAGGATCTCATAGGAATTTTTTTGGTATTTTATTCCCCTTAAAAATATTTATTTAGAATTTTCCAAATAAAATCCCTTAATTAGCCTAAATCACCCTTTAATTCTCCCATAATTTCTCTAAGGGTAATTTGGTCATAAAACCAACTTTATAATTTCATATAACTCTCAAAAGATATTATCCTCATTTTTCCTTGTTTATATTTGACCAATTTTCCTTAATTAGTCAATTTCCTATAATTGGCTTGGAAAATTACTATAATTATTTTCCACCAAAATCCTTTGACTTTTCCTTATTATTTTTAATCCTCAATAATTTGAGAATATTTCTTATCTCTAATTACCCTAATGCTGGATGTGATAGTACTCAGGCTAGTAAGAAATGTTAGAGGTGGGATTCTTATGAACGGTTGCCACTGCCATGATGATCGAACGAGTCAGGTCGAGAGGCTTCCCTACTAGGGATTTGACATGCAAGAATATGCTGGGATATAAATTAAGTAACCAACAGGTCTTGGCTATAGAATGTCTCTCAGATTGGGAGATGGTTCTCTGACATAGAGTGATGCTGCTCTACTGAGAGCAAGCTGTTCTCTAAAGGGAAGGAAAGGAAACAGTTACGATGGGGTTAACAATGTTATAAAGGTAATAGTGCATCCTCCCGAAGCAGTAGAGTTAGTGTCGTACCTATGAAAATGTTATGTCCTCTATCAAGGTGGGAAAAGTGGTTCATCTAGTACGAGCAATATGTTTCCCCCTATTGGAAAGAGTAACAGCAATCGAGGAAAGGCTTACGGAGTTAACCTTACCCCAATGAGAGTGAAGTTGGCCAAGAGTAATAAAATGATGGAATACCTGAGAAGATGATAGAGATGATTTTACAAGACCTTTTCCTGTAAGATGAGAAAGAAAATTGTAAGATATGGCAGACTGGCATGGATATGATGACAAGCCCAGAAGGCCATGGACATAAACCAATGGCCTAGAAAATTAAAGGAGCATAATAAAAGGGAAATTGCCTAAGGTAGCTAAAAGTTAAGGGAAAAGGAAAGGCGGGAAAGATGAATGATTCCAGAGTTGACAGAAAGGATTGAATAAGGCCTAAGAAGACAATATTGACATTTGTGATCAGTCTTAGGGAATAATCAGTCAAGGTACCAGCTGAGGGTAGGCAACTTATTCTTTAACTCAATCCACTAGTCTAAAGGCTCTAAAGAACAGAACATGGCTCGGTATAATGCGAAAGAATCCAGGGTCATGGTAGATCTTGAAGAGGCTTACAGGAGAGCGTAGTAGCTCTCAAGGTCATAGTAGACCAAGCCTAAAGGAAGGTTATTGTGCCATAAGGGTAGTATCTCTTTAGAGCGTGAGAATGAGATGACCAGGGATGAGTCTAAGGTGAGGAAACCTCCTCAGGTTGGTTGCTTGGTACAGAAAGAGTACCCTTGACTTTTCCACAGACACTATTATTGTTGAATAGGCTGAGCTTAATTCTGTTTTAGTCATTAAAGGAAAGTGAGAAAAGTAAGAGCTATAAATCCTGTACAGTATGTATTAAGGCAAGCTATATGTGAAATGAAAATATAAAGGAGAGAAGACAGGCCCTTAAGGTAAAGATAAGAAAGGCAAAGTATACTGAAAAGACCTGATAAAAGTAGTATTAAAGGAACTTGAAATGCCATTGTATAGTAAAATACCATGAGGATGGGTACACTGCTATGGCATTATTATGAAAGAATGGGCCTAAAGTATAGAAAAAGTATGAGCGGCAATGATAAGATACGTAAAAGCAAAGGCCATGCTTGTATAAATGACAGAAAAGTAAGAAAGGAAAAGCTATGTA
The DNA here is from genome assembly GCF_004799145.2 of Neltuma alba. NCBI lineage: Eukaryota > Viridiplantae > Streptophyta > Magnoliopsida > Fabales > Fabaceae > Neltuma > Neltuma alba. Next base: position 325,666 of record NW_021636223.1, read on the forward strand.
AGTATGGATTTCAGGATTGAAACCTAGCAATAAGGTATAATGAAAAGATGAAGAGGCCAAAGTTGAGTATAAGTAGGGATATTCTCCTTAGTTAACCTCTCATGAAGTGTAAGAATGGAGGTTTGACTCGAAAATTTTGAGGATGAAATTTCTTTTAAGAGGGGGAGAATTATCACATCCCGAATTTTTGGCCTAGAAGTATCAGAATTAGCTTGAAATGGCCAGGCTACTAGACCCTTTTTGGCAGAGGTCCCAAAGATTCCCTGAAAGGACAAAGAGATTCTTAGGGACTAAATCGTAAATAGAAAGTTTGCTGGGACTAAGAAAAGAGAAAGTTAGAGACTCTAGTAAAGTTTCGAGGCCCAGACATGAGAAATAGAGATAAATATAGGCTAAAGGTTATGTTGGAGGCCTCAATGAGGTGAATTATGAGGTCAAGCCAAACCATGGGCAAAGTCGTAATTTTGTAAAGTTTTAGGTTGGTAAGGGCAAAAATGAAAATTATGCCCAAAAATCCCAAAAAAATATCAAAAAATGGGAAATAGTAGGTTAAGGCCTGAATACCTCATAAAGATTTTAGAAAAATAGGAATAAAGTTCAGAGACCCGTTGATGCTAAAAATGACGAGAATGCACCTGGAAGGAATTTATGAAATTCCCAGGGTTTTGACTGATTTTGATTATTGTTAAAAATAAATTATTTAAAGTATAAGGAGGCCCTAGATAATTGGACAAAAATAGTGGGAAATACTTGAGGAATTATCACATGTTTTAAAAATAATTTTGTCCCTAAAAAGCAAAGAGGTTGGCTTTAATAGAATTTAAAGCGTATTTACATACTGTTTGAGAAAAATCAAAGTCAACTGTCTAGAGGTTGGCTTTTGACTTAAGAAAAATTAGAAAAAATTTTCATGATGAATAAGGAGTATTGGTGCTCAGAAGCAGATTCTAAGTCATGAACCGGTAGAAAGAATTCGGTCAAGTCTACTCCAAAATAAATATTATTAATTATTTTATTTTAATGGAAGAACAAGGGAAGAGCATCACTCCCTCTTTGGGCATATTGTATAATACCATGTGGATTTATCTAAGGTTAGAAAATGGTGCCATAACATGTCTCAGTGGTCCCCAGAAAGTCAGGACCCCAAAAAGTACCCTATATGATGCAAAATGGCAAGATAGGTGGATGAATGCCTAAGGGTTGTATTTTGCACGAATTTTATATTAATTTTATTCCTATTTTAATGCCAAAATGATGAAGGAATGTGAATGAGACAAGTGTATAGTTAGATGAAAGACAAAGTGTACGGTTGCAGGAAAAATACTTGTATAGTTGGATACAAGACGTGTGTACGGTCAAATGCAAGACACATGTACAGCTGGATTAAAGGCATGCGGCTTGATGATGTAAGCATGATGAGGTAAGTATGATGTCATAAGGACACTCATCACTATAAGACAAAAAGGGAAAAATAGATGGCTAAAATTTAATCTTAAAATTTTAAGATCAATGGTTAGGATTTGTTCTTAAACTCTATAAATACCCCCTCTCCTCCCCCTCATTTGTCCTAAGCTCATGGAACTATAGGAAAACTCTTGCAAAATGAATTGTAGAGAGAGAAAAAAGAAGGAGAGAGAAAGGTCAAATGATCCCATTCAAGAACAAGCTCTAAAACAAGGTATGTTCATGGTTTTTGATGTTGTTTTCACTACTCTTGTTGTTGCTGAGCTTAGTTATGGATTTTAATGGTTTTTGGGAGCTTGAAACCCTTAGGGGCCATTTTGCATGAAATTTTTAAGAATAGGAGAAGATGAAATTGATGTTAGAATAATGTTTAAAGGCTTGAAAGGAACAAGAATCAAGTGGTTTTATGTTAAAATTGGTTGAATTTCGTGACTATGTAACTTGGGTAATATTTCGATCAAGGCTAGTTCATGGGAAAGGATTTTGATTTTGATTATTTTGAGCTTAGAAATAGATTCTACATGTAAAATTATATGGGAATAACATGTGGAATTAATTTTAGAAAGGTTGGAAATCAAGCTTAAAAGTTAAAAGTCAATATAGTTCATAAAAAACAAAATGTTGATGTTGTTGATTACCATCACTCTAATGAATGAATAGAACTGATGTGTTGGTGTATTTAGGGCCATGAGACATCAAAGAAAATGAATGGAAAAGGTGAGCAAACAACCTTAATGGTTGGAAGCAGACGGGACCAAGAAGAAAACTTAAGGATACAAGGTAGTGAACTTACCTTTGTTGTATGCTTGATGTGTATGTTTGTGTATTGATGTGTATTATGTGATTTGATGATGTTATGAGATGGTGGTGCTAGCATGATACTTTATTTCAATGATGTTTGTCACACCTCTCTGTATAACTCATTATACATCATTTGGAACCATTTTAATGTGTCTCATAGTGTTCCTGGGTGAGAAATTTTAAAGTTCAGGATTTTCCTATTCATTCTGTCTGTACACTATTTATTTGAAAATGGGCCAACTTTGAAAATTCATAACTAATTCTAGGAAAATCAAAATGATGTGGTTCCAATTTTCACGTGAAGCTTGCTAAGAGGTCTATGGAGAAAAAAAATACTCATTAGGTCAATTCCATCCCTAATAATTCCAGGAAATTCATCAAATTGCACTGTTCATTTGGTAAAGTTTTGAATTTTCAGTATTTTTGCCCAACTTTGGAACGGCATAACTCTTAGCACACAACTCCAAATTTAATGTCTTGTTTGAAAGCTAAAAATGAGATCTTTTAGCCTGAAAAATCTCAAATTCAAACTCCAACAATTCTTATTATTTTATGTGCTACAAGTTTGGCATTTTTTAGGGAATTTCTATCCCCTAATTACCATTTTCTTGATTTATTTCCTCTTTTTCCTTCATCCACATTCTTTTCACAATACATCAAGCATAATTCCAACATTAGAACATGGAATAACAATATAATTTACATCAAATTACTATCCATAACTTATCATAAAATTAAAATAAAATTTAATACACTTCATAAAGGTTTCTAACATAACATAACATAACATTCATAAAACCATTTTATTCCAAGGCCAATTCTTTCCCTTGCTCCATGTTTGTCCACTTCCTAAATAGTGCATAAAATAACATAGGAGGAGTGAGATTTCATAGAAACCTTAGTAGCATATGAATTATAATTATCATGTAAATCAATGCAAGTTTAATTGTGACATATAATGCAATCCAAACCATTCCCAACTTATAGGAATTCACACTAACTATCATGCAAGGAGAGGAACATTATATTATCCACATTGACATATCACAAAGCATTTGGCCAAAGCATAACCAATGTCAATCAAACAATCAAAATCACCACACAGTTCCTCTAATCCAAGCAAATAACAAATCACAACAAACAAACAAGACAATCAAATTATAATTCAAAGCTACCTTTTTAAAAGCTTGTCTAATGATTACTCCAAAGAGCAATGATTCTCCTTAGTTCCTCCTCTCAATTCCTATTAAACCAAGCATAAACATAGGCCATATTAAACACAAATTCCAACATTTTAACATTAACTTAACAATTTTCCCTTTTTTCTTTGATTTTTAACAAAATGATTCCTTCTTTAGAATCAATCATCTCATGACTCAATCCTACACAATTTTTCATGAGGAATCCAATGGTGCAATTAGATTTTTGAAATTCGTACTCTTTCCCCATGATCTTCACTTGGGCGAATAGGGGGTTATATGCCTTTCAAAATTCTATTTTTGATTCCAATGATTTTAAACACTTTCCAACAATATATCCCTACACAAAAACACGTTTTAAAGCCATTGGAATCATCAAATCGATGAAAAACAAACTCCTTCCCTATGAACAGTGCTGGCCGAAAACCCTAACTTGGTTTTCTTCCAAAAATCAATCCATACACCACTTAATCTTCCTTATTCTACTTGATTATTAAGATTTCTATCCTTCCCTAAGCATCACACATCCCAAGCGAAATTTTCAATATTTTTTAGCATTTTCCCAGGCAAAAATCCTAATCCAATCAATATAATACTTAGGGATAATGATGCTTAGACATACCTTAATGTTTTCTTATTGTGTGTTAGATGATTTCTTGCCTAAAACACCTCAAAAATTTCAAAAAAGGAGCTGGATAAACAGTGACAGAGTCTCCCATTGTTTTCCAATTTTTCTAACATTTATTTGTATTTTTCCAAGGGGTATTTATAGAAAAATTGGTCTGCCATTTTCCCCCTCAATTGGCCAAAATTTAAGACACCTCAAGGGTGTAGGTGGCAGCCATCAAATGCTGGAATGATCCGATTTAAAAGAAGTGTCCATTCTCTCAATTTTTCCACACAATTATCCCTTAATTTCACATTTTATTTAATAAAAATAGAGGGACCTAGAAACTACACGAAATTGGGCCCTTATTTGGTTCAATGTGAGCCCTAAAAAAGGTTTGGACTGATCCACAAAGATGGCCCACAAACCAAATCACTATCTCAAACTAATTTGAAACTTTATCGGTTACTATTCACTAGTAACATTCTATAATTTTTTCAGACCTCCAAAAATTTATTTCTATCCATGATAATTCACCTTTTAATATAAAAGTATGATCTGAAAAGTTTTAGAATTTTTTTTCCACCTCTAGGTATTTATTTTGAATTTTCTCTGATTAGGCCTTTATCGGTAAATTTGAGGGAAAATAAATTCCCTAAAATTAATTCCTGAACTCCCAAGGCCTAAAACCAATTTTATAAATTCAAATAAATATTTATATCAATTTTGTATCAATCTCCCAAATTTATTGAGGCCTCTAACTAATTGACATAATTATTTTCCTTCGATTTTCCAATATTTTCTCGAAAAATCTCTGTTTATGGGAAATTCTGTAATAAATCATTTTCACTGAAATTCTACCTTTTGGGCATCAACTGAGTTTCCAAAACCTCTACTCCACACTTTTTCTATTTTTCAAGAATTTTCTAGAATTTTTCCAAATTTTCCCGTTTTGCCTTTCCTAGACTGATAATTACAGAAATGCTAGCCTGGACCTTATCAGGGTTTCTCATCAAAAGTTGTTTCATTTCTCCGTCTAATTCCTACACTGACCCTCATCCCAATTTTTGATTCCCTATAACCAGGTGAAAATTCTTGGGATGTGACAATGTTTTCCATGGCCAAGTGTAACACCTTCTTTATTACCCCATTATACGTCAATTGGAACCATTATAATGTATTTTCCAGTATTTCTGAGCGAAAAATTTCAGTCTCAAAATTTCACATTTAATTATGTATGTACACTGTTCATCTGAATTTGGACCAACTTTGAAAATTCATAACTAATTCAAAAAAAATCAAAACGAGGTGGTTCTAATTTTCACACGAAGCTTGCTAAGAGCTCTATAGGAGAAAAATATCCATTGGACTCAATTCCATCCAGAACAGTGTCAAAAAATTTGACAAGGTGCACTGTTTATATGGTCATTTTTTGAATTTTCAGGATTTTAGCCCAACTTTGAAAGGGCACAACTCTTAGCACAAAACCTCAAATTTGATAGTTTATCACTTGATTTAAAGCTAAAAATGATATCTATTCGCCTGTAAAATCCTCCAGATTCTATCATTTGCTTATTATTTTATGTGCCACCATTTTGCCCTTAATTTAAGCAATTTTATCCCCTAGTCGCTTCTTTCTTGAATTTTATATTCCTTTTTCGTTTTCCATACCCTTTAGGCATTCTACCACTTAATACTTCAACACTTGGGCATGCCACACCAATATAATTTACAACATATCACCATTCATAATCCATTACAACTTTGCATAAAGTTTAGTAATACATCACATGACATTCCAAAATAACATAATAATCATCAAGCTTCTATATCCTAGTACCAACTCCTTGCCTTGATCCATGGATGAGCCACTCCCTATTGAGACATAATTTGATATAGGATGGATGAGATTTCATAGAAATCTCAGTAGCGTTTGAATTACAATTATCATGCAAACCAAGCAAGTTATCATGTGGCACATTATAGAACTTCAAGACATCCTAAAGTCACATAAAATCACACTTATTCTCATGCTAGGAAAGGAACATCAACACTTCCATATTAACACCAATCAATGCATTTGGCCAAAGCATAGATAAAGATCATTCAACCAACCAATATCACAACACAAGTCTCTTGATCCAAGCAAACAACATGTCATATTAAACAAGCAGGACGAACAATCAAATTATAATTCAAAGCTATCTTTTATCACTTGTCCAATTTGGTTACCACAAGGAACAATGATCTTCCTTGATTCCTCCTCACAAAGCCTATTAAATCAAACATAAATATAGGCTATATTAATAACCAAACAACTTAAACATAATCCTTAAACTTTCACTTAACATTTTCTCCCCCTTTCTTTGATTTTTACTAAAATGATTCCTCCTTTAGAATCAATAACCTCATGACTCATACCTACATAATTTTTCATGAGGAATTCAAATATGGAATTAGATTTTTGAAAATCAAACTCTTTCCCCATGAATTCACCTTGGCTGAATAGGGGGTGTAATCTTCTAAAAATTCCATTTTTGATTCCAATGATTTTAAATACTTTCCAACAACATATCCCTACATAAAAGAATGTTTTAAACCCATTGTGTCACATCCAGCATTATGATAATTAGAGATAAGAAATATTCTCAAATTATTGAGGATTAAAAATAATAAGGAAAAGTCAAAGAATTTTGGTGGAAAATAATTACAGTAATTTTCCAAGCCAATTATAGGAAATTGACTAATTAAAGAAAATTGGTCAAATGTAAATAAGGAAAAATATTTTTCGAGCCATGGAAAATTAAGGAAAAATAGGGATAATATCCTTTGAGAGTTATATGAAATTATAAAGTTGGTTTTATGACCAAATTACCCTTAGAGAAATTATAAGAGAATTTAAGGGTGATTTAGGCTAATTGAGGGATTTTATTTGGAAAATTCCAAATAAATATTTTAAGAGGAATAAAATTCCAAGAAAATTTCTATGAGATCCCAATGAATTATAAGGAATTATGGAATTAAATGGAAACCCTTAAGTGTCCAAGATTTTTCCAAATAAATGTGAAAAGTGGAAAAATCCCTAAAGAGAAGGAAATTAATTTTCCTTTTTATTTAAATATTAGGAAATTAATTTTTAGACAAAGAGGGCAATTTGGAAAGATAATAATGAGGAGAATAAATTAAGGATCTGACAAAAAATAATTACAGAGGCTAAGCTACTGCAATTATAGAAAAGAAGTTAAACTCAGAGCCTAAAGTATACTAATAAAGCAAGATTGGTGTCTTGCAAATCCAAGGGATCCTAATGAGCCAAGTGTCAAGCTCTTAAAGGAGAAGATTTGAATTAGCCAAGTGTCATTCCATGAATGGAGAGGATTTTGACTTTAGTAAATAATTTCATTTGGAATTATGTTAATTAAGAGAGAGGAATCAAGACTTAGTAGGGTAATGACACTTGGACTATCATTAAAGAGGGTGGTTGAGATATTTTGAGCCAATTAATCAGCTCTTCCCTCCCCATTTTCAGACCCATATTTCGTGCAAGGGAGGAAGTGGAAGAAAAAGAGAGAGTTTGAGAGAAAACAAGAAGAAAGGGAGCACCTTTGGTCATTCAAGCAAGTTGCAAGGTTAGATCTTGGTACTAGAGGTGTTCTTACTTTGTTTTCTTTCATTTTTATGGTTTAAAATCTATCTCTTCCCTCTCTTAATGTGGACCAAACTGATTAATAAAAAGGGGAAAGAAGTTTTGATCATAACACTTGCTAAGACACAACAACACAAGCTAGATCCTAGTGTTGGCAAGTGAGTTTAAGTGATTTTAAAGCATTTTTCATGGTTGTTGTTGTGAGAGTTATTTTCGGCCAAGTGAAGAACTGGACCCTAGGATGAGCTTTTCATTGTTTTAAGGCTTCCATGATGCTTAAAATGAGGAATGGTGTAGGGTAGACTAGAAGAAACAAGTGTTGGAAGCTTAAAAGCAAAGCTGAAAATTTTGGGTCAAAACCTCTAGTGGTTTGGTCAAGGTGTGGCTAGAAGAAGCAAATTTATTTTCATAAATATAAGCTCATTTTTGGAATCTACATGAAAATCCATGTAGGAACAAGTTAAGAAGTGATTTTTAGGGTTAAAGAGAACCAAATCTAAAACTAGTGAACAAAGGAGGGAACTTTATGGTTCAAGAATCATTTTGATGTATGTTCTTGCTTTTTCATGGTTGGATAATGATTCTTGCTGCCATTTTTGTTGGATCACATGGTTAGGGTTTGATATTTTCCAAGGAAAAGAGGAGAAGGAAGAAAGGCTAAGACTTTTGGAACAAGGTAGTAAGTTAAACCTAGCTACTACCACTAACTAGCATTGTTGATTATTGTATGGTTAATTACTATTATTGTGGTTGAGCTTTCTTGATTGTTATATGGCTGCTCTTTATAGTATCTTGCTTTGGCCTTTGCATGTTTGAGTTTGCCAAATGATAAGCATGTTAGCTCACCAATAGTAGCTAATATGATCATGCATAATAATGATGCTTGCTTGGTGTTATAGTTGGTTAATTTGCTACTGGGATTTTCAAAAATCTCATCTCCCAAAAATAATATAACATTTTAGGACCTGAATCCTCCAAGGGGAACCTGCAGATTGAAGGTTGATTTGTGGAGTTTAGCCACAAAATTTCGTGATAATATTTTGGTCATGTACATATTAAACTAACAGTGCTGGAAGCACACCGACCCTGACCGGTTCACGTGACTTTTTGATTATGTTCCCGAACACGTTAAATTGTGAAATTTGGTATGATGAAATATGACATCCTGAGCTTCAAATTGATAGCTAATACATTAAAAATGGCCCAGTATACGATTTATAATGATTTTTCAAAGTTAATGGTCAGAATCTGGACATCAGGGTTTTTGGCAAATGGACAGTGTTGTTTTCTCAAAAACTTGATGCTTTCTCATAAATAATTGGACAATGAGATTATTTTTCCTTGAAAGAGGACTTAAAGATCTTTAAGTATAATTTTGAACCACCCCAATTGGAGTTTTGTAGAATAAGTTATGAATTTTTGAAGTTGGGCCAGAAAAACTGGATTTTTACCCGATGAACAGTAAAAATCCGAAAATTAGCGTTTTTATGGTAAAAAGTGAGCCCAAGACCATCCAATGTGGTCAAAAATGATTTTGAAAGGAACCTAAGTTAATATTATAGTAAGGTGTGACATATTGGAATCATCAAATCAAGCCAAAACAATTTGCTTCTGCATGAACAGTGCTAGGCCGAAATCTTGCTCTTAAACCCTAGGTGGATTTTCTTCCAAAGACCAATCCATACACCACTTAATCTTGCTTATTCCACTCGGTATTTATGGTTTCTATCCTTCCCTAAACTTTCCATGGACACACCAAAAATTTGACAGCATTTACACTTAGTTTTTCAACTCAAAACTCAACTAAAACTACCTTAAAGCTTAGGGATAGGAAGGCTTAAACATATCTTGGTGTTTCCTTGATGTAAGTTAGATGATTTCTTGCCTAAAACACTTGAAATGTTTGAACAAATAGGGCTGGAGCTACAGTGACAGAGTCTCTCCTTATTTTTCCAATTTCCCAAACATTTATTTGTATTTTCTAAAGGGATATATATAGAAAAATCTGATCTTCCTTCCCTCTCTCTATTTGGATGAAATTTGCCACCTTATGGGGGTTATGTGGCAGTCATCAAATGCTAGAAGTAGTCACATTTGAACAAGTGGCCAATTTCCAGATTTTTCCAAGCATTTATCCATGAATTTCACATTTTATTTAATAAAAATAGAGGGACCTGGAAGCTGTATGAAATTAGGCCCTTATTGGGATCAATGTGGGCCCCACGAATGATTTGGGCTGGTCCAAAAAGCTAGCCCACAGACCAAATCACTATCTCAAACCAATTTGAGACTTTATCAGTTACTATTCACTAGAAACATTTCATAATTTTTATAGACCTCCAAAAATTCATTTCTCTTCATGATAATTCATCTTTTAATATGAGAACATGATCTGCAAATTTTCAGAATTTTTTGTCACCTCTAGGTATTTATTTTGAATTTTCTCCAATTAGGCCTCTTTCAGTGTCACTGCAGGAAAATAAATTCTCTAAAATTAATTCCTGAACTTTCAAGCCCTAAAACCAATTTTATAAATTCAAATAAATATTTAAATGAATTTTTCATCTTTTTTCCAAATTTATCGAGGCCTGTAACTAACTAAAATAATTATTTTCTTCTGATTTTTCAATATTTTTCCAAAAAACCTCTGTTTATGGGAAATTCCATAATAATTCATTTTCATCGTAATTTCACCTTTTAGGCATCAATCGAGCTTTCAAAACTTCCAATTTGTACTTTTCCTATTTTTCAGGAATTTTAAAGAGTTTTTCTCAAATTTTCCCGTTTTGCCCTTCCTAAACCGATAGTTACAAAAATGCCAGTCCAAACCTTATCGAGGTTTCACATCAAAAGTTGGTTCATCTCCCCATATAGTTTCTATATTGGCCCTTATTCTAATTTTTGATTCCCTATGTCTAAGTAAAATTTCTCAGGATGTGACAATTCCCCCTTTTTAAATAAACTTTGTCCTCGAAATTTAGAAACACACCTTATCTAACAGTTCTGGGTATTTGGCCTTCATGTCATCTTCCTTCTCCCACGTGGCCTCTTCCTGGGTTAGATCTCTCTAGACAACTCTAACCATCAGAATAGTCTTATTTTGCAGTTGCTTAATTTACCGATCTATCACTTTCATTGGTTTCTCCTCAAAGGTGAGGTTATCTCGCAGCTCTATGTCTTCATATTCTAAAGTATGAGAGGGATCCGGCAGATACTTCTTCAACTAAAAACATGGAAGACGTCATGAATCTGGCTCAGATTAGGGGGTAGGGCCAATCTATAAGCCTCCGGGCCAACTTTTGATAGGATTTGGAAGGGTCCTGATGAATTTCAACATCAATTTACGGGCTTTGATCAACCTTTCTACACCCATAATTGGAGGTACTTCCGGATAACTATGGTTTCCAACTTTAAATTTTAGGGTTTCCATCGTGTGTTAGCATAGTTTTTCTGTCCTTTATACGAGCCTAGCTCATTTTCATGACATTACCATGGTAGTGCTTTTGCCTTTATGGCTTTTTACTGTACCCTGGCACTTCAAGTTTCTCTAACACTGCTTTTATCTGTTACTTCCAGCATACCTGTTTGTTACCATCTTTACTTTAAGGGCATGCCTCTTCTGTTTCATATTCTTGTCTCGTATTTGGCTTGCCTAAATATGTACACTTCAGGACTTACAGCTTATAGTTCCTTTAACTCTCACTTTCCTCGCTTTCTTTCATTGGCTAGAGTAGAGTTGAATATGGCCTATTCAACAATAATGGTGTCTGTGAAAAAGTCAAGGGTACTTTCTCTGTATGAAGTAATCAACCTGAGGAGGTTTTTCCATCTTAGACTCATCCTTACTCATCTCATTCTCATGTTCCAAAGAGATACTATCCTCATTGCTCGGTAACCTTCCTTTAGGCTTGGTCTATTGTGACCTTGAGAGCTACTACGCTTTCCTGTAAGCCTCTTCAGGACCTACCGTGACCCTGAATTCTTTCTCATTATGCCTAAACCATGTTCTAATCTTTAGGAGTCTTTATGCTAGTAGACTGAGTTAGAGAATAAGTTGTCTGCCCTCAGTTAGTGGCTTAACTGGTCATTCCCCAAGACCACTTCTTTTAGTCATCTCTAAAATCATTCCTCTTTCTTGCGTTTCCTTTTCCCCTTAACTTTTAGCTACCTCAGGCCATTTTCCTATCACGGTGCCCGTGAAATTTTCTAAACCATTGGCTTGTCCCTATGGCCCATCTGGGCTTGCTATCATATCCATGCCAATCTACCATGCCTTATTGTCACATCCAGTACTATGATAATTAGGAATAAGAAATATTCCTAAATAATTAAGGGTCAAAACTGACAAGGAGAAATAGAAGAATTTTGGTGGAAAATAATTATTATAGTTTTCCAAGCCAATTATGAAAAGTTTGACTAATTAAGGAAAATTGGTCAAGAATAATTATGGAAAAATATTTTCAAGTCTTAGAAAATTAAGAAAAAAATAAGGACAATGTTCCTTGAGAATTATATGGAATTATAAAATTGGTTTTATGACCAAATTGCCCTTAGAGAAATTACAAAGGAATTTAAGAATGATTTAAGCTAGTTTAAGGTCCTTTATTTGGAAAATTCTAAATAAATATTTTTAAGAAGAATAAAATCCCAAGAAAATTCTTATGATATCCCAAGGAATTATAAGAGATTATGGAATTAAAAGAAGACCCTCAAGTATCCAAGATTTTTCCCAATTCCTCTGAAAAGTGGGAAAAATCACTAAAGAGAAGGAAAATAATTTTCCTTTTTATTTAATTATTGAGAAATTAAATTTGAGACAAAGGGGGCAATTCAGGAAGATAAAAATAAGGAGAATAATTTATGGATCTGATAGAAAATAATTATAGAGGCCAGAGCACTGTAATTATAGAAAAGAAGTTAAATCCGGAGTAAAAGTGCACCGATAAAGTGTTAATCAGAGTCTTGCACATTGCTTGGCCCATAAGTTGCCACTTGTCAAGCCTTCAATGGATGGTAATTAAAGCTTTCCAAGTGTCAAGCCACCAATGGAGAGGATCTTGACTTTGAAATTTAATTACATTATGATTTAAGTTAACTAAGAGAGAGGATTAAGACTAAGTAAGCATTTGACACATGGCATAGCATTAATGTTGGTTGGTGAGATATTTTTGGTGCCTTAATGAGCTTCTCCTCCCCCATTTTCTGAATATGTTTCGGCCAAGAGAGAGCTTGAGAGGAAAAGGAAGAACTTGAAAGGAAAACCAAGGAGAAAGGCATCAACTTTAAGCATACAAGTGAGTTCCAAGGTAAGTTTTTGGTTCTAAGTTGTTCCTTGCCTTGTTTGCTTGAGTTGTATGGTTAGAATTTATGGTTCTTGCCTTTTTCTTGAGTTGGCCAAAATGTTTATTGAGTGGGGAAGGAAGTTTGGTTGCTAAATCTCGCTAGAACACTTCAAAGTATGATAGATCCTAGTGCTTACAAGTGGTTGTAGGTTGATTTTGGAGTGTTTTCTTTGTTGTGTTGCTTGAGATCTATTTCGGCCAAAGCAAGATCTGGACCCTAGGATGTGTTTCTCAAATTTTTTAGGCTTCCGTTGTGTTCAAAATGAAAAATGGTGTAGGGTAAACCTAAAGAACAAGAGTTGGAAGCCATAGAATCAAAGTTGTAATTTTTGGAAAGTGAACCATAGTGGTTCGGCCAAGCTGAAATTGAAAGAAGGAATTTTAATTTCTTAAATCCAAGTAGATATTTGAAATCTACATCAAAAATCATGTAGGAATGAGTCAAGAGGGAATTTTTAGGGTTCATGAAAACCAACTCTAAAAATTCAAGAACAAAGATGGAAGCTTTAAGGGTTTTAGGAGTTACTTGAGTTATGTTATTGATTCTTATGTGGAATGGTTGATGATTCTTGCTGCCCTTTTTGTGGATTACCATGTTAGGGTTTGGCATTTGTGGAAGCAAGAAAGAAGAACAAGAAAATCAAAGAGCATTGGATTAAGGTAGTAAGATTTAATTAACCTTAATGTTGAGTGTTGCATTGATTGCTATGCAATTTCATGTGCTATTATGTGGTTGAACTAGATGATGATGATGATGATTGTGTAGTTTTACTCCTTGCTTTATGTGCCTTGGCTATTGCATGTTAGAGTGCTACATGTATGAGGTAAAGTAGTTCCCTATTAATAGCAAAAGGTTGGAATGCTTGTAATTGATGCATATTAATGTTTTGGTTGATTGATCTTGCTACTGGGATTTCTTAAAATCTCATCCACCAAATACAATCTAACATTTTAGAGCCTGAAACTTTCAAGAGCAAGCTGCAGATTGGAGGCTAAATTATGGTGTCACACCATAGAAATCCGTGGACTTTTGGTTATGTATAAATATCAATAGTTGTTGTTGTAATCCCTAAGCAAGATGTCAGTTTAGAGCCACTTTTTATTAAGTTACTGAACAAATTTCTGCACCAAAATTTAGTATTCTTAGAGTTGACATCGTAAGCTTCAAATTGATAGGCATCACGTTAAAAATGGCCAACTACACGATTTTTAATGATATTTCAAAGTTAAGGTCCAGAATCTGGGAAAAGGATTTTTGCCAAATGGACAGAGGTGAATTTCACAAAAACCTGATGCTTTTTCCAATGGAATTAGTTCATAAGATTATTTTTCCTTGGAAAAGCATTCAAATAGAGTTTTATAGAATTTTGAACCACTCTATTTTGATTTTTCTAAATTAAGTTATGAATTTTTGAAGTTGGCATTTTTCATGAATTTTTTGCCCAAGACCATCCAATGTGGTCTAAAATGGTTTTAATTAAATCCTAAGTAGATCCGATAGTAAGGTGCGACACTTATGATTTTCTTTTTTGTTTTCTTATCTTGCATGGAGAGATCCTATAAAATCGTCTCTATCCTCTTCTCATATTTTCCATCCTTTTCTTATTCTTGGCCAGTTTCGTTCCCATTGGGTAAGGTTAGCTTCATAAATCTTCCTGTCTTTTAGAGAACAGCTCACTCTCAATAGAGTGGCGTCAATCTTGTATTAGAGAATCACTCCCTTTTTAGAGAACAACTCGCCCCTAATAGAGCGGCGTCAACCTTGTATTAGAGAATCATTTCCTCTTTAGAAAACAACTTACCCCCAATAGAGCAGCGTCAACCTTGTATCGGAGGACCACTTCCTTTTCAGAGAATAGCTCACTCTTAATAGAGCAGCGTCAACCCTAAGCCGGAGAACCACCTCCCAAATATTTTTTTTTAAAACACTCTATGGCCAAGACCGATTGTTTGTTTAGTCTCCATCCCGGCCTATTCTTTTCATACCATATCCCTATTAGGGAACCCTCTCAACCTACTTTACTTAATCATTATGGCAGTGGCATCCATCTAAACGAGTCTTATCTCTTGCATTCTTATTGGCCTGAGTGTTATGGTTGCACCTCTCCTTGATGCCTTAAGGACATAAAGGGATATTCATTAGTGCCCATTTTTACCATGTATCTAAATATTATCAAGCTCTAAGTATCATTGGGAACTTGCTCATCACCTATATATCAATTCTTAGTGCAACCATCAGCTACCGCATTCTTATCTATTTCCTCTTCATAATATCCTCAAAAGGGATCATACTTGATTCTAAACTTTCAATTTGCCTCACCTTCTGGCCAATTATCCTTACGGCCGGATATTGACCACCATCCTCTGATCACATTACACAATGAATATTCAATCACTATGTTGTGTTATTTAGGTCAAGCACCTAACTTAGCATTAGTCTTCATTCAATATCATCTCATCTCTATCCCTTTTGGTCTATCATGCCTGAGGGCTTTTATCCCTATTTAGGGTCCTAATACAAACTTTAAACATCTTATCCTATCGTCTTGCCTCTATTTTACTCAGGTATTTTGTGACCCTATCTCAGGTATTTACCCGTCTTCACCTTTGTAATCCAATTTGGCCTCACTTCAGTGTGAAGACCAAATCCTTCGACAGAAAGGGTCAATGCTTTCTTCTTACAATCAAGGAGTAGATTATGCAAGGATAACCCATTCAACCAAGTATAACATCAATATCATGGAAAGGCATGCTTACGGGGTTTAATGTAGGCAACAAGGAATGTATTAGAACATGCAATTTAAATAACCATCAGAAGTTAAACCTTTGGTGCCTATAGGAATGAAAACACAAAGATCATATAATAACGTGTCAATGGTGAGGCCTATGCGTCTAGCGTTAGCATACGATATAAAGGAATGCTTGGCACCCGAGTCCAATAATACATGTATAAACAGATCATTCAGAATCATTATACCTCAGGGCATCTCAGGCGGCTTACTAGTCTCTTCCTTATCGAGGGCAAATACCCTGCCTTGAGTTTGTGGTCTCGAAACTATCCATATTCTATAGGCACTCTCGTATGAAATATCCCAGCTTTCCATACTTAAAGCATACGTTCTAGCCCATCAAGCATGGCTTATCCTCATGGCTCTTACCACAAATCTCGCATTCCCCTCCTCAGCGAATGGGATCCATTCCTTCTCGTCTCGCTCTTCCTCCTCGTTTAAGTCTTCTTGACAAACCAGGCCTTTTCCTTTTCTTGCCATGGCTATAGGAAGTCCCTTCCTGACTTGGTCTCTTTGCGGGTCTCTCAGCCTTTTAGGTTGCCCTATGATAATTCTAGCTGTTCTCTATAATGCGGTAAACCTCCACCGCTTTATTAAATACTTCAAGTTGTCGTGGGGCTACCTTCTCTCTTAACTCCGGCTTTAGGCCCCTAATCATATTTTCTGTAAACCGACACTCATCATTCATGTGCTGGAGATAAGCAGAGTACCTGGACAGCTTAATGTACCTTGCCAAGTACTCATCAAAGGTTCATTTGCTGCTTGTTTTATCATGAGGAATTCAGCTTCCTTTTTATCCCTCACGAATCGGGGAAAGTATTTCAGGAAAAACTGGTCTTTAAACACTTCCCATGTGATCAGAGTTTTATTAGCTTAGAGGATAAGCTCGGTGTTTCTCCACCATCTGTCTGCTTTCGCTTCCAGCTTATATATCGCCATCTGAGCATTCCTCTCAAATGGACACTCTAGCATAGCAAAGATCTTTTCCAGCCGAGTTATCCAGTCTTCAACTACTTGCACATCAAAAGTTCCCTCAAGAGCAGGAGGGTTGTGTTTACTGAAATTAACAATCCACTGCTGCAGTGTATCAAGCTCTGTAGCAGGTTGGGGCCTCATAGGAGTTGCTCTCGGTGGTTGTTGTGGGGGTTGTGATGTAGGTTGGGCTGTCCCGGCTATACCTTGTCCAGGTTGCTGTAACTGTGCCAGTACTGCTGCTATTGCTATAGCTATAGCAACATCTCTCTCCTATTCTTGTCTAGCCTGAGTGGCCTGTATCTCAGCTATGGTCCTCTGCTATTCCTCTAGTCTCTCTATAATCCTTTCCATTGGATCAACCAGGGGTCTTGATGATTCTCCCCTTTCTCTTGATCCTCTTCTTATTCTCACCATTTTGTTGTTTTCGTCTTAACTACAAGAGGAATAGAATTATTAATTTACATAAACGATACTTTATATTACCTTTCTATTCACATATCCACATATATGGCATAGTTAGCAAAGCACTGTTCAAGTATCAATACAACCTGTCACAACCATCTAACACATTATACATTCATCCATATTCATAACGCAGTGTCAGAAAAGGGAGATGTAATGAGAACAAAGATCTCCAAGTCATCAAGCAGCTGATGGAAGGTACGTGATATGGAGCAGCCATAAATCTTCTGAATCTCATCCAGCCATACTTTGGTTCTTGGTAAAACATCCATTAGTGCTTGGCTCCAGAGAGCATCATCAGTATTTGGATCTTCCTCAATTACTTCATTGTATAATAGTCTCACATAAAGGAGAAAATCCAAATAGGTAATACCATACTGGTTCTGGGTCTGATCTATGTACCTTCCCAATTTCCTTAGCTCTATGAGTATGCTATCATAGTCTTTGAATTCCTTCTTTACCAATAAAGGTCTTTTCTGGATGGGTATGTTCTTGACCTTGTCCTGTCTTGGCCTTACCATCCTAATTGGTATTGCCCTAATTGCACTGGGACCTGCTTTATCTAGACTAGGTCTAAGCCTCACGGTACTAAAAGACACTGCTCTAAAAATAAAAGCACTGGGGCCTGCCTCTTTTGGGTGTGGCCTCGGTCTGGTAGCACTTTGTGCATCACCCTCCTTACTTTATAATGTCATTTGAGTCTTCCTCATAGTAGATATCCTCTATTTTACTGAGGAGCTGATAGTATCCTGGTGGTGGAGTCGGTTTATTAGGGTCCGAGTTATGCAGGTGGCACTATTCTGGGTACGACTCCCCTGACATTCTCTAGTTCCCCGTTTCTCTGGAGTCACTGCTACAGCAGGCCATTTCTTCTTGCACTCAACTCCATATATAATATACCATTCCACCACATGGTATAGTCCCAACTAAAAGCATTTGATCAAACAACCCCAATATTTACCACACTAATCACAATTTACCATAACAATTTATCACATGTTATAACATAAAACAGTCAAAACAGTTCACTTAAATAGAGATAGAACCTTTGCTCTGATACTAAAAAGTATAACACCTCCTTTATTATCCCATTATACGTCAATTGAAACCATTATAACGTATTTTTCAGCGTTTCCAAGCAAAAAATTTTAATTTCAAAATTTCACATTTAATTCTGTCCGTACACTATTCATCTGAATTTAGACCAACTTTGAAAATTCATAACTAATTCTAGAAAAATCAAAATGAGATAGTTCTAATTTTGACACAAAGTTTACTAAGAGTTCTATAGGAGAAAAATATCCATTGGACTAAATTCCATCCAGAACAGTGCCAAAAAATTTGACAAGATGCACTATTCATATGGTTAATTTTTGAATTTTTAGGATTTTAGCCCAATTTTGGAATGGCATAACTCCTAGTACAAAACTCCAGATTTGATGGTTTATTGCTTGATTTAAAGCTAAAACTCCTTAAAAATCTCAAGTCCAGATTCTATCATTTGCTTATTATTTTATGTGTCACCATTTTGCTCTTAATTTAGGCAATTTTGTCCCCTAGTCACTTCTTTCTTGAATTTTATATTCCTTTTTCCTTTTCCATACCCTTTAGGCATTCTACCACTCAATACTTCAACACTTGGCCATGTCATACAAATATAATTGACAACATATCACCATTCATAATTCATTACAACTTGGCATAAAGTTTAGTAATACATCACATGACATTCCAAAATAACATAATAATCATCAAGCTTCTTTATCCCAGTACCAACTCCTTGCCTTGATCCATGGATGAGCCACTCCCTATTAAGACATAATTTGATATAGGAGGGATGAGATTTCATAGAAATCTTAGTAGCCTTTGAATTACAATTGTCATGCAAACTAAGCAAGTTATCACGTGACATATTATAGAACTTCAAGACATCCTCAAGTCACATAAAATCAGACTTATTCTCATGCTAGGAAAGGAACATCAACACTTCCATATTAACACCAATTAATGTATTTGGCCAAAGCATAGATAAAGATCATTCAACCAGCCAATATCACAACACAAGTCTCTTATCCAAACATATCACATTAAACAAGCAAGACAAACAATCAAATTATAATTCAAAGCTACCTTTTATCACTTGTCCAATTTGGTTACCTCAAGGAACAATAATC
This sequence comes from Neltuma alba, assembly GCF_004799145.2. Lineage (NCBI taxonomy): Eukaryota > Viridiplantae > Streptophyta > Magnoliopsida > Fabales > Fabaceae > Neltuma > Neltuma alba. Next base: position 345,125 of record NW_021636223.1, read on the forward strand.
TTTCTTGATTCCTCCTCACAAAGCCTATTAAATCAAGTATAAATATAGGCTATATTAATAACCAAACAACTTAAATATAATCCTTAAACTTTAACTTAACATTTTCTCCCCCTTTCTTTGATTTTTACTAAAATGACTCCTCCATCAATAACCTCATGACACATTACTACATAATTTTTCATGAGGAATTCAAATATGGAATTAGATTTTTGAAAATCAAACTCTTTCCCCATGAATTCACCTTGGCCGAATAGGGGGTGTAATCTTCCAAAAATTCCATTTTTGATTCCAATGATTTTAAATACTTTCCAACAACATATCCCTACATAGAAACATGTTTTAAACCCATTGGAATCATCAAATCAAGCCAAAACAATTTGCTTCTGCATGAACAGTGCTAGGCTGAAATCTTGCTCTTAAACCCTAGGTGGATTTTCTTCCAAAAACCAATCCATACACCACTTAATCTTGCTTATTCTACTCGGTATTTAAGGTTTCTATGCTTCCCTAAACCTTCTATGGACACACCAAAGATTTGACAGCATTTGCACTTAGTTTTTCAACTAAAAAATCAACCAAAACTACCTTAAAGCTTAGGGATAGGAAGGCTTAAACATACCTTGGTGTTTCCTTGATGTAAGTTGGATGATTCCTTGCCTAAAACACTTGAAATGTTTGAACAAACAGGGCTGGAGCTACAGTGACAGAGTCTCCCCTTATTTTTTCAATTTCCCAACATTTATTTGTATTTTCTAAAGGGATATATATAGAAAAATATGATCTTCCTTCCCTTTATCTATTTAGATGAAATTTGCCACCTCATGGGGGTTATGTGGCAGTCATCAAATGCTATAAGTAGTCAGATCTGAACAAGTGGCCAATTTCTAGATTTTTCCAAGTATTTATCCATGAATTTCACATTTTATTTAATAAAAATAGAGGGACCTGGAAGCTGCACAAAATTGGACCCTTATTGGGATCAATGTGGTCCCCACAAATGATTTAGGCTGGTCCAAAAAGCTGGCCCACAGATCAAATCACTATCTCAAACCAATTTGAAACTTTATCGGTTACTATTCACTAGAAACATTCCATAATTTTTCTAGACCTCCAAAAATTCATTTCTCTTCATGATAATTCACCTTTTAATATGAGAACATCATCTATAAATTTGCAGAATTGTTTGCCACCTCTAGGTATTTATTTTGAATTTTCTCCAATTAGGCCTCTGTCTGTGTCACTGCGAGAAAATAAATTCCCTAAAATTAATTCCTAAACTTTCAAGGCCTAAAACAAATTTTATAAATTCAAATAAATATTTAGATGAATTATCCATCTTTTTTTCCAAATTTATTGAGGCCTCTAACTAATTAAAATAATTATTTTCCTCTTATTTTTCAATATTTTCTTGAAAACCCTCTATTTACAGGAAATTTTATAACAATTCATTTTCATGTAATTTCACCTTTCAAGCCTCAAACGAGCTTTAAAAATTTCCAATTTATACTTTTTCCATTTTTTTTGGAAATTTTCTAGAATTTTTCTCAAATTTTTCCTTTTCGCCCTTTGTAGACCGATAATTATGAAAATGCCAATCCAAATCTTATCGGGGTTTCACATCAAAAGTTGGTTCATCTCCCCATCTTGTTTCTATATTGGCCCTCATCCCAATTTTTGATTCCCTATGTCGAAGTAAAATTTCTCGGGATGTGACACTATACATGTTGGTATGAAACATTAAACACGAGAATATGTTATAAGTAAGTATGAGTTAGATCAAGTAAGCATATCATACACTTGTATCCATCTTGCATGCATAAATGGTGATGTTTGCTATTGAGATTCTCCCGAATCTCACTCTGCCTTAGCCAACCATAATAGGTGATAATAATCAAGCAAATGATACATGAAGTGGAAGCAAGGAAAGAGAAAAAGAATTGAGAAAATTCATTGGTTACATTGCATAATTTGTATGCTAATGTTTATAAAAACATATCATTAATGTTATGTGATGATGAATGATTATGATGGTATGTATGGTTGGATATGATTCTACATTGGAATAGTTTATGGATTGAATGGAAAGGTATTATGTAAGGATAGAATTAATTATGAATTATTAATGCAAGTTAAGGGGATAAAGCATCACTAAAGAAGCCATGAGCTAGTAAAAGAGTGAATGTGAGGCCAATGATTCATTTTGCTCGTCAAATTTAGTATGGTTAAAGTACACATCTTGATCTTTAAAACAAGTGGTAGATCACTTAAAATAGATGTGTGTGGTAAGAGTTATGCTTGATCAAAGTTAGGGCAGAGAAACTAAAACATACAATTTTGACCAAATGAACAATAAATTTCAATGAATAAATTGTATGAATTGGCATGGGTTAAATCTAGTTTTATATTTTTTCCCTGTAGAGAACCAAAAGAGCTTCAAATGGAATTTTGAACCACCTCAATACAATTTTTTTTACAATTAGTTACGATTTTTCAAAGTTGGACCAAAAATCTAGAATTTAACCAATGAACAGTAACCTGATAACCAATTGCTAGTTTTAATCTACTAGCTTGTTTCATAAATCGGTTGAACTGTAACGCTTCTAAACATATACTCTGAGGTGTTAAAGGAAAGATGTTTCACTAGTTTTGTTGGATTTTGATTTATATAGAACTTAGAGGTCAGCATTTGATATTGGGAGTGAGATTTATTAGGTTTTGATAACGTGATGATTAAAGTGGTGTTTTATTAATTGGGTTTTGTTTATTGATGATAGATAAGAGTCTTAATTGGTTTAGATTGTTGATATTGATTGTATTCTAATGTTGGGGTGTGGACGGTTGAAAATTCTAAGTATCAGACTTAAGGGTTGATTGAATGATTGTTGTTGAGGTTAATCAAGGAGTCTAACGAGTTAACTGGATGAAGGAATTGATAACTACAACTTTTGATTAAGAGTTTTAGTTATAAGTTAAGAAAGTTAGATTGTGAGAGCTGTTGTGGGATGTGAGACTTAAGGTTTTTGAGTCTTGTATTTTTAATTATGGCTTGTATTTGACTATAATCTACATAGCAATGTAGATTAGCATGTGTCTCGACTTGTAAAGCAATGCCTTGTGTTAAAGCCAAGTACTAAGCTTGGAGTTGAGGTAACCAGGGTTACTTCTCTTTATATTCTCACTGTAGATTGTAAGGTTTTACAAATCTTCTCTTGAAAAAGTATATATTTTGTTGTATATTGATTATTGTGAAGAAAAAGTATTTTGCTATTGTGAAGTAAGAAAATGTGCCTTATGCTATTATAAAGGTGAATGTTTTAGAGTATTCCTTTTGTTATATCATTGATTGTATTCTTAATCCATGATCTTGTATTCATGCATGGGGTTCATACAAGGAGGTTGGGATTGTATGTGGGAGATAACTGTTCTTGAAGCCTGTATAGCATGTCAACACTATGATCAGGTGTTTGGCTTCTTGTCAGGCCCTTTTAGTTCTATCTTTTTCTTGGCCTAAAATTAGAATAGAACTCTTGGATAGACACCTATTTGGCCTTGGTCAAACCACAGGGTAAGGAGAGGACCTATTACACTGATGTGAGTAGGACCTTTGGTTGAGTTACTCCGCACGGATAGTTTGGGTCTATGTTAAGAATTTATAAGGAGGAATATGGCAGATGAGAGAGCATAAACTACTGTGTTGATTATTGCATATGTGGTTGCGTGTTTTTAACTTAAGATATTTTTTGTATGGCATTCCTTCACCTGCTTATCATCTTGTTTGTTTACGTTGTAAAGTGAGCTTTGGTTACTAGGACTTTTAGGTCTTACCCCATTAATCTCACTTTTTTTAGGAAAGCATTCTGGTACCGTTTGTAGTGAAGGGAAGCAGCTAGAGGCTTAGACGAGCATAGCCTAGTAGACCTCTTATGGCTTGGTTTGTAATAATTGTATAATTTTCCATGCTGGGGCTAGGGTTCATATTTTGTATATGCATATCTAACTATCTTTTTTATACTTTTAGATTACTATATTTTGAAGACCATTTATTTAATGGCTGAGGCCATAGGATTTCTTACGTCTGAGCCTTGTGGATCCATGTTTGTCACTATTTGGAAAAATCTCCTATCTTATTAATGGTTGTTATGCTTTTGAGACTGTAAGAGTTAAGTAGGTGTGACTTGTGGGTTGGGATTAACCCTTACTTTTCTTGTGCCTTAAGACTTTGTGTGATGGATTTTTAGGATGGCTCTGTTGGTGGTTACTGTTTCCTGGTGTCACACCTTACTATCAGATCCACTTAGGGTTTAATAAAAACCATTTGAGACCACATTGGATGGTCTTGGGCTTAAAAATTCATGAAAAACGCTGATTTTCGGATTTTTACTGTTCATCAGGTAAAAATCCAGTTTTCTGACCCAACTTCAAAAATTCATAACTTATTCCATAAAAAAACAAAATGAGGTGGTTCAAAATTATATTTAAAGCTCTTTAAGTCTTCTTTCAAGGAAAAATAATATCGTTATCCAATTCCTTATGAAAAAGTGTCAGTTTTTTGTGAAAGGTAACATTATTCATTTGCCAAAAACTCTTTTTCCAGATTCTAAACCTTAACTTTGAAAAATCATTAAAAATCGTATACTTGGCCATTTTTAACGTGCTGCCTATCAATCTGAAGTTCAGGACGTCAACTATAAGCATACCAAATTTCGTGCTGAAATTCGTTCATTAACTAAATAAACCGTGGCTCTAAACTAACATCCTGCTTAAGGGTTACAGCACCAACCATTGATAATTATACATAACCAAATGTCCACGAAAATTTTATGGTATGACACCATAATTAGCCTCCATTCTGCAGCTTGCTCTTGAGAAGTTCAGGCCCTAAAATATTACATTATTTTTGGGGGATGAGATTTTTGAAAATCCCAGTAGCAAGATCAATCAACCAAAACATTACATGCATCAATTACAAGCATTTCAACCTTTTGCTATTAATAGGGAACTACTTTACCTCATACATGTAGCACTCTAACATGCAATAGCCAAGGCATATAAAGCAAGGAGTATAGCTACACAATCATCATCATCATCATCATTTAGTTCAACCACATAATAGCACATGAAATTGCATAGCAATCAATGCAACATTTAACATTAAGGCTAATTAAATCTTACTACCTTAATCCAATGCTCTTTGATTTTTCTTGTTCTTCTTTCTTGCTTCCACAAATGCCAAACCCTAACATGGCAATCCCCAAAAAGGGCAGCAAGTATTATTAAACATTCCACATAAAAATCAATCACATAACTCAAGAAGCTCCTAAACCCCTTAAAGCCTCTATCTTTGTTTCTTGAATTTTTAGAGTTGTTTTCCATAAACCCTAAAAATTCCCTCTTGACCCTTTCCTACATGGTTTTCCATGTAGATTCCAAATATCTACTTAGATTTAACAAAATAAATTTTCCTCTTCCAGTTTCAGCTTGACCGAACCCTTAGGGTTTAAAACTCAAAAATTGCAACTTTGCTTCTAGGGCTTCCAACACTTGTTCTTTAGGTTAACCCTACACCATTTTTCATTTTGAACACAATGGAAGCCTAAAAACTTTGAAAAACACATCCTAGGGTTCAGATCTTGTCTTGGCCGAAAATGACACTCAAGGAAGTAACCGTGAAAAATGCTTCAAAACCAACTATAATCACTTGCAAACACTAGGATCTAGCTTGTGTTGTAGTATTTTAACAAGTGTGATGAGCAAAACTCCCTTTCCCCTTAAACAACCAGTTTGGCCAGCATCAAAAGAGGGAGAGAAGACATATTTTCAATCATAAAAGAGAAAGAAAACAAGGCAAGAACACATCTAGAGCCAAGAACTCACCTTGAACCTTGATTGTATGACCAAAGTTGATGCCTTTCTCTTGGTTTTCCCTCAAAACTCTCTCTTTTTCCCTCTCTTCATGCCTTTGCACGAAATTCCCATCTGATTTAGGGGAGAGATGAGCTCATCAATGCTATCAAAATATCCCATCTACCACAATTAATGAAGAGCCAAGTGTCATAAGCCTACTTAGTCTTGCATTTTCTCTTTAATTAACTTAATTCACATTGTAATTAAATTCCAAAGTCAAGATCCTCTCCATTGGTAGCTTGACACTTGGAAAGCTCTAATTATCATCCATTAAAGGCTTGACAAGTGGTAGCTTATGGGCCAAGTAAAGTGCAAGGCTCCGATCAACACTTTATCGGTGCACTTTTACTCCGGGTTTAACTTCTTTTCTATAATTACAGTGCTCTGGCCTCTGTAATTATTTTCTCTCAGATCCATAAATTATTCTCCTTATTTTTATCTTCCTAAATTGCCCTCTTTGTCTCAAATTTAATTTCCCAATAATTAAATAAAAAGGAAAACTATTTTCCTTCTCTTTAGTGATTTTTCCACTTTTCCAAAGAATTGGAAAAAATCCTGGATACTTGAGGGTCTTCTTTTAATTTCATAATCTCTTATAATTGCTTGGGATTTCATAGGAATTTTCTTGGGATTTTATCCTTCTTAAATATATTTATTTGGAATTTTCCAAATAAGGACCTTAAATTAGCTTAAATTGCCCTTAAATTCCTTTGTAATTTCTCTAAGGGCAAATTGGTCATAAAACCAATTTTATAATTCCATATAATTCTCAAGGAACCTTGTCCTTATTTTTCCTCAATAGATGGCCAGCAAGTACGCAAGAGTCCTAGGGAGTTCGATGAGGAAGATAAGAAGTTGGTTACTCTAAATGACAAAGCTATCAACATACTCACGTGTGCGCTTAGTCAGAGGGAATACTTCAGAGTCTCAAGTCTGGAAACCGCAAAGGAAATGTGGGAGGCTCTGGAGATAGCTCATGAAGGAACCACCGGTGTAAAATAGAGTCGAATCAACACTCTCACCACCGAATTCGAATTATTCAGAATGAAGGAAGGAGAGAGTATCCGAGACATGGAAGTCAGATTTTCACATCTCATAAACCACCTCACTGCACTTGGGAAGAAATATAGTCAAGAAGATCAAGTGAGGAAAATACTGAGCGGTCTCACAAAAGAATGGGAACCGAAAGTAACAGCTATTGAAGAAACCAAAGGAGAATCCATTGGTTCTGTCGCAGCACTGTTCGAGAGCCTCGCTGAATATGAGAGCAAGCAAAAATACAAAAAGGAGATGAATGAGAAGAACCGGAAAAACATCGCTCTTAAAACTCAAGAGAGCGAAGATGATGATGAAGATGATCTTGATGATGATGAAATGGGCCTTATAGTCAGGAGGTTCAAGAAATTCTACAAAAACAGAACCGGAAAGAAGTTTCAGCCGAAACGCAGAATTTCCTCATATCCGAACGAACCAAAGGATCCAATCATTTGTTTCGAATGTAAGAAGCCAGGACATATCAAGGCGGAATGTCCCCAACTCTCCAGAACGAAGGACAAAGAAAAGAAGAAAGAAAGATTCAGAAAGAAGAAAGCCTTCGTCACATCAATCTGGGGAGACAGCTCTTCCGATGAAGAAGAAGGAAGTGATGATGAAGAAACCGCTAACATCTGTCTAGTGGCCCAAGAAAACGAGGAATCAGAAACAGACGAGGTAATAATTTCTGAACCATCTTATGATGAATTACAGTCCGAATACAATGCTTTACATTTAGAATTAGTAAGAATTGCAAAGGAGTTAGTAAGTTCTAAGAAAAGGATAAAGTTTTTAGAAGATCAACAATCGAAAGTTGAAGTCAATACAGACTCGACTTCGACTTGCAAAAGTTGTGAAAAGAACGAAAGAAAGATTAAAGATCTTACCAGAACCTTAGAAAAATTCACTAAAGGTAGTGAAATGCTTAAGGTGATCCTAGGAGCTCAACGGTGCTCTATGGACAAAACTGGTATAGGATACGATCCAACCCAAGATAAATCAAAAGGAAAGAAAAAGAGTAGTGGTAGATCATATCTTACATATTTTAGAAATTTGTGCACTCTTCAAATCCATTTGCACTTTGCTCTCACTGCAACCGTAAAGGCCATTCAACTTCTTCTTGTTACTATAAGAAGAAAGGAGATTACGGAACATTAAAATGGGTGCCCAAAGGTACTTATGTACCAAAAATAACTCATACTAACCAAAAAGGACCCAAGAAGGTATGGGTACCTAAAACATGATTGTAATTTTGCAGGTATGTCTCAAGGCATCCAGAACAAATAAATGGTATATAGACAGCGGATGCTCCAGACACATGACGGGTGACACTGAGAAGTTTACATCACTCAAACCAAAAGACGGAGGAAAAGTAAGCTTCGGAGGAAACCAATCGGGAAAAATTGCTGGAATTGGAGAAATCGGAAGTAGCATAGGCATGAAGGTCGAAGACGTGTACTACGTGGAAGGTCTATGTCATAATCTCCTCAGTGTCAGTCAGAGTGCGGACAAAAACAACTGGGTGATCTTTGATTCTGAAGAATGCTTAATCATAAGCAAAGATGACCTACCTTTGAAGAAAGAAGAATTGAATACAAAGCTGAGAGCTCCGAGGGACGGTAACTGTTATACACTTCAAATTGATTCTAAAACTTCTGAAAACTGTTTTATTAGTAAAAAGGAGGAAAGTTGGATTTGGCACAAACGACTTGCACATGTCAACATGAATCAACTTTCAAAATTAATAAAAAGGGATCTAGTTGTTGGTTTACCAAAAATCCAGTATGAACGTAATAATGTCTGTGATGCATGTCAAAAAGGTAAACAAACAAAGTCTTCGTTTAAATCAAAGAAGATAGTTTCAACTGAAAGACCACTCTAAATGATTCACATGGACTTGGTCGGTCCATCTAGAGTAAAAAGCTTCGGAGGAAATCTTTATACCCTTGTAATAGTTGATGACTATTCGAGGTTTACCTGGACTTTGTTTCTTTCCTCTAAAGATGAAACTTTTAATGCTTTCATTGTTTTTGCCAAAAAGGTTCAAAATGAGAAAGGTATATCTATTGTGTCAATCAGGTCTGATCACGAAGGAGAATTTGAAAACAACGAATTTGCAGACTATTGTGAGGAACATGGAATTGACCACAACTTTTCTGCACCAAGGACTCCTCAACAGAACGGAGTAGTTGAACGAAAGAATAGAGTACTCACGGAAATGGCTAGAGCAATGCTAAATGAGAAAGGAGTCTCACAAGTATTCTGGGCAGAAGCAATGAGCACAGCTTGCTATATATCTAATAGAGCCTACATCAGAACACTGCTCGGAAAGACGCCATATGAATTGTACAAGGGGAGAAAACCCAATCTGACACATCTAAGAATCTTTGGGAGCAGATGCTATATCCACAACAACAACAAAGAAAACTTGGGTAAATTCGATCCTAAAGCTGATGAAGGTTTGTTTCTTGGCTACTCTAATCGTAGTAAAGCATACAGAATTTTCAATAAACGAACTTTTACAATAGAAGAATCAATTCATGTAGTATTTGCTGAAACTGAAGCAATTTCAAAACCTGTAGATGATGATGCTGAAATCGTTCAAAATTTTCAAAAACTGGATTTGAACAAAAATTCGAACAAAATATTTTCAAAAACCGCTTCAAAAACAGGGATGATTTAAACGATCCTTCTTTACAAGAAAATCTAGAGCAGCCAAAGGCATGGAGACATAACCGAGATCATCCTCTGGAACAAGTCATTGGTAAAGTCAATGAAGGGGTCAAAACCCGGAGACAAATAATCAATGAAGTTCTTTTCTCTGCATTCATATCTCACATTGAACCCTCTAGTATTGACGAAGCACTATCAGATGAATTCTGGATAGTTGCAATGCAGGAAGAGCTTAATCAATTTGAGAGAAATCAAGTTTGGGAATTGGTACCCAGACCAGAAGACCATCCGGTCATTGGCACCAAATGGGTATTCAAAAACAAACTCGATGAATCGGCACAGATCGTCAGGAACAAAGCCAGATTGGTAGCAAAAGGCTATAATCAAGAAGAGGGAATCGATTATGAGGAAACATATGCTCCTGTAGCTAGATTAGAAGCCATACGAGTTCTTTTGGCATTTGCTTGCATCAAAGATTTCAAACTATTTCAAATGGATGTTAAAAGTGCATTTCTGAACGGTTACATATCAGAAGAAGTGTTTATCGAACAACCTCCCGGTTTTGAAAATTCAAATTTTCCTAATCATGTTTACAAACTTAAAAAGGCTTTGTACGGTTTGAAACAAGATCCTAGAGCTTGGTATGAACGACTTAGCAACTTTCTGATAGAAAAAGGTTTTGAAAGAGGTAAAGTGGATGCCACACTTTTCATTAAAAGAAGTAAGAAAGATCTTTTGATTGTTCAAATATATGTAGATGATATTATTTTCGGTGCTACTAACGAAGATCTCTGTCAAGAATTTGCTAAGCTTATGCAGGGAGAATTCGAGATGTCCATGATGGGAGAACTAAACTTCTTTCTGGGATTACAAATCAAACAAAAGAAAAACGGTATATTTATATCCCAGACGAAATATGTAAAGGAGTTACTGAAGAAATTCGGAATGGAGAATGCCAAAAGTGTAAAGACTCCTATGAGCTCAACCTGTTCGCTTGATGTAGACGAAGACGGGAAAGACATAAATCTAACAAGATATAGAGGGATGATCGGTTCTTTACTATACCTCACTGCAAGTAGACCAGATATTCAGTTCAGTGTGGGAATGTGTGCAAGATATCAGTCAGCTCCAAAAGAGTCACATGAAGAAGCCGTCAAGAGGATACTCAGATATCTTGTAGGAACTCAAAATTTATGAATCTGGTATCCAAAAAGAGGAACCGAATATCTAATGGGATACTCAGACGCAGATCACGGTGGATATAAAACAGACAGAAAAAGAACCTGTGGACAATGTCAATTCTTCGGAGGATGTCTTGTCTCATGGTCAAGTAAAAAGCAAAACACCGTGGCAATCTCCTCAACAGAATCAGAATATGTAGCCATTGCCTGCTGTTGTGCTCAGATCTTATGGCTAAAACAACAAATACAAGATCTAGGAATCAACTTACGCGAGATTCCAATCTTATGCGATAATACGAGCACGATAAGTCTGTCCAAGAATCCAGTCCATCATGCTCGAACCAAACACATCGATGTCCGACATCACTTCATTCGGGACCATGTTCAAAAGAAAGATGTAAAGGTTGAGTTCATCTCCACTGAATATCAGATAGCCGATATCTTCACAAAACCACTAGATCAACAGAAGTTCAACTTCTTCAGAAGAGAATTGGGAATGGTAAATCCCAATGAACTGTAAGAAATCTCATGCTATCTCTCAAGATTAATTGTTTAAATTTATTGTTTTGATGATAAAATAACTAACTTAAGCATCGGAGCATGTAGAAATTTGTTTTGCAGGAAGCTCTGTTTCGATGAAGAAAAACAGAGGTAAACAGAGTATAAGATTATCGATCAATTGATCGATAATCCTGAAGGCAAGAAGAAGATAATTTATCGATCAGATGATCGATAAATTCAGTTTGTAAAGAAAGGGAACCGCTCCAACACAACAATTATCGATAATGTGATCGATAAACTCCCTATCGATCAGAACATCGATCAAGAGCCTCAAGGATTCAAGACCCATCCGTCAAAATTGGTAAGCATTGATCGATAAGCTGACTGATAAGCTTAATTATCGAACAGATGATCGATAAACTAGATCAGGTACGCATTTCTTTTTACTGACTTTATCGATAATATGTCCGATAAATGCATGATCGATAACGTAATCGATAAATCTACTCTATGTTCAAGTGTGTTCTTCATAATTATCGAACACGTGATCGATCAAGTGTTGATCGATAACTTTATCGATAATTTCGAAGACTATAACGGTACTGTTCTGAAACCCCTTTGTCAGTTTTCGAACCCTAACTCGAAAAATACCGGTCCCCTGTTTCGCGCAACAGTCAGGAATCACCACTCTCTTAAATCTTTCAACCTTTCTTCCACTCGAATCCATCTCTGCTACATTTCCAACCTTCACCCACCTCAAAATCGCCGTTTTCAACTGATTAATCTGTCAGAAACCACTCGGTACTTCCGAAATGGCTCGGGTGAAGCAGCCGAATGTAGAAAGGGAAGAAGCGCAGGAGAAACAACCTCAATCAAGCGACACCACTACTTCGAGTACTCGAAAACGCTATAGACCGAAGGTAAGCGAGGAATCAATGAAGAAGAAGGCTACTCTGTAAATTCGTGAGAGTCGGGCAGAAGAGCAACCGACCTCTCTCAGAAAATCTCCCCGGTCCAAATCAAAATTACCGATAGTGACTGAAGAATCGGAGACCGAGTCGGATGATGGTGCCTCAGTTCAGAAAGCCGTGGAATCCGCTTTGAACATATCCATCCCCAAACAACCAAGAAAGAAGAAACAGAGGGCAAGTGAAGGAGTTGCACGGGAAATTCCTCCTGAAGGTATACCCACTAAATTTTCTGAGTTATTATCTGGCAATCTCGATAATGAAGTTAATGTAGCAAAGTATAAAGCCGATTTTGCCAATAGGAAATTCTGTCCCGTGGTATCTGTGGATTTAGAGGGTCTGAGGAAAAACAAACAGATTGATCTTGATTTAAGTGACCCACTGCAGCATTATTCAAATTGGTTAATCATTGGTGGTGAATACTGCCCTGAAGTGGTTAAAAGGTTCTACTGTAATATGGAATCAGTGGAAAAATATGATGATAAAGACAATCTTATAGAAAATTGTCTGAAAGTTACACTGAGAGGCAGAGCTTTTAAACTCACAAGTGCCAAAATAAATGAGCTGCTAGGGACTCAAGATTTTGTGCGAGGTGGCGACATGAATGAAGTAAAGGCTTACAGAATTTTAATGCAGAGTAGTGATTACCCCGGTGAGCTGAATTTTCCCCCTAAGCAGATGTGCGATTTCTATAGGATCATCCATTACATCTATTCTAGGAGCATGGTAAACAAATCCGGTAGTTTCTCACATCTCACTCAGGATGATTATCTTCTTCTAGCCCGGATTATTAGTGGGGAAAAGATTAATATTGGGGATCTTATTTACTCTGAGATGAAGGACTTTGTTCTTAATAAGTCCAGATCAACCCCAATTCCCTATCCTCAGCTGGCCACCTATTTCCTTCAGGCACATAACATTGCTCCATTTGAGCCTGGGGAACTCAAGACCAAGGTTCCTGGTTTTGGCCTCACTCAGCTCCACAAAATGAGGATCTTTGTTCCCTTTACACCATCACAGAAAGTATCTCAGAAGGATAAGGGAAAGCAACCTGCTGCTAGTACATCTCGGACCCAGGATGAAGCTGAATCCACTGCTGCTCCATCTCATACCCCTGGTCCATCTTTTATGGAGAGATCCCTCAGGGAAATGTTTCAGGCTGAGCTTCGCGCATTTGAGACCAGAGTCTACTCCACTGCCAGAGACTATGGGGAAATTTCTGATCGGAAGTTTGATGGCATTTCTAAGATTCTGGACCTTCACCAACAGGCTATGGTGGTTTTGGAAAGAGAAGTTACCGAGAGGTTTAATTCAGTGGACAAGGAACTTCAAGAGCTTAAAGGCTTGGTTACCTCTCTCTGCCAGCATTTCACTACACCTAGCACAAGCTTCAGCTATGAGGATCTCCTCTTTCATCCTACCTCTCCACCTCACCCTGAGCCTGCACCTCCTTCCTCTCCCTTACCCACTTCTCCTATTTCCACCACTTCTCCTTCTGTTCCATCTACTTCTACTCCAGTCCCTACTACTCTTGCTCTTATCACTGTACCCCAACCTGTTCCCTCCTTTCATTTTCCATCTATTTCTCCACTTTTTCCCCTTCCTCCTCTCCCTATTCCCCTGACCATTCCTTCGGTTCATACCCCTTCTGATGCTGACAAAAAGGGGGAGAAGAAAACTGATGATGTTTCGTAGTTTATTTATGGTTTTATGCGTTGCTTTATGGTTCTATTTTATGACTTTATGTTATCTTCTTTTCTGTCATTTTTGTGTACCTGGATAGTGTTTTTATCGATAATATTTTCTTGATATTTATTTGCTTTTTCACGTATTTTGAGGTTATGAAACTGGTTGATTTATAACTTATGTTTTGTCATCATCAAAAAGGGGGAGAATGTTAGGATTATAGTTTTGATGATAACAAAGTCAGATAATTTGGATTAAGTATTTTGATCGATCAACTGATCGATCAAACATTTATCGCTAAGGTTACAGATAATTGTTCAAGTGTAAATCAGGTTTATAGTAGGTATTTTGATCGAAGAACTATTCGATAAGTAGTTAATCGATAAAATGATCGATTATCGCTAACGTGGAAATCACACAAGATTATGGTTAATTATCGATCAACTGATCGATAATATCAGATAAACAATGAAGTTACTGATAAAGAGAAGCAAATCTGAAGTGTATTTATCGATCACATGATCGATAAATCAGTTATCAATAACGACTTCGATAAAAGGTAACACGATCTACTTGTTCTACACATTAATTCTGTTACCAATTTATCGATCATATTCTCGATCATTTGTTTATCGATCACATGTTCGAACATTATGCTCTAACTCTCTGAATGCAGGTAATCATCTTTACTGATGGATCGATAACCTTATTGATCATAAAATTATCGATCACATGATCGATAATCAATGTCTTTATCTACTTTATTTAGTTTCCTGCAACCAAATTATCGATAACATTATCGATAAATTTAACTTGTTTGCATAAATAACTTTTCACATAACATGATCGATAAAGAGTCTAAGGATTGCTATATTCGCATTAACTTATGTTGAACTATTTTCGATCACCTAATCGATCATTGGTTTTTCGATAATATGATCGATCATTCAATTCCCTGAAACTCATGTTTTCACAAAACGTGATCGATAATCAGTTTCTTTGCCTTACAGGATTAAATTTCTTTTCTCACTTTATTCGATCACCTGTTCGATCACTTCAGATAGTCTGTGTCTTTCATTGAATATATTCATACCCATGGTTTATCGATAACATTATCCATCATACATTTATCGATAAGTTGTTCGATCATCAATGACTGAAGTTTCATTTCAATAACATTTGAATTATCGATAATCTGTTCGATCAAACAAGTGTTCGATCACTTGTTCGATCATGGAACGATTTCCTTTTACTATGATAATTCTTAAAGTCAATGATCCAACACTTGATCGATAATATTGGTGAACTAATTCGAAAAGTCTTCATTCTGTTTATCGATAACATGATCTATCATCAAGTAATCGATCATCTCTTCGATCAAACAGAACCAGAATGTCTTTCTGCTCTTCTTATAGATAAATCATTTCGTCACAAATCTTTGAATGATGAATTTGTTTTCTCTTCTTAGTTCATGACTAAAGTATTCACCGCAAGACTCTTATTTGCTTAAAGCTTAAAATATGCAGATTAATGAAAACGAATGCAACGGCTCTTCAACGGGATTACGTAGACTGCAACCTACAGTGTCAGAAGCTCAGACGCATTAATGGCGGAGCCGTTGAAACCAGCGAAACACGCAAACGGAGTCACAACGGCTAGAAGCTCTTCCGTCTAATGGCTACTTAACGATATCAACTATAAAAGGCGCGAAGAAGCATTAATGAAGAGATTGAATACCGGAACTACCACTTGCGATTATTTAGTCTAGCATTCAATACTCTGTTTTCACGTTACTACCGAGCATCAGTGTTCATCATTAAATTCACTCTGTAAGAGAGCCAATTACTACTCTTATTAAATACCTGAGTGATACTCAAGAGTGTGGACTCTTGAGAGGGCTTGTATCCTTACGGGAGTAAGGGGGAGTGATTGAGCGATTCAATTACTGTACCGAGGCACCAAGAGCCCTGTCGATCTTGGAAGATAGTGAAATACCAGAGGTGTTCTGGGGACTGGAAGTAGGTCACGTGGTTTAGACCGAACCAGTATAAATCTTGTGTCTTCTCTCTGCGGTTAAATTTCTCCTTACTCTGACTCTCTGTTTTTATTCAATACTGTCACGCATTTAAGTTAAATTTTTGTAACTCACCCAATTCACCCCCTCTTGGGTGAGATTGTTTCTAACAAAAGATAGGTTGTCTTGGAGCACAATGTCATCATAGCTTATGACATGTGTCAGGTCTAGATGATACTTCTTCCATTTACATTTGGGGGAATGGTCACTTATAACCTCCTGGTCCAATCTTGGACAAAATTTGAAACAATCCATCATAGTTTGAACTTAACTTCTTAAACTTTAGGGATCGACTGACTTCCGTTGTTGGTTACACTTTAATCACCAACCTCAATCTTTAACGGTCTCCTTTAATATTTGAGTAACTCTTTTGTCTACTTTGAGCCGTTAGAAGTCTTTGCTAAATGACTTTAGTCTACTGGGAAGTCTAATCCACTATCTTAGGACTATACTTACTTCTTTCATTGAACTCTATCTAGCACAAGGGAGATCTACATTTCCTCCCATAGTGTGCTTCTTATAGCGCCATTCAAATACTTGAATGGAAATGGTCATCTTAATTGAATTCGGCTAATGGTAAGTACGTATCTTAATTACCGCCGAAATTAAGCACATATGTGTATATCATGTCTTCTAACATCCATATCGTTCTCTGTGTCTGCCTATCCTTCTCAGGATGATAGGCTATACTGAAGTTGAGAGTAGTGTCCATTTCTTTCATAAGGACCTACAAAACTTCAAGTAAATTTCGGGTCTTAGTCTGAAACCATACTGCTTAGGACACTTGGTAGCTTAACAGCTTCCTTAACTTTCATCTTCTATTATCTGCTAATCTTAGTGCATTCTTGCCAAAATGACTAACATTTCTAGCTTTTGCACTTTCTCATACTCTTTTCAGGGTCACCCTTCCTTGGGCTACTTTTGCCTGAAACACTTAACTAAACAGTGCTAACTGGGAATTGAGGCACTGATTCTGATAAGCTTAACCTTGGTACTTTACTGTCTTAGACCCCTTTCCTGATCTATCTTTAGTCGGGTCTTTTCAGCTTACATTCTTGTCTCTTGCCTCATCTTAAGGATTTATCTGTCAATACCTAGTCTGTCTCTGTATCACATAGGTTCTTTCTGTATCTAAAGCTAGCCTGAATGTCTCTTTTTCAGGTCTTATGTCTCTACTTCTCTAACTCCTCTAACTTTGGCTTTCCTCTGCTAATCGGAAGGAAACTGAATTTAGCCTAATTAATGATAAGGTTTTCTGGAAGGAAGTCATGGGTACTCTCTCGGTATCGGTTTTCAACCGTAGGAGGTTTCCATAACCTTAACTTATCCCTGGTCCTTTTCTTCCCAAAGTGGTACCATATTCTTAAGATCTCTGGGAGACTTTTGACCATAGGACTAAGTATAGTCACCTCCTCTCAGTTGATCACCTAACTGATAATTCCCCAAGACTGTTCCAAAAACCAATACCATTCTCTTAGACTTCATGTCAATTCCCTAGGCCACCTTTTTATCTCTTTAGGTGCCTAAGCCAATCTGTCTTAGGAGTTCTCTTACTTTTCCAGCTGCTCTTACCGTCTCTTACTACTTTAAAACGGTACAGAGGGAGGACTTATGCAACTTCTCTTTCCTCTTCTTTACCTTTCAGTAGGAGCGTACTCTAACATGCATAATGCCTGGCATTTCAAATGCAAGGAGTGCAAGCTCTTACTGGTTGCTATGTCTATAGCGTGCCAACAAGACATCTTATCCCTTAAAGGGAAGCTTCTCTTTCTGCTCACAGTTGCTTTCAGAAGTCATAGGGAGAGGTCTTTGACATTCTTCCTCTTTCTACTTGCTCTAGTACTCTGCTAAGCTCAGACACATCCAAGCCTCGCTTCGTTCCTGGCTAGTCATACTTCCATTGGGTAAGGTCAACTCCGCTTGCCTTGCCTCGGCTGCTTCCCTTTCCTGCTCGGATAGGGTACCTTGCTCCATCTTGAGCAATGTAAATTCTAACTTGGAGGACCAACTCCCATTCTCTCTAGGAAGATCCCTAGCCAAGACCTTATCCCTTGAAAAAGGGTGCCTCTCAACCTAAACTCCAAGCGACTGAGTATCTTTTTAACATTAAGGGGAGCATGCTAACCTCTAAGCTAGTTTCCTGAATAGCTAGCTGTCTCATTCTCTTTTTCTTAATCCTTAAGATATTTCACTAGGGCTCTCCATCTGGACCTCACTATCTCAAAGTTCCTATTTATCTATTTCAGGATTTGAGATAGCTACTCTATCCTGGTGCCTTAGCCCTAACGAGGCTATAACAGTTTATCTAGCTTAGGTTGCTATTTACACCTTCTTAATGGTGTAAAGACTCAACCCCTAACTGTCTCATTCAACTTCTCATCATTACCCTTCCTCTTAAGGGGAAATCGGATAATTCTAATTAATGGCTACCTTTCTCTTCTTGACTTCTACTTATCTCACTCTTTGCGACTTCAAAGAGTCATTTCGTCTCGTTGAGATATCACCTCAACCTTTGAGAGTTATTGTGTTTGTTCGTCGTGACTAGAATCCTTGTTTGCAGCGATAGAAGTTACCACTTCCTCTGGTAAGCACTCTATATTCGTTCATCGCCACTAATTCTCTTGGTTATTATGACGAAACACACTTTTCTCTTAACCTCTGCTAATCTTTGCATAACTTTATTCATCATACTATTGCCTGTCTAGGCACCTATTATGAAGTTTTACTTAACTTCCGGATTCACTCCATTTCTCTTGGGGGTAGGATCAGGGTTTTGTCCTTGCCGTTATGGGACGACAACCAATTCAATCCCATCACCACATCAACTTCATAGAAGGCCTACATATCAAGTCTAAGGCCATATAACAGTGCTCATAACCAACTACAGAGTTTAAGCACACGTTAGCGATGTAATTGTCCTCTGTTGTGCTGGTATGGACACACGCATGTCATACGGCAACATATTCATAATCAAGCTGAGTCCTTTAAAACAATCATACGAGAGAAGAAAATGATTAGCATCCTAATTAAACATTGCAATCACTGGGAAGTTCTTAATAATGATCGTTCCTTTGGATCATTTCCGGAGGCTTCCGGACTTCTTTCCTTGTGATGGCAAATACTCGTCCTTGGGTGCATAACCTTAGCTTCTCTATACTCTGTGGACATTACCTCGGGAAGTATCTAGGCTTACTATAACTGTAGCAGACATTCTGTCTGGCCATACATGGTCTATTACTCTGACTCTTACTACAGGTTGGCATTCCTTGCCATTTGAGGGTTTGCCTTCCTCCTTACTCTTTCACTTGTCCTATAGCCTTCTTCTTTTCCTATTCGCCTTAGAAGAGGTGCCACCTTGATCTCCCTTCTCTAACTTGGGAGTAGGTTCAATAATCAAATGATCATTCAAACTATTCTCTGTAATTCGGCAGGCCTCAACTGCCTTGTCGAAGTGCTCGAATTACCTGAGAACAATCATCTTCCTTAAGGACTACTTTAGTCCTCTGACCATCTTTTGGTCATTTACCTTTCATCATCTCGGTAACGCAGGTAACTGAAGTAGCGAGAAGGGCATTTAACTTAGCTAAGTACTCATCAAATGACTTGTTATCCTTCTGCTTCAGGGTTAGGGATTCTGCTTCCTGTCCGTTCTTGGCTGTCTTTGAAGACCATTTCTCGTGGAATTGCTCCAGGAACACTTCCCATGTCGCTCTCGTGTTCCGAGCATCCAGAAGAATCTTGGTATTCTTCCACTAATGATCGGCATCCTTTTCTAGTTGGTAAATAGCCATCTGGGCTTTCTGCTTAGTCGGACAATCCAGAACTTTGAAAATCTTTTCCAGTCCTCTGCTGTTTAGATGTCAATCACTCCATCGAAGGATGGCAGATTGTGCTTGCAAAAGTGAGTCATCCACTGCTGGATGCTGTCAGGGTCTACTGCTGATATTGTTGATCTGGTCAATGCTCTGTTGCTTGCGCTGCTGAGCTTTCTTCCTCTGGCTGCCTCCTGTCGAGGTTAGCCACTGTCACTGCTACTACTGCCGCTGCTACTATTACGGCATCGTTTTCTTGTTCTTGGCTAGCTTGTGCCGCCCTCACCCTCCAATAGCCTTTTATTGCTATTCTAAACGATCCAAAATTAATCGTAGCGGATCGGGAGGAACCTTTACGTCGTGTCCTGAGGGTCTTTCCGGTAAAGCGTTTCATCGGTCCTAACTACTATGCTAACTAAATGAATAGCATAACTGAAGAACAAGAAATAAACACCATGCTTGGATTTCATTTAACAACATAAGCATTCATCATACAGCATTCAAGCATCAGTCACTAGTCATAGCAATATAGTTTAACATACATAGCCATTAAACATGCCAGACTAACCTACTACGGTTAGTTGTAACAATACAAGTCCTACCTCAGTTCTACGAGGATCTGACTATCTAGAAATAATGAATCTTAACAAATTTTTCAAGGTACTGGATGTAATCCTCGACACCTAAATCCTCCATCTGATTCAGGTGACAGAACTGATATACCTAGAAGGGTAGATATAGAAGCATGTCTGTCATTGTAGACGTCCAGTCCCTGGTGTCTAGATAAGGGTTACCCAGTCCATAAGTCTGATATAACACCTTTACTCCCTGAAGGTATTCTAGGTAGATGTTCAGGTCTTGCTCATCATTATACTTCCTGATATGTCGACCCAAGAATTCTAACTTCTCTCTCAGTTGATCCTGACTACGGATCTTAGGCTCAGTTGGAACAGGGATAGGTACTCTGGGTGTCAGGGGTATCCCTGGCTTGGTACTAGGTTCGGGGATATCACTTGGGTATACACTTGGGGTAGCAAGCTGTCTGCGAGACTGAATATCAAAACTAGGATCCACTGATTCCTGATACATGTCAATTGTGGGATCCACTGGGTTACTGGGTCTAGAAAGATTTATTAAATCTTCAACAGTAACCCCTAAAAGGTTAGCCCCATGCTCTCGGTAATGGTTGGACTCCTTTGTTGAGTACTCTAGGCTAGCAGTTCTCATAGTCCATCCTATTGGATTCTCTTTAGTGGGATCGGTCATGTTAACATCCCAGTCATTGACCGACTTCTTGGATCTTGCGTCCCAATCCATTGTGGTTTCCATCACAATTCCAGCAACAATATGTCAACTTTCCTTTTAATTGACATATTAACTAAGCAGAGCATTCTACCTATGCCAGAACCTTCGCTCTGATACCAAAAATGTCACACCTTACTATCAGATCCACTTAGGGTTTAATAAAAACCATTTGAGACCACATTGGATGGTCTTGGGCTTAAAAATTCATGAAAAACGCTGATTTTCGGATTTTTACTGTTCATCAGGTAAAAATCTAGTTTTCTGGCCCAACTTCAAAAATTCATAACTTATTCCATAAAAATCAAAATGAGGTGGTTCAAAATTATATTTAAAGCTCTTTAAGTCTTCTTTCAAGGAAAAATAATATCGTTATCCAATTCCTTATGAAATAGTGTCAGTTTTTTGTGAAAGGTAACATTATTCATTTGCCAAAAACTCTTTTTCCAGATTCTAAACCTTAACTTTGAAAAATCATTAAAAATCATATACTTGGCCATTTTTAACGTGCTGCCTATCAATCTGAATTTCAGGACGTCAACTATAAGCATACCAAATTTCGTGCTGAAATTCGTTCAGTAACTAAATAAACCGTGGCTCTAAACTAACATCCTGCTTAAGGGTTACAGCACCAACCATTGATAATTATACATAACCAAATGTCCACGAAAATTTTATGGTATGACACCATAATTAGCCTCCATTCTGCAGCTTGCTCTTGAGAAGTTCAGGCCCTAAAATATTACATTATTTTTGGGGAATGAGATTTTTGAAAATCCCAGTAGCAAGATCAATCAACCAAAACATTACATGCATCAATTACAAGCATTTCAACCTTTTGCTATTAATAGGGAACTACTTTACCTCATACATGTAGCACTCTAACATGCAATAGCCAAGGCATATAAAGCAAGGAGTATAGCTACACAATCATCATCATCATCATCATCATTTAGTTCAACCACATAATAGCACATGAAATTGCATAGCAATCAATGCAACATTTAACATTAAGGCTAATTAAATCTTACTACCTTAATCCAATGCTCTTTGATTTTTCTTGTTCTTCTTTCTTGCTTCCACAAATGCCAAACCCTAACATGGCAATCCCCAAAAAGGGCAGCAAGTATTATTAAACATTCCACATAAAAATCAATCACATAACTCAAGAAGCTCCTAAACCCCTTAAAGCCTCTATCTTTGTTTCTTGAATTTTTAGAGTTGTTTTCCATAAACCCTAAAAATTCCCTCTTGACCCTTTCCTACATGGTTTTTCATGTAGATTCCAAATATCTACTTAGATTTAACAAAATAAATTTTCCTCTTCCAGTTTCAGCTTGACCGAACCCTTAGGGTTTAAAACTCAAAATTGCAACTTTGCTTCTAGGGCTTCCAACACTTGTTCTTTAGGTTAACCCTACACCATTTTTCATTTTGAACACAATGGAAGCCTCAAAACTTTGAAAAACACATCCTAGGGTTCAGATCTTGTCTTGGCCGAAAATGACACTCAAGGAAGTAACCGTGAAAAATGCTTCAAAACCAACTATAATCACTTGCAAACACTAGGATCTAGCTTGTGTTGTAGTATTTTAACAAGTGTGATGAGCAAAACTCCCTTTCCCCTTAAACAACCAGTTCAGCCAGCATCAAAAGAGGGAGAGAAGACATATTTTCAACCATAAAAGAGAAAGAAAACAAGGCAAGAACACATCTAGAGCCAAGAACTCACCTTGAACCTTGATTGTATGACCAAAGTTGATGCCTTTCTCTTGGTTTTCCCTCAAAACTCTCTCTTTTTCCCTCTCTTCATGCCTTTGCACGAAATTCCCATCTGATTTAGGGGAGAGATGAGCTCATCAATGCTATCAAAATATCCATCTACCACAATTAATGAAGAGCCAAGTGTCATAAGCCTACTTAGTCTTGCATTTTCTCTTTAATTAACTTAATTCACATTGTAATTAAATTCCAAAGTCAAGATCCTCTCCATTGGTAGCTTGACACTTGGAAAGCTCTAATTATCATCCATTAAAGGCTTGACAAGTGGTAGCTTATGGGCCAAGTAAAGTGCAAGGCTCCGATCAACACTTTATCGGTGCACTTTTACTCCGGGTTTAACTTCTTTTCTATAATTACAGTGCTCTGGCCTCTGTAATTATTTTCTCTCAGATCCATAAATTATTCTCCTTATTTTTATCTTCCCAAATTGCCCTCTTTGTCTCAAATTTAATTTCCCAATAATTAAATAAAAAGGAAAACTATTTTCCTTCTCTTTAGTGATTTTTCCACTTTTCCAAAGAATTGGAAAAAATCCTGGATACTTGAGGGTCTTCTTTTAATTTCATAATCTCTTATAATTCCTTGAGATTTCATAGGAATTTTCTTGGGATTTTATCCTTCTTAAATATATTTATTTGGAATTTTCCAAATAAGGACCTTAAATTAGCTTAAATTGCCCTTAAATTCCTTTGTAATTTGTCTAAGGGCAAATTGGTCATAAAACCAATTTTATAATTCCATATAATTCTCAAGGAACCTTGTCCTTATTTTTCCTTAATTTTTTGACACTTGGAATTATTTTTCCCCTATTTACTCTTGACCAATTTTCCTTAATTAGTCAAACTTTTCATAATTGACTTGGAAAATTATAATAATTATTTTTCACCCAAAATTTTTCTATTACTCCTTGTCATTTTTGACCCTTAATTATTTATGAATATTCCTATTTCCCAAATACCATATTTTTGGATGTGACACGTGGGCCCTACTTGCTATTGTTAGTTTGGAGGACTTTGATTTATACCAATCTTTATAACCCTAGTAGCTTTTGATAATCAAGTCAAATTCTTTATTATCATGGCTAACTTCTTAAACTGTTATGAAAATGTGATTTTAAGGAAAGGTCTTTTTAGTTTCTATCTCAAGAATACTTATATGGACAAGAATGTGGATCATTGCTTGGATGATGACATGGATAATTACATATGCAAAGCTTGATGTAACATGTGATAGGCCACCCACAAAGCTACCATAGCATGAGATAGTGAGCCCAACAAGAGTCTAAGATGATATACGAGACCCATGTGGAGTCCAAATTAAAGAATTTACTTTAAATACCACGTGACAAGTATGTGCATTGGACAAGGATCATAAGTGACATCCAAGAACACTCAAGATGCATCAAGAAGGCATCATTATGCATTAATTATGATTTAAATTTGTCTTTAGGAAGTTTTCTTTTTTATTTGCTTTGAATAAGTGCTTTTGATCAAGGATTGTTCTAGAAGATTATGTTTTGATTCATTTTCCTATTTTTTATAGTAGTAGACTTATTCTTGAAATTTAAATTGCTTTTCTGTTTATGTAATAAATGGTGCCTCTCATCATCAAATAATCATCAATAAGGCATCATCTTAGCATTTATGTCATAAGAATATGATTTTGGTGCGTTTTATGATTGCTTATATCATAGGCTATATTTTTCATATTTCAGACATAAAAGATTTTGAATAACATGAGAATTTTATTTTCTTGTGTGGGCATTACTTGCATCCTCTTATTCTTCCAAGAATACTCCAATAGTATCAAGGAAGTGATTAACCTTATAGTGTCTTCATGGCTAGGGTTGTAAAATACAAGTTCTCTTAAGGTCCGACCATGATCGTCCATTCGATTTCTTATGTTTGGAGTTACAAGAGACAGGTTCTCTTAGGGGCTTATTCCATTTGATACTTGTTTAATTGTAACACCCTAATTTTCTTATCTCTAATATATAAGCAATTAAAATAATTAAAATTATATGTATTTGTGTATAGGTATAAAAATATATATAAATAAATGAATAAGATAACAATATTAAGAAGTCCCATATTGACTAAATGATGGGAAGATAGATAAAATACCAATGTGATAAGTCTCACATAGACTAATTACTAGAGTTAAGAAGTTTGAGGAGCCTATGTATAGGAGGTGGTAGGTGGAATTTGGAGTAAGTAAACAATTTTCGCACATATTTGAGGTAGTCTTAGAAAAGTGCTAGTTTTGAGTTTGTTAACCATTGGATTAGACTAAAATTTTATCAGCATATTTGGGACATCCAAATCATCAATCTCAATAGTTGGATCATGAATTTGATCTCTGAGTTACAAGTTATTAGATACGTTTTCAACTTATTTTTTTAGATTTTGTAGATAGAGTTCTGAATAGTAAATTAGTATTTTTAAATTCATTCACCATTAGATCTAGCCATAATTTGGAGAATAAAATTGTGATAGATAGGAAATTAAATTCAATGGTCAAATCAATGATTTAACTTTTGTAGTGAGAATAACCTAACTTAAGTCCTTTGAAGAAAGAACATAAGTTATATATTGGGGTTTCTATCTAGGCTATGAATTTGGCGATTCTAATGATGTAATTTAATAATTAAAGGATAATATAAGTTAAGGAAATTGAGGAATTGAATCTAAATGCTCATATATATGTTCTTACCCTAAAACTTATAAAAAGCTTTTGAGCTAGAATTTTGAGTAATAGTTGAAGGTCTTAGAGAGAGAGTTAAAGGCTAGAAATTCATGAGTAGTTCACTCTAATACTGTAGAGCTAATGTTTTAATTTCATTTGTAGATATAAATACTATTATGGCATTTTTGAGTACGGGCTTTGTTTTTTTACTGTTACTGTTAGCTAGGAGCCCAGGTAACTAAATTTTATTTGTTGCATGCTTTGGTGTAAGGTTGGTGAGTGATTTTATAACCAATTTTTGCATACATATATTATGTTTTGTATGAACTGTCCTGTGGGATGCTATTTTGAAAGGGGTTGAAATCTTTGTATTGTTAGAAATTAATGGTTATGGCTATGAGGTATTATTCTGGAATTCATTTGATTATGCATATAAATATGTCATTATGAACCCTATGCATTTGTTTTAGTTTGGGGAGGAGATGATAGAGTATATAGATATATACATGCCACATGGTATTGGCCTCCATACAAAACTCTATTGGCTACTATTATTACCCCACTAATTCCTTGAGGGACTGCGACACCCTACTAGTTCTTCGAGAGGGGACCCATGGTCATGCTCTGTGATCTTTAGCTGGTCCAAATCACCTGTGTGGTGAGTTTGTGAGACTATCTAGTCAAATGGAAAGAACTTATCTCATGGGTCCAGTCAACAAAAATAAGAAGGATATAAAGGTGGATTTGGGTTCACATATTGCATATGACATGAAAACTTTATTGATTTATATCTTTTAGATAAATGAAAAGTATGTTATCCCTTATGATATTATCGATTGTATGAGACAGGCTGAAATATATGATT
Organism: Neltuma alba; assembly: GCF_004799145.2. Taxonomy (NCBI): domain Eukaryota; kingdom Viridiplantae; phylum Streptophyta; class Magnoliopsida; order Fabales; family Fabaceae; genus Neltuma; species Neltuma alba. The sequence continues at coordinate 371,590 of NW_021636223.1, forward strand.
TATACGGTTATTATGAGTTTAATTGTCAAATAAATGATATTGTGACTTTAACTGTTAAATAAATAATTATTGATTTATTAACACTGTGTATCCCACCTGACACCTTGTTAGCCCATGCTAATGTATGTGATAAGTAGGGATTTCTTTACCGAGACATTGTCTTATCTCTTTTGTTTAACATTTTCCAGGTGAAAGCTTTAGGGGAGCAATGTTAGGGACAGCTCAGGAGGAGTAAAGCTATATTAGTGACTTGTAGCATCTCCTTGATTTATGAGTTATATTATTTCCTGTATATTGCCACCTTAGGACAAACTGTGTTTGATTGATTCATGCATTATTATGTTCTTGCGTCCTTTGATTTGTACTGTTATGGTATGCTTGCTGGTAGTTGACCAGAGGCCTAAGATTGCATGTGATTTGTTTATTATGAAGTTATCATAAAATATGAGTTAATATTTAATTCTTACTATTTTAATTTATGAGCTATATAATATGTTGTTTATAACTATATTAGATGAGATTGATCATTTCTAACATAGTTTGCTTTTGTATGAGTTAAGAAAAGTTTTTTTTTTAATCCTTGATAGGGTATATGATTATGTGCTGTTCTTTTCTATCACGGATAACCTTATTATATAGTAGGTTAGTTTATATGATTGTGATAGACTTTAGTTTGCTATTAGCATAGTTTGGTTACCAAAAAAAATTTAATCTTGAAATTACTCTAAAAAATTAAATTTATTAGTTTATTTAGGAAGGTTGTCTCATTTTGGTATTAGAGCCAACAGTCTTGTAGCTCTGTGGTTTGTTTGTTGCATTGCATATAGATTATAGTGGCATTATACAATTTTCAACATATCCTTCCCTACCAACCTCTTAGTTTTGTGTGTTATATTTTTTTTTTCTTTTGTTTTGTTTGTGTTAACATGGGTTGCATCATTAGGAAGGAAGAAGGGGTGTGTAACATCCCGATTTTTAGGCCTAGAAGTACTAGAATTAGCCTAAAATGAACAGACTACCAGACCCCTTATGGCAAGAGTCCTAGAGGTTTCTCTGGAAGGACAGAGGGATTCCTAGGGACTTAATCGCAAAAGAAAAGTTTTTCAAGACTAATGAAAGAGAAAGTTAGAGACTTGGATAAAGTCTTAAGGCTCAAGAATGAGAAGTTGACATAAGTATAGGTCAAAAGTTATATTGGAGGCCTCAATAAGGTAAACTATGGGGTAAAGTCAAACCAGGGGTAAAATCATAATTTTATAAAGTTTCAGGTCGGTAAGGGCAAAAGTGAAAATTATGCCAAAAAATTCCAAAAAAAAATCTCAAAAAATGGGAAACGGCATGTTAAGGCCTGTATATAAAGAAAAATGACAAAAATACCCTTGGAGTGACTTTAAATGAATTTTTAATATTATGGCTCTTTTTGAGGTATAAAGCTAGATTTAATTATTTGAGCCATCAAGAGGCCTCAGAAATGTAAGTAAAAATAGGGATTCAGGAGTTAAGAGACTATAGAAAATATAAAATTAGTCTCATCCCCAAAAGGCCAGCAGAATAGTTTTAAGAATGCTTAAAAGCCAGTTTATACTGAAAAGGGCATTTTAAAGAATGATTTTTAAGTGGGGCTATAGGTTGAGTTATGATCTGAGAAATTCACAGATTTTCTCTAGAATATGAGGAATTTTATGATATTTTTAGATAAATTTTTGGAGTTCAAGATTGGATAAAATGTTCCAATTAAATGTTAAATAATTAATGTCCCTTAATTAGGAGACAAAGTTAGAAAATATCTCAGATATTTTGAGGAAGACAAGTTCAACTTGAATTCTCTTCTTCTTTCCCATGTGCTTCATTTATGAGGGTGATGAGTCATCATATGAGTCACCAGAAGATATTTATGGGCAGTAGAAAAATTAGAATGCAATACGGGTAAGTGTTAGACAATTCCTTATCTACCCGGTGGAGCAAAATTTCTACTGTGTGACTCATAAAGTTGGCTAATAGGTCAAT